>NC_092745.1:91515817-91838584 GCF_047496795.1 Chiloscyllium punctatum
TCCATCAAGTGCAAAGCACAAGTTAGGGGTGCGTTGGAATACTCTCCATTGGTTTGAATGAGTGCCATTCCAACATTCACAATATCCAGATGAAGCAACCCAATTAACTGAAAACCAATCCACCATCTTCAACAATCACTCTCTTCACTACAGACACAGTAGCAGCAGTGTGTACCATTTACAAGATATATTGCAGAAACTCAAAATGGCTCCTCTGATAACATCCTTCAAAGTCAAGAACTCGACCACCTAAAAAAGGACAAACAGCAGGTACATGGGATTCTGACCATCTGCAAGTTCTACTCCAAGCCACACCCCATTCTGACGTGCAAATATGATCACAGTATAGATGATAGAATCCCTAGTGTGAAAACTACTCTTCCCATTATTGAGCCTAACAGCACCAAAGGAAGGGTGGGTATGAAAAGCATGGGTGTTGAAAAGAAAAGAGGATTAAGTCCAGCTGTGATCAGTGAAACAGTTTGGCTTGTATACAAAAGAATAGCCATGTTTGGCAATTGTCTAGAGGTGCTGGCATCACTCTCTCATTGCTGATATGAAGGTAAGAGCAAGAACGAAAGGAGCGCGCGAGAGCAAGAACGAAAGGAGCGCGCGAGAGCAAGAACGAAAGGAGCGCGCGAGAGCAAGAACGAAAGGAGCGCGCGAGAGCAAGAACGAAAGGAGCGCGCGAGAGCAAGAACGAAAGGAGCGCGCGAGAGCAAGAACGAAAGGAGCGCGCGAGAGCAAGAACGAAAGGAGCGCGCGAGAGCAAGAACGAAAGGAGCGCGCGGAAGGAAGGAAGGAAGGAAGGAAGGAAGAGCGAGAGAGAGAGAGAAGGGAGGGAGGGAGGGAGGGGAGAAAAAGAGAGAAAGAAAGAAAAGAAAAAAAAATTCCTTGTTCTACATGTTTGAATGTAAGCAATACCTCAACCTCTGTTACCTCCTCGTCCTCCTCAATTGCTGGAGTGACTAGTCTGGATGCAGTTTCAAGTGTTTCAACAATGCTGTGATCTCCAGAAGCTCCTTCCACTCCTGGTAATGTTGGGAATCCTAAGGGAATGCCAAGTAAGAGTTTAAAGCCAACATCATTTATCTACTTCAAAAATCTTCCCCTGATTATTGATGACAATTTCTAACACTTTTATATTATATATAATTTCAAGTGTTAAAGCAGCCAGGCGAAGCACCCAAAATGAAAACAAAAATGCTTGAAATCACAGTGGGTCAGACAGCATCCATGGATAGAGCACAAGCTAATATTTCAACTCTAGGTAGCTTCATCATTCATCTCTCCATGGACGCTGTCTGACCCGCTGTGATTGCCAGCAATATTTGTTTTCAGTTAAGATTCCAGCATCTGCAGTAGTTTCCTCCTAAGAATACAAGACTCTGAGTTCCTTTCCTGTGATAAATTAAAATTGGGTTGTGCTAATTTATGATGGCAACTGCAATTAACACAGCTCATCTCACAAACATACTGCCTAACTATTCAATTATGATTGAAACCATGGCTTCATAGCAAGTTTATTGAGGCAGTGATTGATGTTTGGGTTAGTATTTTGAAAATTTCAATTGCAAAGAGACTAAGATACAGAAGCAGAATTAAGCCATTCAGCCCATTGTCTCCTCTCCACCATTTGATCATGTCTTGAACCTGTCTTGGCTAACAATACTAAAGCAGCACTGTTGAAGTCAATAGAACTGAAAAACAGGCTAAGAACCAGAACAATGCTGTCAGTTTGCACTTTTATGCTACTCTTTGCAGCTATTTTATAGTCTCTACTTTCTACTAGTATTATTGCAAACTACTAAGTCACTACTAACAAACTACTAAGTTTTAAATGTCGCAGCTTTATTGAGCAAAAAGTGCTTACACCTCAAAGTGTAACATGTATACCAAGCAGAAATCAATTTACTGAAACTGTTAAGTAGAATGTAAAACAAAAATAACACCATAGTGAAGTAGAATCTTGCGACATTTAATATAGTTCTGGTAGACTAAAATATTGTACATAATTATATTCATGTAAATTTTCCATTGCATATAAAGATAAATTGTGATAGCACAAATGCACTAAGTTAAAGCAGTGTGGATGATATTTAAAAACACATTGATTTTTATGAATATACAAATATTTTCGTAATTACTTACCTGGCGGTATAGGAAGATCTGAAAAATCCACTTTCCTTCCAGCTTTGTGAGCTCTAATTGCATCTTGATATTGCTTTAAAATTAACAAAAAGAAATCTTATACTTGCTCAAATAAAAAATAACCCATTTTTGTGTGTGTGCACTGTGCATTTGGACATGTGTCATAATGAAAAATAATCCTAAGGGAACTACACGTTGCCAGTGCTAATACTTACTCCACGAACCTTGGGGCTCACTGATTTTGTTCTAAATACAGTGTTGTTCTTTAGCAACTCTTGTACAAAGTTCCCAAACTTCAAATAATCTTTGAAAATCTTTTTGCGCTTCTTTTGCATGGGACACAAGGAAAAGACTGTTGATGGCCTCTACTAACTTTCTCTTTCATAGCATTCTTTCTTGACATCAGTTACAATCAGAGGTCCTCTTAAGTTTCTTATTCTGTTTTTCTTGAGCTCCAAGATATGGTCATGAAAATGCCTTGTTAGCTGGATGACCCAAAAACATTTGATTGAACTTAAGAGCATGTTTCTGAAAAGCTCAGATTCAGGATTTTTCAGGGTGACCTTAGGAAATGAGGAGAGGTAGATAGTATGACACATCAAGGCCTGTTCTGCCTTTCTGCTTCAACACTTTATTACCTGCTCCCTTCATTTCTCGAGGCCAAATCTTCTTCAGCTAGCCTCCAATACCTTCAATGATGAAGCACCCACAACCTTCTAGTGTAGAATAGGGTTAGGGTTAAAACCACAATTCTCTGAAAGAAGAAATCATTTCTCATCTCAGTCCTAAACGATCAAATCTTCATCTTCAGACTGTGTCCCCAAGTTCTAGATTTCTCAGCCAGAAGAATCAAACTTTTAGCAACTACCTTGTGAATCCACTTCAGAATCTTGTATGATTTATTAAGAATATTCATTCTTCTAAACTCAAGAGAACGTAGGCCCAATTTACTTGTCTCTTGTCACAGGAAAGCCCTTTCAACCCAGGAACCAATCTAGTGGATCTTTGGTGTAAACCGTAACCTACTGAAATTTTGCAAGTTAATATTCTCATTTTAGTTCAGAGGCTTACGCTCTATCAACAACTCAAGTCTCCCTAATGAGTGTGTTTTTAAAAGTTTGTTCACAGGATATGGCCTAGTCAGCATTTATTGCCCATCCCATTTAAGAGGCGTCAAGAGACATCCTTGAGAGTTTGGAGAAAATTATAAGCTAGGCGAGAGAAGGACAGCAGTTTTCCTTCCATAAAGGACATTAGTGAACCAGATGGGTTTTCAATGACAAATGACAATCTGTAGTAGTTATAGGATTGCCATTAGGCTAGTTTTTTTTAAATCCCAGATTTTTATTTAATTCAAATTTCAACACCTACCATGATGGGATTCAAACACATGTCGCCAGAACATTAATCTGTTCTGGATTATTAGAGAGGTAAAAACAATGACTGCAGATGCTGGAAACCAGATTCTGGATTAGTGATGCTGGAAGACCACAGCAGTTCAGACAGCATCCAAGGAGCTTCGAAATCGACATTTGGGGCAATTCTTGTAGAGAGAGGAGGAAAGCTTCTTCACTGGATTATTAGTCCAGCAACATACCACATATCACTACGCCACTACCTTCCCTGAGAAAATCAACTCATACAGGATGTTTTCTCGCTGTAATGAAATAACTCACATTTAGAGTTATTTTTACTAAAACTGTTACGAGACACCTCTGAAGCTGAGAGTTTGAACCCAGACAGACATTCATGTTTAGATATGGGAACACTAACGCAAGACTCCTAGAAATTATTTTAAAATCAAACCATTCTGATCAGTTGAGCACACCTCTGGGTCAGGTGGGACTTAAACTTGTACATTTTAGCCAAAGGTATATACAATATCAGTGCCACAAGAGTGCACATGCACATGTTTATTCAAAATGCAAAAAGTCACTTGCATACAGAAACTTATGGCCAGGCTTGGGACTTGTCGGAGAGTCAGAATGGACAGAATAATCAGTTTTCCCCTACCAATCTCCAAACAGTGGACAGACTGTCATAAGCTAGTTACCTACCTACCATCTTGGGCACATTTCCTTGCTACCCACATGATCGGTTTTGGAGTGGCAGAATCTGCCTTTTTGGGGCTTAGTGATAGGCTGCTGGCATATAACTGGCCAATCAAATTTTCTGATCAGCTTACAGCTAAGTTCTCTGTTCTGTCTTCATAAAGGTCAGGAGGCAATCTCATCTCCACAACTTCTCTGTTCCCAAGCAACCAAACCATGTGTCCTATTTATTACAATTAACTTTAATATCATCAATTTAACACAACATTAACTACACCATCAAGATGTAGGTCTTTAATCGGTTTAATTCAGTATACTTGCATCACTTTAATCACGTCATACGCTTAGAATCAAGATAACCATATCTTAGGAATTAAAGATTCTTTAACCTTCAATTGTTGCAAACAAATTTCATGCCAGTCCTAAAAGTTAAAGGATCAGTTGAACTCCACATTCAGATTTAACACATTCCATCCCTTCTTCAGGCACATATTTCATCATCTTAGTTATTATTTATGCACATCACTTCCCCATTCACCAGGGGTCACTTGATTCACAAGACAATGGGGAGATCGCTCACCATGGCTTCAAGGCAATACCCTTCACTAGATATGAAAATCAAAATTGTATACAGTACTCCAGTTAAGGTACTCATTAGATATAAAATTAAGGTTGGAAAGGGAGCCACTGAGCAAATTTCAGAAAGATAAGGTTTATCCCAACAGTAATCATGAATGTCAAAATCAACACTCATCATTGCACTCTGCCTGCCATCCCCCTACCCCTCGTTTCCACTATCATGCATTGTCCATCCTTCCTCCAGCCCTCATATGGACACAACCATGTGTGCAGGCTCTACCTCAACCAACTCCCTGGCACACAGCCTCTTCTCTTATCACTATAAAAGAGATACCTTTCTCCAAAATGAATAACCTCAATGATTTTACACATTATATTCTATATGCAACATCCCTGCCCATTTATAAAGCCTGACCAAATCCTGCCAAAGCTACTTTACATATTCTTTATTCTTCACAAATTCACACTTATCTTTGCATCACCTGCAATTTTGGAAGTATTACATTTGGTCCCTGACTCTAGATATTTTAATCAACCTATTCAGATGTGTTATGATACATCTCTAGTGTAGGGGAGTCTTGATCCACAACATTCTGGCCCAGAGGTAGAAACACTGTGCCAGAAGAACCCTTCCCAACTCCAAATCATTGACAGATGACATGGACAGTTGGTGCCCCAAGCACTGATGCTTGCAGTCCCCCCTTAGACACAGTCTGTTAGTTTGAGAATTTATTACTATACTTTGGTCTGATAGCCAATCCTTTTACTATGCAAACATATTTCTTCCGATACATCCTTAAAATACCCCAAAGTTTTCAAGCACTATGATCCATTCATGTATTTATGCTAACTATGCTAAATTAGAACATTCTTATGCAAATATCCATTTATTATTTCCTTTATGATATATTCTAGCATTTTCCTTACTATTGATGCAAGGCTGACAGGTTTATCGTTCTTTTGTCTTTTCCCCAGCTCTTTGATTCAAATAGTGGGGTTACATTTGCAAGCTTCCAATTTTCAGGAATCATTCCAGAATCTAAGGAATTTGAAGATGAGCTTTAACACATGACTATCCCTATAGCCACCTCTTTCAAAACTCTGGAATGTAGACTGCTAGGGACTTAGAAACCTTTCAACCCAATAATTTCTCTAGTACAACCTTCTTACTAATACTAATTTCCTTGACCTCCACATTCTTCATAACCATTTGGTTCTCTAATTCTTGAAGATTTCTTGCATCTTCCTCAGTGAAAACAGGCATAAAGTAATTACTTAATTTCTGCCATTTTTCTATTCCCATTATATATTCTAACTCCACATTTCAGAGGGTCCACATACAACTCAACCGCATTCCCTCTTACATACCATAGAAGATTTTTCAGTTGACTTTTTTTGATAGATTATATTTATGCTCTTTTCTTCCTTTTCTCATCAGCTTCTTGGCCCGCCATTGCTGTATTCTAAAAATCTTTTCAATCCTCACGTTTATTATCCAATGCTGTCTGCTTCATTGGTCTTTCCTTTTAATGTTGTACAATCCTTAACTTTGTCAGCTACAGTTGACTGATCTTTTTAAGAGTTGCGCATCTTGAAGGAACATCTAGTTGCTGTAAGCCATGTTATAGCTCTTCAAAGAACTTTAAAGAATAGGAGATTGAGGGGGGACCTGATTGAGATCTACAAGATCATGAAGGGTATAGACACGGTAGATAGAGATAAACGTTTTCCACAAGGTGAAGGATTCAATAACAAGAGGTCACACTTTCAAGGTGAGAGGTGAAAAATTTAAGGTGGCAAGTACTTTACACAGAGGCTAGTAGGTGCCTGGAACGCATTGTCAGCAGACATAGTAGAGGCAGGTAGATTCATTTAAGATGTGTGGGGACAGATGCATGAGTAGGTGGGGAGCAGAGGGATACAGATGCTTATGAGTTGGGCAACAAGTTTAGACAGTGGATTTGGATTGGCTCAGGCTTGGAGGGCCGAAGGGCCTGTTCCTGGGCTGTAAATTTTCTTTCTTGGTTCAGAACCTTGACCATGGTTTTTAATGTATTTTCCCAATGCACATTAAGTGGCTTAGGCCGCATGCTTTTAGAATTTCCCAACACCCTTGCTTGAGATGTTTCCACTTCACTTTCAAACTTAAATGTGAAATTCTGTCATATTCTAGTCACTCGTTCCTAAAAGGTTCTCTTACAACAAGATTATTAACTAGCTCTTTTTCATGCCATAATACCAGGTCTAAAATAGCCTGCCAGTCAGAGGGTCACAGACATCTACAGCATGGAAACAACTCTCCATGCCAACCAGATATCCCAACCCAATCTAGTCCCACTTGCCAGCACCTGGCCCATAACCCTCTTAAACCCTTTCTATTCAAAACCCCTATCCAGATGCCTCTTAAATGTTGCAACTGTACCAGCCTCCATCACTTCCTTTGGCAGCTCATTCCATACATACACCACCCTCTGCGTGAAAAAGTTGCCCTTAGGTCCCTTTTAAATCTTTCCCCTCTCACCCATGCCCTCTAGTTCTGGATTCCCCCGCCCCAGGAGAAAGACTTTGTCCATTTATCCGATTCATACCGGTCATAATTTTATAAATCTCTATAAGGTCACGCCTCAGGCTCCGACCCTTTCAAGTTTCACAACATTCTTCTGAGGGGAAAAGAGACCAGAATTGCATGCAATATGCTAAACGTGGCCTAAACAATGTTCTGTACAGCTGCAACATGACCTCCCAACTCCAATACTCAAACCAATAAAAGGAAAGAACACCAAACACCTTCCTCACTATCCTATCTACCTGCAATGCTACTTTCAAGGAGCTATGAACCTGCACTCCAAGGTCTCTTTGTTCAGCAACACTCCCCATTACCATTAAGGTATTTAAGTGCTGCTCTGATTTGCTTTCCCAAGTTGCAGCACCTCACATTTATCTAAATTAAACGCCATCTGCCACTCTTCAGCCCATTGGCCCATCTGATCAAGACCCTTATGTATTCTGAGGTAACGCTATTCGCTGTCCTCCAATTTTGGTGTCATCTGCAAACTTACTAACTATACCTATGTTCACATCCAAACCATTTTATTTAAATGACAAGTAGTTGACAGCACAGATCCTTGTGGCACTCCACTAGTCACAAGCCTCCAGTCTGAAAAACAACTCTCCACCACTACCCTGACTTCTACCTTTGAGCCAGTTCTGTATCCAAGTGGCAAGTTCTCCTTGTATTCAATGAGATCTAACCTTGTTGATTAGTCACCCATGGAGAAACTTGTCGAATGCCTGAATGAAGTCCAATTAGATCGTATCCATTGCTCTGAGCTCAATCCTCTTTGTTACTTCTTCAAAAAAAAACCTCAGTCAAGTTCACGAAACATGACTTCCCATGCACAAAGCCATGTTGACTATCCCTCACCAGTCCTTGCCTTTCCAAATACATATACATCCTGTCCCTAAGGATTCCCTCCAACAACTTGCCACCATTGACATCAGACTCACCTGTCTATAATTCCCTGACTTGTCCTTACCACCTTTCTTAAATAATGATACCACGTGAGCTAACCACCAGTCTTCTGGAACCTCACCTGTGACTATCGATGATACAAATATCTCAGCAAGGAGCCCAGCAATCACTTCCCCAGCTTCCCACAGAGTTCTGGGGTACACCTGATCAGGTCCTGAGGACTTATCCACCTTTATGCATTTCAGGACATCCAGAACTTCCTCCTCTGTATTATGGACATTTTTCAAGATGTCACCATCTATATCCCTACATTCTGTATCTTCCACGTCCTTCTCCACAGTAAACACTGATGCAAAATACTCATTTAAAATCTCCCCCATCTCCTGGGGTTCCACACAAAAGCCACCTTGCTGATCTTAGAAGGGCCTTATTTTTTCCCTGGTTACTATTTTGTCTTGAACATATTTATAAAATCCCTTTGGATTCTCCTTAATCCTATTTGCCAAAGCTATCTCATGTCTTCTTTTTGCCGTCCGGATTTCCCTCTTAAGTATACTCTTACTGGATAGAAAGCAGCTGAAGGGTCAAGAGAAAGGGGGACACTTTAAAGTGAAAGACAGGAAGTTAGAACGTAGAACATAGAACAATACAGCACAGAACAGGCCCTTCGGCCCACGATGTTGTGCCGAACTTCTATCCTAGATTAAGCACCCATCCATGTACCTATCCAAATGCCGCTTAAAGGTCGCCAATGATTCTGACTCTACCACTCCCACGGGCAGCGCATTCCATGCCCCCACCACTCTCTGGGTAAAGAACCCACCCCTGACATCTCCCCTATACCTTCCACCCTTCACCTTAAATTTATGTCCCCTTGTAACACTCTGTCGTACCCGGGGAAAAAGTTTCTGACTGTCTACTCTATCTATTCCTCTGATCATCTTATAAACCTCTATCAAGTCACCCCTCATCCTTCGCCGTTCCAACGAGAAAAGGCCGAGAACTCTCAACCTATCCTCGTACGACCTACTCTCCATTCCAGGCAACATCCTGGTAAATCTTCTCTGCACCCTCTCCAAAGCTTCCACATCTTTCCTAAAGTGAGGCGACCAGAACTGCACACAGTACTCCAACTGTGGCCTAACCAAAGTCCTGTACAGCTGCAACATCACTTCACGACTCTTGAATTCAATCCCTCTGCTAATGAACGATAATACTCCATAGGCCTTCTTACAAACTCTATCCACCTGAGTGGCAACCTTCAAAGATCTATGTACATAGACCCCAAGATCCCGCTGTTCCTCCACCTGACCAAGAACCCTACCATTAACCCTGTATTCCGCATTCTTATTTGTTCTTCCAAAATGGACAACCTCACACTTGGCAGGGTTGAACTCCATCTGCCACTCCTCAGCCCAGCTCTGCATCATATCTAAGTCCCTCTGCAGCCGACAACAGCCCTCCTCACTGTCCACAACTCCACCTATCTTCGTATCATCTGCAAATTTACTGACCCACCCTTCGACTCCCTCATCTAAGTCATTAATAAAAATTACAAACAGCAGAGGACCCAGAACTGATCCCTGCGGAACTCCACTTGTAACTGGGCTCCATGCTGAATATTTACCATCTACCACCACTCTCTGACTTCGACCGGTTAGCCAGTTTTCAATCCAATTGGCCAAATTTCCCTCTATCCCATGCCTCCTGACTTTCCGCATAAGCCTACCATGGGGAACCTTATCAAATGCCTTACTAAAATCCATGTACACTACATCCACTGCTCTACCCTTATCCACATGCTTGGTCACCTCCTCGAAGAATTCAATAAGACTTGTAAGGCAAGACCTACCCTTCACAAATCCGTGCTGGCTGTCCCTAATCAAGCAGTGTCTTTCCAGATACTCGTAAATCCTATCCCTCAGTACCCTTTCCATTACTTTGCCTACCACAGAAGTAAGACTAACTGGCCTGTAATTCCCGGGGTTATCCCTATTCCCTTTTTTGAACAGGGGCACAACATTCGCTACTCTCCAGTCCCCTGGTACCACCCCCGTTGCCAGTGAAGACGAGAAGATCATTGCCAACGGTACTGCAATTTCCTCTCTTGCTTCCCACCTAATCCTAGGATATATCCCGTCAGGCCCGGGGGACTTGTCTATCCCCAAGTTGTTCAAAATGTCCAAAACATCTTCCTTCCTAACAGGTATCTCTTCTAGCTTATCAGTCCGTTTCACACTCTCCTCTTCAACAATACGGTCCCTCTCGTTCGTAAATACTGAAGAGAAGTACTTGTTCAAGACCTCTCCTATCTCTTCCGACTCAATACACAGTCTCCCACCACTGTCCTTGATCGGACCTACCCTCGTTCTCGTCATTCTCAGGTTTCTCACATACACATAGAATGCCTTGGGGTTATCCTTGATCCTATCCGCCAAGGATTTTTCATGCCCTCTCTTAGCTCTCCTAATCCCTTTCTTCAGGTCCCTTCTGGCTATCCTGTATCCCTCCACTGCTCTGTCTGAACCCTGTTTCCTCAACCTTATGTAAGCCTCCTTCTTCCTCTTTACTAGACATTCAACCTCCCTCGTCAACCAAGGCTCCCTCACACGACCATTTCTTTCCTGCCTGATCGGTACATACATATCAAGGACACGTCGTATCTGCTCCTTGAAAAAGTTCCACATTTCCACCACATCCTTCCCTGACAGCCTATGCTCCCAACGTATGCTCCTCAAATCCTGTCTTACAGCATCGTAATTTCCCTTCCCCCAATTGTAAAAACTTCCTTGTTGTGCGCACCTATCTCTCTCCATAACCAAGGTGAAAGTCACAGAATTGTGGTCACCATCACCAAAATGTTCACCCACTAACAAGCCCACCACTTGTCCCGGTTCATTACCGAGTACCAAATCCAATATGGCCTCCCCTCTGGTTGGACAATCGACATACTGCGTTAGAAAAGCTTCCTGGACACACTGCACAAACACCGCCCCATCCAATCTACTTGATCTAAAAGAGCTTCCAATCAATATTTGGGAAGTTGAAGTCGCCCATGACTACAACCCTGTGGCTTCTGCACCTTTCCAAAATCTGTTTCCCAATCTGTTTCTCCACATCTCTGCTGCTATTGGGGGGCCTATAATAAACACCCAACAAGGTGACTGCACCTTTCCTATTTCTGACTTCAGCCCATACTACCTCCAGAGGCAGATTCCCCCTCAAACTTCCTTTCTGCAGCCGTTATACCATTTCTAATTAGCAATGCCACCCCCCCCTCCTTTTTTACCACCCTCCCTAATCTTACTGAAAGATCTGTAACCAGGAACCTCCAACAGCCATTCCTGCCCCTCATCTATCCATGTTTCCGTGATGGCCACAACATCGTAGTCCCAGGTACCGATCCACGCCTTAAGTTCACCCACCTTATTTCTGATACTCCTTGCATTGAAGTATACGCACTTGAGCCCATCTCTGTGTCCGCAAGTAGTCCCTGTCAGTGCTACCTTCTCCACAGCCTCCCTACTGTCTTGGACATCCTGACACACAGCTAGCTTACTTGCTGGACTACAAGTCCGGATCCCATCCCCCTGCCAAATTAGTTTAAACCCCCCCGAAGAGTGCTAGCAAACCTACCCCCCAGGATATTGGTGGCCTTCTGGTTCAGGTGCAACCCGTCCTGTTTATACAGGTCCCACCTTCCCCAGAATGCAGTCCAATTGTCCAAATATCTGAAGCCCTCCCTCCTACACCATCCTTGCAGCCACGTGTTCAACTGCACTCTCTCCCTATTCTTTGCCTCTCTGTCACGTGGCACCGGCAACAACCCAGAGATGACGACTCTGTCTGTCCTAGCTTTTAGCTTCCAGCCTAACTCCTTGAGCTCTTGAATGACCTCCCCACCCCTCTTCCTACCTATGTCATTGCTAATATTGTCCCCCTGTTGAGGGATATAAGAAAAATATTTTTCACCTAGAGAATGTGGGGATCTAGAATACACAGCCTAGGAGAATAATTAAGGCAGGAAAGCGTACACAAGGTTCTGGATTAGTGGTGCTGGAAGAGCACAGCAGTTCAGGCAGCATCCAAGGAGCTTCAAAATCGACGTTTCGGGCAAAAGCCCTTCATCAGGCCAGGCAGCGAGGAACAGAACGGGCCTTGGAGGAATTTTGGGCGAGTAGGACCAATCTTAAACAAGGAATCAAGCGGGCTAAAAGGGGTAATGAAATAATTTTAGCGAGCAGAATTAAGGAGAATCCAAAGCCCTTTTATTCATATGTAAAGAGGTGGGTAACTAGAGAAAGGGGTGGACTGCTAAAGGATAAGGAAGGAAGGTTGTGTATCAAACCTGAGAAAATGTGCAAGATTCTCAATGATTTCTTTGCATTGGTGTTCATGGAGGAGAGAGACATGATGCATGTTGAGATTAGAAATAGAAGTTGGATTACTCTGGACCATGTTGACATAAGGAGGGAAAATGTGTGGTGTAGGCTAAAGGATATTAAGATAGACAAATCCCCAGGACAGGATCTATTCCAGGTTGCTGAGGGAGACAAGAGGGGAAATAGCTGGGGCCCTGACAGATAGCTTTGTAGCATCCTTAAACACAGCAGAAGTGCTGGAAGAATGGAGGGTTGCTAATATTGTCCCCCTGTTCACAGAGGGTAGTAGGGATATTCCAATGAACCTGACATCAGTGGTGGGAAAGTTGCTGGAAAAAGGTACTGAGGGATAAAATCTGTTTCTATTTGGAAAAGAATGGGCTTATCAGTGATGGGCAACATGGTTTTGAGCAGGGGAAATCGTGCCTTACCAACTTAATAGAGCTCTTTCAGGAAGTGACCAAGATGATAGATGAAGGAAGGGCTGTAGATGTCACATACGGAGGAACCTCTATTATCCGAATACCAATTATCTGAAAATCGGATTTTCTGAATGAGATCTCAAAGTCCCGATGGAAACATTACATCAAAGGTGTGTTTCCAACAGTGATCGGGTCTTTTGTTTACCGTGATTAAACAGGCACCGTCTCCAAATGGCTGACTGCCCGCCCCCTCTCTCTCTCTCCCCACACTTTCCCTGGAGTTCTACACAGGCGTGTACCCTAAAACCCCCTTCCCCAGATAATCTCTTCAACATTGCCCTGTATAGGGCAAAGGTAGAACCTGTCAAAAAGTTGTAGTAAAAAGTTGTGCATGCATGTGCACTATTTGGAGACTCACCCCACAAAGGCAACAACAGCAGTCTCCTTGTTGGTGTACAGTCCGGCTGCCCCAGAGAACGGAGGGGGGGGATGGATGGGGGTGGGGGTGGTATTGGACTGGGTTGGGCGGGGGGGTGCAGTCTTGGATCGTGTTGGGGGCGGGGAGGTGGTGTTGCACGGTGTTGGGGATGGGGTCAGGGGGCGGTTGGTGGTTGTGTTAGACAATGTTGGGGACAGGGAGGTGGTGTTGCACAGTGTTGGGGGCAGGTGGGAGGGCGGTGTTGGATAGGGTTGGGGCAGGGGGGACAGTGTTGCACGGGGTTGAGTGCGGGGCCTTGCGCACTGTGTGCTTTTGCAGTCTCCTGAACGAGGAGCAGATTTTAAAAATTCTGAGCCTCTGTGGAAAGGCATTTAATTGTTTAACTGAATAATCGATTATCCAAAACGAAAGTGTTCACCCATCACGTTCGGATAATCAAGGTTCCCCTGTACATGGATTTTAGTAAGGCGTTTGATAAAGGTCAACTAATAGCGAAAGTGAAGTCACAGTGTGCAGGGTATTATAGCTAGATGGATAAAGAACTGGTTGAGCAGCAGAAGACAGAGATTAGTAGAAGGCAGTTTCTCGAAAGAGAGAAAGGTGACTAGTGGTGTTCCACAGGGATCAGTGCTGGGGCCACTGTTGTTTGTGACATACATAAATGATCTGGAAGAGGGCACTGTTGGTTTGATCAGTAAGTTTGCAGATGACACGAAGATCGCAGAAAGCATAGGGAACTGTCAAAGAACACAGGAGATTATAGACAGACTAGAGTGTTGGGCACAGAAGTGGCAGATGGAGTTCAATCCAGGCAAATGTGAGGTGATGCATTTTGGGAAGTCTAATTCTCAGGCCAACTATACCGCAAATGGAACAGCCTTGGGAAAAGCTGATGAACTTCAGGTCCTTTGTACCCTGAAGGTGGCTGCAGAGGTGGATAGAGTAGTTAAGATGGCATATGGTAGGCTTGCCTTCATCGGATGGAGTATTGAGTTTAAGAGCTGGCAGGTCATGCTAAAATTGTACAAGACTTTGGTTTGGCCACATTTAGAATACTGTGTACAGTTCTGGTCGCCACATTACCAAAAGGATGTGGACGTTTTGGTGAGGGTACAGAGAAGGTTTACGAGGATGTTGCCTGGTATGTAAGGTGCTAGTTATGAAGAGAGGTGGAGTAGGTTAGGATTGTTTTCATTAGAAAAAAAAGGAGATTGAGGGGGGACCTGATTGAGGTCTACAAAATCATGAAGGGTATAGACAGGGTGGATAGAGATAAGCTTTTTCCCCAAGGGTGAGATATTCAATAACAAGAGGTCACGCTTTCAAGGTGAGAGGTGAGATGCTTAGAGGGGATACACACAAAGTACTTTACACAGAGGATGGTCGGTGCCTGGAAAGCGTTGCCAACAGAGACACGCACAGTAAATTCGTTTAAGGTGTATCTGGATAGATACATGAGTAGGTGGGGAGCAGAGGGATACAGATTCTTAGGAATTGGGCGATAGGTTTAGACAGTGGATTTGGATTGGCTCAGGCTTGGAGGGGTGAAGGGCCTGTTCTTGGGCTGTAATTTTTCTTTGTTCTTTGAAACCTCAACATTTGAAAACAATGAGCACGAAATATTAGATAATACAATGGGCCAAGTGCTGGAAAGTGGGACTAGTGTAGGTTTAACGTCGTCTTGGTTGTTGCAGACCCAATGGACTGAAAGGCCTCTTCTATAATGTAAGATTCTATGAGTGTCTTTTAATTGAATGGACTTTGTTGAAGATATTGAATAGTTTATTTAAATGCCTCCTGTACTTTATACCACCACACCATTCAGCTTATTCACCCAATCGACCTTAGCCAGCTCTCCTCTCAACGAATCCTCAATGGAGTAGATCCTATCGGTCACCATGACATAGCAACACACACCGGTCGCACCAGGATAAAGTAACAAATTGGTATATTAATAAACTTACCAAACAATTAACTAGCCAACTAGTTATTCTCATCAATCTTCAACAAGATGAGTCAATATCAAGTTTAAGGCACACCCAAGTATGAACCAACACTTGAGACATAATTAGGTGTTAAACTCATTTACATTTATGAGAGATGTTAATGGACATAAACCAGTAGGGTGCAGTGCAGGCCAGGCAATGCCTGGACAGGGGAGGAATTGAACGATTGGCCTACAACTTCCAGTGCAATAAAAGAACAAAGCCTGATATGCTCAACGTCAGCTTGGAAGCTGCAGCAGGGGATAGGCTGAAATTTAGGATGGAAGTTTAGAACTAGTTAAATATCAACTTTGGCTGACCCAAAATTAAAACATTCAAACTGCTATCCAACTAAAGGTTTCTGGTTACTTTACATTAAGAAAAATCTTTATTTCACTTCCTATAAAGTTTCTAGTTAGCGATTTTTATGAAGATTTTCAGTTGCTACTCTAATCACTGATATTCTGTAAACCAAATCAGTTTATCTTTACATTTAGATGATCTCATCAGAGTATCATCGGTTCAGCCTTTCAAATTCTGAGGAAGTGAAATGAGAGAATGTGTACAGGACTAGGATATTTAGAATGTGCAACAAAAGACAACCTTGTTATCTTTTGTTTTTAAGTGTGTATTGTATCAGTTTCATGATCACCACTGAATTGAACAGTCTGCTTACACACCAAGTTACATACTTGAATTACAACTCATTAGTCACGATAAGTAAGCATGGTTGTTCTGCACCTTAGCAAGAGGTCCATTTAAAAGGGAATTGGGAAAAAATGTTTCCAAGAACATCCCCAAATATTCATATACCTTCACTATTCTCTCATGCATCCTTGCTTTACGGTCATTCCCATCAGCTTTAGCTTGAGCTGCTGCTGTCTTATATTTCTCCATTCTTTGATGCAGAGCTTCTACAACATCTTTAGGTGGTGGCGGTAGGCCTAAAATTACAAACATCACACATTCAGCTACAGTTAACAGATATTCAGTAGACATTCTTGAGTTACATTATCAAAAGCTATTATGGATGCTGAATTAAGTAATTAGTTTGAAGTAATTGTGCCTACCTCAGTTTGCAGTGTTGCACACACACACACCCCTCCCATTCTCCATCCACGGCTCCTCTTCTACCCACATTTTTTTCGCTCATCTACCCTACTGGCTCCCCTCCCATCCCAAGGTTGAATGATCTCTCAGCTCTCCAGCCCTATTTGAATAATGTCCTTCACTGTCATCCATGTGAAACACCATTTAACCACTGCTCCTTGACAGTCAATGACTGTATCATCACTGGCTTGCTGATTTCTGCAGCTTGGACGTTATCATTGATCAGAAGCTGGACGGACTAGCCAAACAGGAACTGTGGCTCAAAAAGCAAGTGATCAGTTCGCAATTCTTGCAGAGAGTAACTCACCTCCTAATACCCCATGTTTGTTCACCATACATAAGGACCGCCACAGTTGCCTGGACGCATGCAGTTCCAACACTACTCAGGAAGCTTGACACGATACAAAACAAAGCAGTCCATGAGACTGGCACCACATCCCTAAATATTCACTCCGTCAACACTGACATTCAATAGTGGCAATATGTGCCATAAAGTTGTACTGCACAAACTCACTAAGGATCCTTCGACAGCTCCCATTATCACAATCATCTAGGACAAGGTCAGGAGATACATAGGAATACTACCACCAGCAAGTTTCCCTCCAAGATGAAAATCATCCAAACCTGGAAATATAATCAAGGTTTTTTTCAATACTGCTGGGTCAAAATCTTGGAACTCCCTCCCTAACAGCATTATGGATCAGAAGAACCAGTAAGCCGAAGTTTAAACAGCAAGAACTTTATTAAGGTGGCTAATCTGCAGGCAGCAAGATTAAACTGAGCTATTTCCCACACAAAATGGCTGACAACATCATGACGAAAAGTGATTTAACTCAAAGTAAGTGTCCACCATGCACCACAACTACCACCTTCACAAGGGTAACAAGGAATGAGCAATAAATGGATAGGAACATGGATAGGTGCTTAAGCTAGGACAAATGTTCGCACAACATCGTGGGCCAAAGGGCCTGTTCTGTGCTGTATTGTTCTATGTTCTAAATGTTGGCCCAGCCAGTGTTGTCTGTGTCTTGCAAATAAATAAATTAAAATTCTATCTAGCCTTATTTGACTTGCATAACACCCTTGGTCGTTACCCATGGGAGACAATTTAATCCCATATACCACTAAGACAGATCATTCTTTCTGGAGAATTGTATTAGTATACTAACAGGGACCAACCAGTGTCTTAGTTCCCCAGATGGTATTAATTGCAAGGAAGAACCCACCCCCATCACTATGACAACTTGATAGGCATTCACATGTTGCCATTGACAGAAATCTTTTAATAGAAAGCAAACATTATTTAAGGAAATGATAGCTTCACTTAAAGTAGTAGATCCAAACTTTGCTTTTCTAAATGTTTAAGCTTCAAGTCCCTAAAACCACAAATATCTCGTCAGATTATAATGGGGAATAAAAATACACACATCACAAAATGACAAAAAAAAAATTTAAAGAGAAAGTTTGGTATTAGAATGTCAAAAAACATTATGCAACTTGAGATTCATGGAGTTATATATTAACAGAGAAAAAGCTAAATTCCAAAAACATTTAACAACTTGCTATTCTATTATCTGTACAGCAACTCACCATTTGTACAGTTGTAAAACCCTACAAAAGTAATATGCACAAATCCTGCAGTGTTAATGTTTGAAAAACTCAATCTAGAACTCTTGACAATTTATATTTAACGTCAAAGTTCAGTGGTAGGAAGAAAATATTACAATCCAAGCATTTTAAAGGTTAATTAGTCCCGTTCATTAATTGTACTGTGTTATGACTTTGTTGTACTGCCTTTTTTTCTCCTGTTTTGATGGTGCTATTCCTTTTTGTATATAAAATGTTTTGTAAAAGATTTAAAAAGGTTTTCAATAAAAAAATTTTTAAAATAGTTAATTAGTCAAAAATATAGATTTAAGGTTCAGAACTGCAAGCATTTCTAAAAGATAAATTAAAAATCTCTTAATTTTGCAATGAGAACATTTTAGATCCAGAAAACTCTGCAAGGCTTTTAGCTAAGTAAAAACATTTCCATTCATATTTGGCAAGTTTATTGCCAACTGAATAAACATGTCAAGAAGACAATATGTCTAAAAACATTCAAGTTGTCAGCTTTAGTTCTGTATTCGGCATCCAGCCCTAGCTACATTTCTCAAAATTTTGCCATTGCTTGCTACTGACTGCACTAAAGACGGCACCCAAAATTTGAAGTCTCGATGAAAGATTTCACCTGCATTTTTCAAAAAACATGAATTTGAAATGCTTGTTTTTTTTTTAAAATGGAACCAACCAAAGCTACTATGATTTATTACAGATTACATATTACATTGTAGAAAGTTCATAGAATCCCTACACTGCAGAAAGAGGTCATTTGGTCCATCAAGTCCATGTGGATCTTTTGATAAGCATTCCACCCAGACCCCTACCCTATTCCCATAATCCCACATTTACCATAGCTAATCCCTAGACAATTTATCTTGGCAAATCCACCTAAACTGCACATCTTTAGACTGGAGGAAGAAACCAGAGTACCTGGAGGAAACACATGCAGACATGGGGAGAACATGCAAACTCTACCCAAGGCTAGAACTGAACCTGGGTCCCTGGCATGGAGATTTAGTGCTAACCACCGACCCACTATGTCACCTGAATGATTACGTATCCACGTATTATTACATATCAAATGACTTTTACACTGAACATCTAAACACATCATACCGGATTCTGGAGTGTCTTGATATTCAGTTTTTGAATCCATTCCTTGCTGTTCCGGAAGAGTTACTACATTTGAAGGACTAAGTGATTTTTCTTCGGCTGAAGTATCTGTCAAAGTTTTTGAATAGATTGTTATAAAGTAAAATATTTTTTAAAATTACTTTATTAACTGCAGTAATAAATTTGCATTCAGTTTTAGATACATTGCACAGCAAATTTTTAACCAGATAGACTATCAGTTAATTAAACTGTAGCAGCTAACAAACATTTCTAAATTGTTAATCCCAGAAGGCAGAACTGTGCTGTACAAGATATGGCTTCAACTTTTAAATACTTCATCAGTTTTGTTTGAAATTGATAAACCATAGATTTCTTTTGCGTATTTACAATGATTCCTTCTTGCTAGTCAGCCTATTAATTATGACCAAAATGAGAAAATAAAAATTAAGTGTTCACGAAATTGTTTTCATTCTGGCACATGAAAATATCTATACTTACATGCTAAACCTTTAAGTCTTTACAAGACACATGGGTCAATATGTTGAGAATGGATCTGACCAACTTCATCTAGCACCTGAGCATGCCAAATAGCTCAGTGAATAAATATGCAGCAAAATATATTGGAACAATGTATTTCTGGAAGATTTCAGGTTCCTTTCTTGAGTCAGTTGACCTCAGTCAGTTAAGCTAGCTGGAGATATGGTGGGGAATCAATTTGAAAAGCAGCAATGCAGAATCACATTTTGTATAATCCTGACAATTTGCTTTCATCTTACTAAGATTATGTGCCCTAATAATTGTTCCTAATCCAGACACTAAGGGAGACAAATCTTAGTATTGATCACTGTGTCATATTTTGGGGAGAAAATAGTAATAGGAAAGTAAAGGCCAGACCATATATTTTGGCAGGAAACTGCTATTACTATGTTGATCAGTTTGTCGCCCCACACACCTGCCAAACATATTTAGCACCAATTTATATTTCAAGTTTTTCAGGGGAATGGGTGAACAACAACCAGCTTCTACAATGTTCAACTGTTCCACAAAAACAAAAAAGAGGAATGATAGTGTGTTAGAATAGTTCTTGTAAAATCTCCCAAACTACTACAGCTGCCGTCAGGATGGAGGACAGTCGACAACTGATTCCAATATAATTCTGCATGTGCAATAACATACAATTAGATTTTGGTAAATTCATGAAAACATCCTATGATAAAAATAGCTCATTTTAGGCTCACTTGGAAAGTATACTAAACTGTAGCACTATATCTAGTACAAGTCTAACTTTGAAGGGAAGTTTTAAGAAAACTTTCTAATTGTCCAGGATTGGTGAAATTGCAGCTTACAAGTGAAGAAATATAATTTAAATCCGTGCATATGTGAAAGGAATTTTAAGTATTTCTGCATAGTTTGACACTGAACACAGATAGACTAAATGCATGATTGAACCGAAATGAACTGCTGTGATACTTGTGCATTTCATTTGATAGCGATTGACACTACTTTAGAACTAGATATATTATGGAGTCATAGAGATGTACAGCACGGAAAGAGACCCTTCGGTACAACTTGTCCATGCCGACCAGATATCCCAAGCCAATCTAGTCCCACTTGCTAGCAGTTGGCCCATATCCCTCTAAACCCTTCCTATTCATATACCCATCCAAATGCCTTTTAAATGTTGCAATTGTACCAGCCTCACCACTTCCTCTGGCAGCTCTTTCCATACACACCCCCTCAGTGAAACAGTTGCCTCTTAGGTCTCTTTTATATCTTTCCCCTCTCACCCTAAACCTATGCCCACTAATTCTGGACTCCTTCACCCCAGGGAAAAGACTTTGTCTATTTATCCTATCCATGCCCCTCATGATTTTATAAACCTCTATAAAGGTCACCCTCAGCCTTCGACGCTCCTGGGAAAACAGCCCTAGCTTATTCAAGCTCTCCCTAGCTCAAATCCTCCAACCCTGGCAATATCCTTGTAAATCTTTTCTGAACCCTTTCAAGTTGCATAACATCTTTCCAACAGGATAGAGACTAGAACTGTATGCAATACTCCACCAGTGGCCTAACCAATGTCCTCTACAGTCACAACATGACCACCCAACTCCTGTACTCAATACTCTGACCAACAAAGGAAAGCATACCAAGCGCTGCCTTCACTCGCCTATCTACCTGCGATTCCACTTTCAAGGAGCTCTGAACCTGGACTCCAAGGTCTCTTTGTTCAGCAACACTTCTTAGGACCTTACCATTAAGTATATAAGTCTTGCTAAGATTTGCTTTCCCAAAATGCAGCAACTCACATCTACCTAAATTAAACTCCATCTGCCATTTCTCAGCCCATTGGCTCATCTGATCAAGATCCCATGGTAATGAGGTAACCCTCTTTGCTGACCAACACACTTCCAATTTTGGTGTCATCTGCAAACTTACTAACTATACCTGTTATGCTCACATCCAAACCATTTACATAATTGATGAAAAGTGGCCGACCTAGCACTGATCCTTGTGGAACTCCACTGGTCACAGACCTCCAGTCTGAAAAACAACCCTCCACCACCACCCTCTGTCTTCTACCTTTGAGCCAGCTCTGAATCCAAATGGATAGTTCTCCCTGTATTCCACGAGACCTAACCTTGCTAACCAGTCTCCCATGAGGAACCTGGTCGAATGCCTTACTGAAGTCCATCATATCCAATGCTCTGTCCTCATCAATCCTTTTTGTTACTTCTTCAAAAAAACTGAAATCAAGTTTGTGAGACATGATTTCCCATGCAAAGCCACATTGACTATCCCTAATCAGTCCTTGCCTTTCCAAATAACATGTACATCCTGTCCATCAGGATTCCCTCCAACAACCTGCCCACCAACAACATCAGGCTCACTGGTCTATAGTTCCCTGGCTTGTCCTTAACTGCGTTAGCCAACCTCCAGCCTTCCAGCACCTCATGTGTGACTACTGATGATACAAATATCTTGGCAAGAGGCCCAGCAATTACTTCCCTAGCTTCCAACAAAGTTCTAGAGTACACCTAATCAGGTTCTGGGGTTTATCCACTTTTATGCATTTCAAGACATCCAGAACTTCCTCCTCTGTAATATGGACATTTTTCAAGAGGTCACCATCTATTTCCCTACATTCTTATATCTTCCATGTCCTTTTCAACAGTAAATACTGATGCAAAATACTTGTTTAGTATCTGCCCCTTCTCCTGCAGCTCCACACAAAGGCTGCCTTGCTGACCTTTGAGGGGCCCTATTCTCTCCCCAGTTACCCTTTTGTCCTTAAATGTATTTGTAAAAACCGTTTGGCTTCTCCTTAATTCTATTTGCCAAAGCTATCTCATGTCCCCTTTTTGCCCTCCTGATTTCTCGCTTAAGTATACTCCTACTGCCTTTATGCAGTAAGGATTCACTTGATCTATCTGGTCTATACCTCACATATGCTTCCTTCTTTTTCTTAACCCAAACCTTCAATTTCTGTAGTCATCCAGCATTCCCTATACCTACTAGCCTTTCCTTTCAACCTAACAAGAGTATACTTTCTCTGGATTCTTGTTATCTCATTTCTGAAGGCTTCACATTTTCCAGCCATCCCTTTACCTGCAAACATCTACCTCCAATCAGCTTTCGAAAGTTCTTGCCTAATACCGTTAAAATGGGCCTTCCTCCAATTTAGAACTTTAACTGTTAGATCTAGTCTATCCTATTCCAATCACTATTTTAAAACTAATGGAATTATGGTCGCTGGCCCCGAAGTGCTCCCCCACTGACACCTCAGTCACCTGCCCTGCCCTATTTCCCAAGAGGGGGTCAAGTTTTGCACCTTCTCTAGTAGGTACAATCGACATACTGAATCAGAAAATTTTCTTGTACACACTTAAATTCCTCTCCATCTAAACTCTTAACACTATGGCAGTCCCGGTCCATGTTTGGAAAATTAAAACCACCTACCGTAACCACCCTATTATTCTTACAGATAATAGAGATCTCTTTACAAATTTGTTTCTCAATTTCCCTCTGACTATTAGGGGCTCTATAATACAATCCCAATAAGGTGACCATCCCTTTCTTATTTCTCAGTTCCACCCAAATAACTTCTCTGGATGTATTTCCGGGAATATCCTCCCTCAGAACAGCTATAATGCTACCCTTTTATCAAAAACGCCACTCCCCCTCCTCTCTTGCCTCCCTTTCTATCCTTCCTGTAGGATTTGTATCATGGAACATTAAGCTTGTGACCAGCTTCAGACCAGAGCAGTATTAAAAAAATTTAAAACCACTGTAGTATTATTATATTATTACACAATATTGTAAATTTTGAGACAGCTTAAAAATAATCAAAGATCTAGATTTACCTCTAAATTACAATATACTACCATAGGAAAAGTATTTTTTTAATAAATGGGCAAAAACAATATTACAAATGCGTGCACTTGTACCTGTTGGTAATGGTGGCAGGTTAGTCAGATCTACAGGCTCCCCGCTGTCCAAAGCATTTATCACAATATCAAATTTCTGAAGAAACAAAAATACAGAACACTTACAATTTTAAATCTGTGTACATCTATTCAAATTACAAATGGCAGAGTCAGAATAGTCCAAAATAATTGCATTTGCAGACAGAAGGTAAGGATAATAATGCAACCTGAATAAAATTGCTGCAAGTCTTCAGCACGTCATGCAACATCTGAAAAACTAAACAAACCTATTTTTCCTGGTTAATTATCTCTCATCAAAATAATCAACTGGAAAGTTTTTCTGTTTCTTTCCTGACAGATATGGCCTGACTTGTTGAGCATTTTTTACATTTTCTCTTCATATTTCAGCTGAGACCACAAACCTTATAAAATGATTATATTCCAAAACATAATATTCTACAATAGTAAATCTGTTTTTTTATTCAAAGGTCAATTACTCTTAGGTAAGTAGAGAATCACAGATTAACTAATACGCTCTGCTTGGTCAATGAGCTTTAGGAGATTGAAAATCTGCTTATAAGTCTTAGGCTACAACTCGAAAGCAGTATATAGCATTATACTATTCTGCATTGATAATAAGAGTTGCATCTGCAAAACCAAATTCTAAGATTTAAGCACACTTTACAATTAATGCACTAAGTTTTAAAAATGAGAAGTACTTTGCTATAGCCAATGCTATAATTTGCTTACTACTTATTTTTTCTTCCCTTCTTTTCGCAGCACATACTTCCCAAAAAAGTGTGATTGGAAAACTGATGCCAAGTAGAAAATAATTCAAATTTTTAGCAGCCTCCTAAAATGTTGAGGTTGTAGCTCAGGTTATTCCTATTTGCTCTTCCTCCCTCAGGGACCTTGTTTGGTTTCCAATGTTATATCCCTGGTTGACAGAATTGATATTATAAACTTCTAATAGAACCAGACATACATCTCATACCAGCCAGTGAATTTTGACATTCAACTTTGCTCCTCAGATATTTAAATTTTCATTAATACTATAAAACACTGTCAGTGAAGCATTCTCTTCTTGACTGTACCTTAAAAATGGTGCTAAGTCCATGTAAACATTTTTCACAGATCTATTACATAATGGTTCCATTTCAACAAATTTTCAATGCCAAGCGTTGCCATCCTTAATTACTTTACAATAGTGAATATTATTAAAATGACAAAGCTTTACTTTGCTGATTTTCATGTATTCTTTAGCTTGTGTGATGTTTCCCGCTTGCTTTGCTCTTAGTGCAGCCAGTTTATACTCCTTCTGTCTCCCAACCAACAATACTTTTGTTTTTGTATCATCACTTCCTGCAAAGCATAAAAGCAAAATTTCCTTTAAAAAGAAAAACCAAATACATTTACAGTGAGACTGGTTTCAGAAGACTCATTCAGGTCATATTACTAAGTATAAATCAAAAATTAATGACAAGAATGATTGATCCATCTGTACAAGTGAACAATGTTCAAACTGTTACTGCTTCCAACATTAAACTTTCTCCATTAGTCAAAAACAATTACAAAAAGATAATGCATGTAGTAAGACAAGTCAAGTTCAGAGCTTATACTTCCACAAATCTTGCAAAACCTGCCCTACCATAGTTTCTACTTAAATTAAGTAAAGCAAAACACAGAGTCCTAGAATTTATAATAATTTGATACTTTACCAGCGTTGTCATTATTTGCTGTATCAGTAGTCAACACATCAACAATCTCAGACTGAACAGAAGTTACAGATGCTGCAATGTTTGAAGGCTCAGGCTCTGAAGACATCACAGATAACTCTGTAACACTTGGTTTAGGTAGTAGTGCCTCATTTGCTGGTGCTCGTGTATCCTGACACATTTCAGCCATTCCATCTTCCAAACTTTTTGCACTTAAACTATCAGGATCCACTGCTGTGGCACTGCTTTTACCAGTTGCAACTGGGGGAGGAATTTCTGCTTCCTCTATCTTTTTACCTTTGTTTGCAGAAGCCAGCAGTGTCTGCAATGTCTATAAATCAAAATAAACCAGATGAAGATTGCAATATCCTTGTTACATTAAATATAAATATGCATTTTAAAAATGGACTAAAAACGCTTTGCAAGTAACTGATTAAATTACTCATGATGGATGGAACAGCTTCTCAATATACTTCTGAAGCCTCATAGATTTAGTTATGAACAAATCCTATGACAAATCCAAAACTAGGTGTCAAGAGATTACAACACTGATCTCAAAAGAGCTCTCTAGGAGAAGGGTGAACTACTTTAGCTTCACAGCTTAATATCTAAATGGAAGATAGAATGTAAATTGTTTAATATATACCTTTAATCCTCGTTCATATCGCCTCAGTTTTGACATCTCTCCAGCTTGCTTTGCATTACTAATTGCAATTCTGTACATTCGTAGTCTCTCTTCCAGCGTATTTTGTAATCCAGCATTAACAGTAACTATATTTGACTTGGAAAAAGAAAAGCAATTTTAGCAACTTGGTTACATTTTCAGACCAAAAGCTGAAGATTTCATCTTTCCTTTAAGACTTAACATTTTGTAAATGCATTTTTGTTTCCTGTTCACTAAGTATTTATTATCTGTACAATGCAATCTACAAATAACCACTATTTCTTTTCTTAATTGTTTTCAGAATACCAATCTAAGGGAAAAAAATACCAAATCTAAATGTGTGCCAGATGTTTAAAAATCTGATCTGTGGTTTTACAGAATGGGGTGCGATTTTGTTCCTCTTACTTACAAAACGCATTATATGCTAATGCTATTATCATCGGCTGGATCAGAAAATGATCCTTGTTTCCCATTTGGAAGCGGTTTATTGCTAAGAATTGACATTGATGAAGAGATGTACCACTGAAATTGACATGCAATAAACTTCAAAATCAGATTTTTCAGAATCATATCAAAGCCAATGTTAAACTCAAAATCTATTAAGCAGTGGTTATCTTCACACTTCTCAATACTACAGATGTTTGGATAGCCGTTTGAGGTGGCATGGTGGTTCAGTGGTTAGCACTGCTGCCTCACAGCACCAAGGACTCAGATTTCATTTCAAACTCAGGCGACTGTCTGTGTGGAGTCTGCACATTCTCCCTGTGGTCTGCGTGTTTTTCCTCCGGGTGTTCCGGTTTCCTCCCACAATCCAAAGATGTGCAGATTACGTGAATTGGCCATGCTAAATTGCCCATAGTATTTAGAGATGTGCAGGTTAGGTACATTAGTCAGGAGTAAATGGAGGGGAATAGGTCTGGGTGGGATACTCTTCAGAGGGTCAGTGTGGACTTGATGGGCCAAACAGCCTGTTTCCAAACTACAGGGATTCTATATCAAACACCTATGAACAATAAAATCAACATGGTCTTAAAGCATCCGCCACAACTCATTTGTCAAAGAAAGGTTGTGATATCAGCTGAGATGCATGGAGAGTATCAGGATGCTTGACTGAAGACTGTCCAAAGAGATGCTTTACACAGCCCTCCCTAAACAGCCTGTTCATTCAGAGCAAAGTGAAATTTTCAAAAACAACCAAAGCCTCCACTTTGGTAAAGTCTGCTCTATTCACACCATATAGGAAGCAGATACCAAATCATGATCAAAATGGTAATTAATCATCAACAATATAGTGTCAAAACCTGTCAATTAACAAATGCAGCCACTGAGAAAAAAACAACAGCAAGAATAGAAGGAAAAAATAACTGCTCCAGTCAACCTGCAACCACCCTGCTGGCCAATAATCTCCCACCACAGATAAAACTGCAAGGGCAAGGCAGGAACAAAGTTGTCCAAGAAGCTCAGCATATCTGGCAGCATCTGTGAAGCAAAATCTGAATTAATGTTTCAGATCTGGTCACCTTTCCTCAGTCCTGAGGAACGATCACCAGACCCAAAACGTTAATGCTAATTTCTCTTCTCCTCAGATCTGCTGAGCTTCTCCAGGAACTTCTGTTTTTATTTCGGATTTCCAGCATACACAGTTCTTTCAGTTTTATTAAGGGTAAGATAGGGTTGATAATGCATTCCCAAACCCATAGTCAATGCTGACATCTCAATTTCAACCAGCCATCCCCCACAAGGAAGAATGATTTTGCAATTGAAGCAGATAATATAGACTGTGCCAGAGTGATTAAATTTGAGGGCCCTCATGTGGTGTACTAGTAACCTCCCTACTCCTGGACCAGAGGCACAGGTTTAAGTCCCATCTGGTCAATTGGTGTGTAATAACATCTTTGAACAGGTGGATTAGAAAAATAGGTTAATAAAAACATATTTACAGGTTTTAAAAATAGGTCTTTCTTATCATAATGCTTTTTGAATAGCTATTCAGGTAACCAAATCACCACAACAGCAATCGACCTGAACTATAATGCAAGTTACAGTGCAGAAAAAATATACTATAAAGTAACCAGTGTAAACAATAGACTAGCTTTCAAACTGCACACTGACTTCCAGAAAGGCTCACTGGATCTATTTTGCTGAATCTGAACTGAGACTAAATAACAAAGAACTGTTGGTGCTGAAAATAGGAGACAAAAGCAAATTTTCTGAAGAAACTCAGCAGGTTAGGCACCAGAGTTAATGTTACAAGGCCAGTGAACGAGGGTCTAAAAAGACACCATTGGACTCGAAGCATTAACTATTTTCCTTCCAAAGTGCTCTAGACATACTAAATCTCTCAAACAATGTATGTTTTTGTTGTTGAACTGAGCTTAACAACAACTAACTCAACTTATAGAGTAAGTTGCAAGAGGTCAAAATGTTGTTATTCAGTTTCTGATGCTATCCCATTGATACCCATCCAGTGCCATTTCTCTGAAGTGAATTAGAATTGCAACATTATTAAGAAATGTCTACTTTTGGAAAATGAAAATCCTCACAGGTTTTTCATTATTTTTCTTTTATTCTTTAATCATTTTTGGTTTAGACCTGTGAATTGTGAGCTAAAGATAACGCCTGTACCTTGTGTTAAAAAGGAAAAAAAAAAGACCAAACATACTTTTGAGGCCGGACCTGGAAATTAATCGCAGGTTGGTTCCTGATCAAAAGGTTCTACAAACACTTCATCACTGGGGAACAGCATTATGTTTAAAACAGATAACAGAGGTTGACAACTAACAAGGTTAGTGTCTGGGAATTGGTTCAAGCAGGTCTGGAATAGACTTTATACTAAATCAATCAGTTGTTAGTGTTGAAAAACAACTGGGTCAGTCAGGGAATGGTCAGTTTGATTTGGATTTTGGACTGTGCTTTCTGTGAGAAAATCTTTCTGCCTGTTGATGCTACAGCATTAAGATTTGAAAGCTCCCTGCCTAATTTCCCATGAGCAGCTCTTGGAAGCTCAGAATAAAAAACAAAGTTTATAAATATGATTGCCTTTATTTGAGCGATGTTCAGAAAATCAACCAAGAAACAAGTGGATTGTGAAAATCACCAAGTAATTTGGCCAGTTTTGTATTTATTTCTTAACTATTTTTGTCTGTCTACCTTGTGTGTGAATGGGGCTGAAAACAAAGGTTTTTGGTTTTAAAACCATTAGATTACTTTGTTTTTAATTTTACTCTGCTAAAGTTACTATATTGTTAATAAATTGCATCTTGTTTAACATACGAACTAGGGTATGGAATTGATTATTCGGAGTGTGGGATGGGCTATTCAAAAGTCTGGTCAAGAACGACAGAGTCAATTTTGAGGTTGGTTTTAAATTTATTGCTTTGTGAATACAGAGGTGGAAAGGCTGACTTGATTTCTGTCGTAACAAAAGATAAGGTGCTTGTAAATGTTATCATATGTTAACCATTCTAGAATCATTCTTATTCCAAATCAAAGTTTAAAAGGCTAAAAGAATGCTTAAAATGAGGAGGGTTCTAGGTTCAAGAAGAAAATTACAAATAACTTGTGAAACATTTGCAACACTGCAAGGATTTCAAAGATTGAACAGCAAGAATAACAAATTCACTCAATGACAGTGCACTAATATCCTTTCAACCACACCTGTTAAATTAAACTTCGATTTTATTGAGATTCTTCAGGGTAAACATCATATGGTGTAGTACTAAAAATGGAGGCTTTAAGTAAATTGTTCCAAAAAGATACGACAATAAACCTTTGTTTTAATGATAAACAAAAAAACAAGATTTACCTGAGGCTGAGAAATGGGACATTGATTCACTGGATCCGGAGCAGACTCTATGAGAACAGATGGATTTGTAGGTTCTTCCTGCTCCTCTTCCTCTTCCTCCTCCACCTCCTCTTTCTGAACCATTTCCTTCAGTTCTGCCTTAGTTATAAAATAGTTTTCCTTACAGCTTAAGCAGTCACCTATATAGATTGTTTCTTTGGCATACTCTCCTTAGTTTACCATATACCATCCAATAGCAAATGACCAAAGTAACTGATGCAAAATATCATTTATTTAAATAGAAACTACAAAGTGACAACTGGAATATTAATATTGTAACCTCTTCTTGCACCTTCAACCTTTGGAAGGTTAACCAGGAGCTTGAAGCACCAAAAGGGACTATGTACAGGATTTAAGAAACAAAACTAAGGAATCAATTTAATTGGATACATTCAGAAATAGTTACTTTAAAGGATCAACTCTGAACAGAATTAACTTTTCTTTTTGGCTTCAAAACTGAGAATAATTTGAATAAAACAATCACCCCAACTTTAACCATCTAATTTAAATACCTGAGTAAAAACTGTTTGGTATGTTGAAAGAGCAACGCTTTAGTTCCAAATTGCTTACTAAACAATTTGCTCTATGAATAATCAAGCTTTGTAATTAGCTTTAATTACCCAATGCCAGGTTGGTAAATTCTTAAGTCAACTACTCAAAGGAGACAATACAAGAAATTCTTGAATAGATTGCTGGGTTAAAAGACAAGAGCAACAACAAAAAAAAATCAGCCACAATTTCAGCAACACATTTTGGATCAGTGCCCTGCTGTGAACACTGGTTAAGGACACAATCACACTTGAATGACACTCAGTAGTTAGTTTAAAGTTCTGCTTCTAGTTATGAATGCCGCTATATTAAAATAAAAAAGGGGAAAACAAAGAGGAAAACTGCTTAATGAAGGAAGGAACACTAACTTGATAAATGATAGCAAAAAATGTTTAGGAGTATCAGTTCCAAGATAACATTTCACAAAATTGTTTCTAAAGAAACAGTTGAAAGATTGCGATGATTATTCCATGACAATTAAGGAGAGTATGGCTCAAACAAAAATGATTTTTTTTTCATATTTGTAATGAAATATCAAGTTCAATAATGCAAATTAAACAACATTTGAAAGTGTCATTGCTCTGATTGGAATTCTAACTTATCAGTCTTCAGTAACATATCAAAAATTATGGCCTAAAAATAGAATTTACCAAGAGTTCTTCTTCTTCTTCCAAATCATCATCATCATCTTCATTTTCATCTATATCCTTCAGACATTCCTCAGCCATTTGTTCTATATGGTCCATTGGCAAAGGTGCTGTGGATAAAGTGCAAGAGGATCAAAACAACTTAGATTTTGAAGCTGTGGAAATAACAGCTGATCATGTGATGTAGACTAATAATTATGCAACACAAAGGCCTACTTAAGTGCTTTTCTACAGGAAATATATAATCAACAGCCAGTCAGCAACAAAATGGTGATGCCATTTTACATTCTTACAGAATACGGACAGAATTCACAAGAATTTCTTGAAAACAATATTTCACTAGAAGCAACTTGAAGACACAATCTGTCAATTTTATAGTTGTCATTTATGCACCAAATTTCTTCCAATGTGCTATCTTTACAGATGCCTTTGCTTAGCAAAAGAAAGCTTTAGTTAGTGCTTTAGAATTAATGGTTTTCATTAGCATTCAAAGGATTCTGTTACAAACTTCAAAGGTCATTAACCTTTTTAAAAGTGAAAAATCAAATATCCAGCTAATAGCTGAAAGGATGACATGACATCATGCTTCAAGACTTTTACTGGAAAATACAATTAGTACAAATTGTTGTAGGCAACTTACATCTTAAATTACAAAACAGAACTTTCTGCTTTTCCTTTTAACACATCCAAAAAGCTACTTCACAGGTAGACTCCACAGGAAGTAACCACTTCCTAGAGTCAGCCCAAAGTGATTCTCAGCACCTGAGGGTTTATTTCATTCTTTTCTTACACAACCTGCTATCTTTTAAACTCAAATGTGATTTCATAATTGAGTGTTTTCTCCTCCCTAAAGATACTTCCTCTAATTCAATCCAAGTGAATCTTTCAGCCTCATTTCAGATGCTCAAAAATGTTTTCTTCCCGATCCGAATATAAGGTCTGAATTGTATTTGTGAGGCAAACTATAAAGATTTTCAACTTTTAGGTATCGTTTCTTTTACAGCTCCTGTGTCTTGAGAGTTTCAGCAATGTCACAAATTCTTCCCTTCTCAAAGGTCATCTCCTTTGAAATGTGGATCACATGCACTGTGTTTCCAGGTAGAAATACTGCTTCACTATCCTCGAAACTAACTGTTATCTTGCAAACATATTGACAAATTGAAGTATTCAGATTCCTGAAGAAGGGCTTATGCCCGAAACGTCGATTCTCTTGCTCCTCTGATGCTGTCTGGCTTTTCCAGCACCACACTTTTCAACTCTGCTCTCCAGCATCTACAGTCCTCACTTTCTCCAAATTGAAGTATAATCATATGGAAACCCAGTCCCAACATCTTCCTTGGACTTTGAAGACTAGCAGTCTTACTTTCACAGTGGTACTGCAAGGCCAGATGCCACTGACATTATCTCCAAGTTTAAGCCCTTCTTTCCAGAAAAAGAACTCCCATCTTTCTTTAATCTTTAATATCCAAGACACCAAGGTCTGTTGTTGTAGGGCAAAATTCAGAATGGATCATTTGAGTTCCCCTTCATTTTATCCCAAATTAAGGTCAGAGTCCCAAAACAATCTTATTAAATCTTGTATTCAAGAGAATTCAACTTGCAGAGTTAAACTGATTCCCATGAACATCAAGCTTACAATAGAATTCCTCTGCTTCTAAAGAAGGGTTACACCCAAAATGTCGACTTCTCCACCTCCTGATGCTGCGTGGCTTGCTGGGTTCTTCCAGCTTCCTGCTTGTCTATCCTAAATGTCCACATTTGGACACAACTTCTCCCATGGGGTAAAAACAATGACTGCAGATCCTGGATAAGTGGTACTGGAAGAGCACAGCAGTTCAGGCAGCATCCAGGTAGCTTCGAAATCGACGTTTTGGGCAAAAGCCCTTCATCAGGAATAAAGGCAGTGAGCCTGAAGCGTGGAGAGATAAGCTAGAGGAGGGTGGGGGTGGGGAGAAAGTAGCATAGAGTACAATGGGTGAGTGGGGGAGGGGATGAAGGTGATAGGTCAGGGAGGAGAGGGTGGAGTGGATAGGTGGAAAAGGAGATAGGCAGGTAGGACAAGTCTGGACAAGTCATGCGGACAGTGCAGAGCTGGCAGTTTAGAACTAGGGTGAGGTGGGGGAAGGGGAAAATGAGGAAACTGTTGAAGTCCACATTGATGCCCTGGGGTTGAAGTGTTCCGAGGCGGAAGATGAGGCGTTCTTCCTCCAGGCGTCTGGTGGTGAGGGAGCGGCGGTGAAGGAGGCCCAGGACCTCCATGTCCTCGGCAGAGTGGGAGGGGGAGTTGAAATGTTGGGCCACGGGGCGGTGTAGTTAATTGGTGCGGGTGTCCCGGAGATGTTCCCTAAAGCGCTCTGCTAGGAGGCGCCCAGTCTCCCCCATGTAGAGGAGACCGCATCGGGAGCAATGGATACAATAAATGATATTAGTGGATGTGCAAGTAAAACTTTGATGGATGTGGAAGGCTCCTTTAGGGACTTGGATAGAGGGGAGGGAGAAGGTGTGGACGCAGGTTTTACAGTTCCTGCGGTGGCAGGGGAAAGTGCCAGGATTGGAGGGTGGGTTGTAGGGGGGCGCGGACCTGACCAGGTAGTCAGGGAGGGAACGGTCTTTGCGGAAGGCGGAAAGGGGTGGGGAGGGAAATATAATCCTGGTGGTGGGGTCTGTTTGGAGGTGGCAGAAATGTCGGCGGATGATTTGGTTTATGCAAAGGTTGGTAGGGTGGAAGGTGAGCACCAGGGGCGTTCTGTCCTTGTTACGGTTGGAGGGGTGGGGTCTGAGGGCGGAGGTGCGGGATGTGGACGAGATGCATTGGAGGGCATCTTTAACCACGTTGGGAAGGGAAATTGCGGTCTCTAAAGAAGGAGGCCATCTGGTGTGTCCTGTGGTGGAACTGGTCCTCCTGGGAGCAGATCTGGCGGAGGTGGAGGAATTGGGAATACGGGATGGCATTTTTGCAAGAAGTAGGGTGGAAAGAGGTGTAATCCAGGTAGCTGTGGGAGTTGGTGGGTTTGTAAAAATGTCAGTGTCAAGTCGGTCGTCATTTATGGAGATGGAGAGGTCCAAGAAGGGGATGGAGATGTCAGAGATGGTCCAGGTAAATTTAAGGTCAGGGTGGAATGTGTTGGTGGAGTTGATGAATTGCTCAACCTCCTCGCAGGAGCACGAGGTAGCGCCAATGCAGTCATCAATGTAGCAGAGGAAGAGGTGAGGAGTGGTGCTGGTGTAATTACGGAAGATCAACTGCTCTACGTAGCCAACAAAGAGAGACAGGCATAGCTGGGGCCCATATGTGTGCCCAGGGCTATCCCTTTGGTCTGGAGGAAGTGGGAGGATTCAAAGGAGAAATTGTTAAGGGAGAGGACCAGTTCGGCCAAACAAATGAGTGTGTCGGTGGAAGGGTACTGTTGGGGACGTCTAGAGAGGAAAAAACGGAGGGCTTGGAGACCCTGGTCATGGCGGATGGAGGTGTAGAGGGATTGGATATCCATGGTGAAGATGAGGCATTGGGGGCCAGGGAAACGGATGTCTTGGAGGAGGTGGAGGGCGTGGGTCGTGTCTCAAACGTATGTGGGAAGTTCCTGGACTAGGGGGGAATAGGACAGTGTCAAGGTAGGTAGAGATGAGTTCAGTAGGGCAGGAGCATGCTGAGACAATGGGTCGGCCAGGGTGGTCAGGCTTGTGGATCTTGGGAAGGAGGTAGAACCTGGCAGTGTGGGGTTCCTGGACTATGTGGTTGGAAGCTGTGGGAGGGAGATCTCCTGAGGTGATGGGGTTCTGTAATGGGGCATGTGGCATCAGTGACTTCCGCCACCCCTACTGCCGTGGTCACCACCACTTCCGCCCCCACCAGCGCCACTCACCTACATTCTACTGACATGCCCCCCACAGACCCCACTGTCACTATCCCCACCCCCCATAACCCCAAGGGGAACACTACCCCTGCTCATGACTCCACCCCCATTCCCCCACATCACACCCATTCCAGTTACAGCTTCCGCCCCCACTCCCAGCTCTACACCAACACCAGATCCCAGCTCCCAGCCCTGTCGAATTTTCACCATCCCTCCCCCCCCCAGACCTCCCCCTCACTGAGGACGAACAATCAGTCCGCAAAGGACTCACCTTCATCCCCCTCCGTCCATGCATCAATGAATTTAATACACGCCGTGACGTCAAACAATTCTTCCGTCGCCTCCGCCTCCGAGCTTACTTTCACAATCAGGACTCCTGCCCACCTTCCGAGGACCCCTTTGCCCACCTCCAACACACTGCATCCACCTGGACACCCCGCGCTGGCCTATTACCTGCCCTCAACCTCTTCATTTCCAACTGCCGCCCGGGACATTAACCACCTCAACCTGTCTACCTCCCTCCCCCACTCCAACCTCTCACCCTCACAACGCACAGCCCTCCAATCCCTCTGCTCCAATCCCAACCTCACCATCAATCCAGCAGATAAAGGGGGGGCACAGTAGTAGTCTGGCGCACTGACCTCTACACCACTGAAGCCAAATGTCAACTCGAGGACACCTTTTCCTACTGCCCCCTCAACCATGACCCCAACCCCCATCACCCAACCATCATCTCCCAGACCATACAGAACCCCATCACCTCAGGAGATCTCCCACCCACAGCCTCCAACCACATAGAACCTGGCAGTGTGGGGTTCCCGGACTATCTCCTTCCCAAGATCCACAAGCCTGACCACCCTGGCCGACCCATTGTCTCAGCATGCTCCTGCCACAGTGAACTCATCTCTACCTACCTTGACACTGTCCTATCCCCCCTTGTCCAGGATCTCCCCACATACGTTTGAGACACCACCCACGCCCTCCTCCTCCTCCAAGACTTCCGTTTCCCCGGCCCCCAACGCCTCATCTTCACCACGGATATCCAATCCCTCTACACCTCCATCCGCCATGACCAGGGCCTCCAAGCCCTCTGTTTTTTCCTCTCCAGACATCCCCAACAGTACCCTTCCACCGACGCTCACATTCGTTTGGCCGAACTGGTCCTCACCCTTAACAATTTCTTCTTTGAACCCTCCCACTTCCTCCAGACCAAAGGGGTAGCCGTGGGCACACGTATGGGCCCCAGCTATGCCTGTCTCTCTTTGTTGGCTACGTAGAGCAGTTGATCTTCCGTAATTACACCAGCACCACTCCCCACCTCTTCCTCTGCTACATTGATGACTGCATTGGCGCTACCTCGTGCTCCCGCGAGGAGGTTGAGCAATTCATCAACTTCACCAACACATTCCACCCTGACCTTAAATTTACCTGGACCATCTCTGACACCTCCATCCCCTTCCTAGACCTCTCCATCTCCATAAATGACGACCGACTTGACACTGACATTTTGTACAAACCCACCGACTCCCACAGCTACCTGGATTACACCTCTTCCCACCCTACCTCTTGCAAAAATGCCATCCCGTATTCCCAATTCCTCCTCCTCTGCCTCCGCCGGATCTGCTCCCAGGAGGACCAGTTCCACCACAGAACACACCAGATAGCCTCCTTCTTTAGAGACCGCAATTTCCCCTCCCACGTGGTTAAAGATGCCCTCCAACGCATCTCGTCCACATCCCGCACCTCCACCCTCAGACCCCACCCCTCCAACCGTAACAAGGACAGAACGCCCCTGGTGCTCACCTTTCACCCTACCAACCTTCGCATAAACCAAATCATCCGCCGACATTTCTGCCACCTCCAAACAGACCCCACCACCAGGATTATATTTCCTTCCCCACCTCTTTCCACCTTCTGCAAAGACCGTTCCCTCCGTGACTACCTGGTCAGGTCTACACCCCCCTACGACCCACCCTCCCATTCTGGCACTTTCCCCTGCCACCGCAGGAACTGTAAAACCTGTGCCCACACCACCTCCCTCACCTCTATCCAAGTCCCTAAAGGAGCCTTCCACATCCAAAGTTTTACTTGCACATCCACTAATATCATTTATTGTATCCGTTGCTCCCGATGCGGTCTCCTCTACATTGGGGAGACTGGGCGCCTCCTAGCAGAGCGCTTTAGGGAACATCTCCGGGACTCCCGCACCATTCAACCACACCGCCCCGTGGCCCAGCATTTCAACTCCCCCTCCCACTCTGCCGAGGACATGGAGGTCCTGGGCCTCCTTCACCGCCGCTCCCTCACCACCAGACGCCTGGAGGAAGAACGCCTCATCTTCCGCCTCGGAACACTTCAACCCCAGGGCATCAATGTGGACTTCAACAGGTTCCCCTTCCCCCACCTCACCCTAGTTCTAAACTGCCAGCTCTTCACTGTCCCCATGACTTGTCCAGACTTGTCCTACCTGCCTATCTCCTTTTCCACCTATCCACTCCACCCTCTCCTCCCTGACCTATCACCTTCATCCCCTCCCCCACTCACCCATTGTACTCTATGCTACTTTCTCCCCACCCCCACCCTCCTCTAGCTTATCTCTCCACGCTTCAGGCTCACTGCCTTTATTCCTGATGAAGGGCTTTTGCCCGAAACGTCGATTTCGAAGCTACCTGGATGCTGCCTGAACTGCTGTGCTCTTCCAGCACTACTAATCCACAACTTCGCCCATGTTTAAACCAACTCCTCTAACACCTGCAAAAAGTTCAATTGGAAAGATCAAGAGAGAGGCATTACAAGGTGCAGTAGGCACCAGTGTCAACTTTGTCAAGTATATGCAACTAAGAAACTATTCTAGAAGACAATGCAACGGATGTATAAATTTAAAAAGGAAAAGTGCAATAGAATGCACTTATAGAATTCTTAATAATGGAAAAAGAGAGGCCTACACATCATTCCCTATCCCAGAATTATCCAATCGAATTGTGACTAGCAACAAAATGGCTACATCGACAATGCTTTAGTTAACTGCATGAATTTTAATAGATATGTCTTATGCACAATGCAGGTAAAATAATTTACATACATATTGCCTTAGGTTATCTATCACCATTCAGAACAGAACCTGGAAATATTTCTCTTTCATTGAAGTTTGGAATCGTGCATAAATTATTAGTCATGCTTTGGGTTAAAGTAACTGATAAGAACATTCCCATGCACAACTAAGACTTGCATGGTCTATTCATAGTCTATTTCAAGAATGTGATTGATGGTGGTTGGTTTTGCCATAATGTGATCTTTGGAACTACTCATTATTATTTGGTTCAGCTGACCTGGAGTGCAAGTTCAGTTCTCGAGCTGATTGCAATGAAAGCTCCCTACACATTGCCGTTTGTGTTCCCATCATACTGAAGTCTGTTTTTCATTCACTTCACGTAACAGTTCAGCGGATAATCAAAAATAATTAACAATGTCAAGTATACACTATGATCACAAGATACTCTAACTACAAATTGAGGGGTAATAGATTTAAGACAGATGTCAGAGTTAGGTTCTTTACACAGAGAGTGGTAAGGGCGTGGAATGCCCTACCTGCTAATGTCGTCAACTCAGCCACATTAGGGAGATTTAAACATTCCTTCGGTAAGAACATAGATGATGATGGGATAGGGTAGGGGGATGAGCTGAGAATAGTTCACAGGTCAGCGCAACATCGAGGGCTGATGGGCTTGTTCTGCGCTGTATTTTCTATGTTCTATGTTCTTAAAAAAACCTTATCAGAAAATGTTCCAGGGTGTCTCTGTCCAAAGGGTGCTATAACATTTAAGACTATATGGTAATTCAGCAGAATATCTTTTCCTTTACCAAGTCAAATCAACTGGAGTTTCTATAATTTCTCTCTAGGAAGCTTTCCTAACTAATATTTTATTTGTTTTCAAATCTATAGCAAAGTCCAGACTTTAAAATGTAAAACAATTCAGGTATTAGAAAGCTATTCATTTGTTCAGTTGCTGTTATTTTTCCAGTGATAATATTATATTTAGAGGTAAATTGCTAGTCTATACCATGGCTAAAGAAACATATCTATACAGTGCGTGTTATTAAATGGGCTTGCTAATTATCAGTGAATTCATTATTTCAATGAAGTATTAACTTAGAGTCATAGAGACGTACAGCATGGAAACAGACCCTTTGGTCCAACCCGTCCATGCTGACCAGATATCCCAACCCAATCTAGTCGCACCTGCCAGCACCCGGCCCATATGCCTCCAAACCCTTCCTATTCATAAAACCATCCAAATGCCTCCAAAATGTTGCAATTGTATCAGCATTCACCAAATCCTCTAACAACTCACTCCATACACATACCACCCTCTGTGTGAAAACGTTGCTCCTTAGGTCTCTTTTATATCTTTCCCTCTCACCCTAAACCTATGCCCTCCAGTCCTGGACTCCCCAACCCCACGGAAAAGACTCTGCCTATTTATCGTATCCATGCCCCTCATAATTTTATAAACTTCTATAAGGTCATCCCTCAGCCTCCAATGCTCCAGGGAAAACAGCCCCAGCCAGTTCAGCCTCTCCCTGTAGCTCAGATCATCCAACCCTGGCAACATCCTTGTAAATCTTTTCTGAACCCTTTCAAGTTTCACAACATCTTTCCAATAGGAAGGAGACCAGAACTGCATGCAATATTCCAACAGTGGCCTAACTAATGTCCTGTACAGCCACAACACGACCTCCCAACTCCTGTGCTCAATACTCTGACCAATAAAGGAAAGCATACCAAATGCCACCTTCACTATCCTATCCACCTGCGACTCCACGTTCAAGGAGCTATGAACCTGCACTCCAAGGTCTCTTAGTTCAGCAACACTCCCTAGGACCTTACCATATAGTGTATAAGTCCTGCTAAGATTTTTTTCCCCAAAATGCAGCACCTCGCATTTATCTGAATTAAACTCCATCTGCCACTTCTCAGCCCATTGGCCCACCTGGTCCAGATCCTATTGTAATCTGAGGTAACCCTCTCCACTGTCCACTACACCTCCAATTTTGGTGTCAAACTTACGAACTGTACCTCTTATGCTCGCATCCAAATCATTTATGTAAATGACAAAAAGTAGAGGACCCAGCACCGATCCTTGTGGCACTCCACTGGTCACAGGCCTACAGTCCGAAAAACAACCCTCCACCACCATCCTCTGCCTTCTACTTTTGAGCCAGTTCTGTATTCAAATGGATAGTTCTCCCTATATTCCATGAGATCTAACCTTGCTAATCAGTCTCCCATGGGGAACCTTATCGAATGCCTTACTGAAGTCCATGTAGATTGCCCTCAACAATCCTCTCTGTTACTTCTTCACAAAACTCAATCAAGTTTGTGAGACATGAATTCCCACACACAAAACCATGTTGACTATCCCAAATCAGTCATTGCCTTTCCAAATACACGTACATCGTGTCCCTCAGGATTCCCTCCAACAACTTGCCCATCACCGAGATCAGGCTCACCTGTCTATAGTTCCCTGGCTTGTATTTTCCGCCCTTCTTAAACTTTTTTTTAAAATGAAGGCTTTCAGGAAGTAATAGTTGCTATTAAATTACAAACAAAGGTTAAACCAGTAAACCAGATTTTAAAAAAAGTATACCAACATTTGCCTTTAGACTTTGGTTTAGTAACAGACTTATTTCCAGTTATTTCAGCTAATTCTGCTTCCAGGTCTCCATCATCATCATCCCCATTTGTATTCATCATCATGTCCTCAGGCGAGAAGTCTACAAACAGGCCAAGCTGTGTCAAAAAAGATCAGTGTCATAAAACTTTTGTACAGTTGCTAATTAACCTGGAATATATAACGAAGTTAATTGCAATTATGTCAACAGTAAATAAATGCCTCTTAGTTGCAAGGGGTCACATTCTTTACATTAAAATTTATATTCTCACCCAGTTAATGGAAAACATATGGGGATATGCATATATAGCAGACTGCAACCAGTGTACTGTGTTGCATTACATACATACAGCTCAGAAGTAAGACATTCAGCCCAAAAAAACTGCTTATGCTCCACTCAAATCCTACCATCAACATACGCTCCTGCTCTTTTATCCCAAATTTTGTTGTTAAAAAGACCTAATCTATAATTTTTAAGCAATCACTTGTGAAATATGGGCATTGCTGGCTGGGCCATCACTAGTTATCCTTGGGTGGTGAGCTGCCTTCTTGATGAACAAATGCAGACTGTACTACAGCTAAACCCACACTGCCAGTAAGAAGGGAATTCAAAGATTTGGACTAAACAACACAAAGAACAACAATATATTTCCAAATCAGGGGGGTGAATGGCTTTGAGGCAACTTGCAGGTGGTAGTATTCCCAGGTATGTGCTGCCATTACCCTTCTAGATGATTGTGGTTGCAGGTATGGATAGTGCTGTCGAAGGATCTTTGAATTTCTGCTGTGCACCTTGTAGATAGCACTGTGGGAAAAGATCTGCCACCCTGCCTACCCACATTTTGGCCACAACAGAACACAGAAAATCAGGCCTGTCCAAACTATACAAGAAACACCCAGAATTAGATTAGATTACTTACAGTGAGCCTCAGCATTGACCAAACAAGCTGACAAGAGAAACCAGACATGACCATAGTCACTCGCAGATCAGGGAATATACTTCCCAGCACAAACCAACAATAAGCTTCCTGGACCCGATCCAACACAACTGTCCCAAAGCCCTAAGGGCAGCCTCGTACCCCAGTGATACCAAAGCCACACAAAGGACAGGTCAGATGGAGAGGCACCAGAATACCTCGCTCACAGGAAAGAAACAATGCAAATGTCTTACTGCTTTAAAAGGGACATTCTCACCTACCCTCGAAGGGAGGTGGAATCTCCTGATCCCATTAAGAACTGATTGATGCTGCCAGGATGCTACATTGCATCTACAACCAGGACATTTTTCTGATAACTGCTTTGTGATTATCACCATCGTAACTGGATTACTTAATTATCAAATACATTATATGCTCCCTATTTTTAATTATCATCATACAGGATTCCTATACAAACCTATTTTGATTCACAGCTCGGGGAAGAGAATCCTTTATTTACCAATACAGACAGTCAGTTCTGTGTCAGACTTGTCAATTTCTCTTCCAGGGTATCAATTTCACTATGTGGCCAGTGTGATCTCTGCTTTATTGGGCTAATTTCTCTGACAGGTACACACTACTGCTACTGAGATCAGGGGCTGCTGTGTCCTGGATGGTGTCAAGCTTCTGAAGTGCTATTGCATTCACTGAGGTAAGTGCCAAGTACTAAAGCACGCTATTTACTTGTGCCTTTTAGATGGTAAACTCACCTTATGATGGAACATTATCAAATCGGGAATCAATGACTGTCAGGGAGCAAACTCTCCACTGGTTGGAGTCATACCTATTACATAGGAAGAGGATTGTGGTTGTTGGAGATCAGTCATTTCAGTTCCAGGATCTCTCGGTAGGAGTTCCTCAGTGTAGTGTCCGGGGCCCAACCCATGTTCAGCTGCTTCAATTACAAGGTCAGAAGTGGGATGTTTGCGGATGAGCGCACAATGCTCAGTACCATTCGTGGCTCGTTAGAAGCAGTCTACGTTCAAATGCGACAAGACCTGCATATTATCCAGGCTTAGGCTGACAAGTAGATAAAAACAATGACTGCAGATGCTGGAAACCAGATTCTGGATTAGTGGTGCTGGAAGAGCACAGCAGTTCAGGCAGCATCCAAGGAGCTTCGAAATCAACGTTTCGGGCAAAATCCCTTCATCAAGGGCTTTTGCCCGAAACGTCGATTTCGAAGCTCCTTGGATGTTGCCTAAACTGCTGTGCTCTTCCAGCACCACTAATCCAGAATTAGGCTGACAGGTAATATTTGTGCTACAAAAATGCCAGACAATGACCATTTCCAATAAGACATAATTTAACCACTGTCCCTTGACATTCGATGGCATTATCATTACTGATATCCCCACAGTCAAGATCCTAGGGGTTACCACTGACCAGAACCTCAACTGGACTCATCACACAAACACAGCAGCAACAAGAGTAGGTCAAAGGCTATGAATACTGTGGTGAGTAACTCACCAGCTAACTCCTCAAAGTCTGACCATCATCATGAAGATCCTCAGACAATACTTTCCAAACCCACAACCAGTTCCATATAGAAGGGCAAGGGTAGCAGATACATAGGAACTACCACCACCTGCAAGTCCCCCTCCAAGTCACCCACCATCTTGACTTGGAAACATATCGCTGCTCCTTTACCGTTGCCGGTCAAAATCCTCGAAATCCTTCCCTTACAGCACTGTGGTCAACCCACAGCAGGTGGACTACAGCAGTTTAAAACGGCTGCTCACCATCAACTTCTCAACGCCAACTAGGAACAGGAAACAAATGTTGGCCAGCCAGTGATGCCCACATCCCATGAATGAATGTAAAAAAAAAATCACTTCTGGATTTTTTTTAGCAATTATTACGTTTATGGTTCTTACCTCTGGCCTTACCTGCAGGAAGAAAATTATCTCCTGACATTTACCCTATCAAACCCTTTTCATAATTTTCTTCATCACTGAGGGATCACTTGCTCAATTTGTTCATTTTCTCTCTCTGAAAGATTTACCTACTCAGTTCTGGTATTATAGTAATTTTTCATCACTTTCTCTAATGCCTTAGCATATAATAAAACTCAGAACACCTGACAATATTTCTAACCCTACTCTCATCAATGACATTATGTTCTCATTTTAGGTTTGTTTGTAATGTTTCATGCCCTGTTTTGCAGAAAGAGAAAGTTTTCCTTTCTAATTTTCTTCTCCTGGAAATTGTAGCTTGTGTTAGGGAACATTTGTAGAGAACTTCTCTGTAACCTTGGTCAAAAGGCAACTGCTCTTGCATTGGCCGGGATTGAAAATAATCACGCGACAAAAGAGACTAACTGAAGCGCCTTGTCATCATTAAGTATCTTCTATGCGAGTTCTCTAAACAGTGATGATGCACAGGGATTTAGCTGATTTTTTGTTTTTAGGCTGGGATCAATTAAATTTGCCATAATTTGGGAATCAAACATGAAGTTACCAAGGCATACAATGCTCACTACTTGTAGTCGTTTAGGGGCCCTTAACAGAATTTCAGGAAGGAACACAAATTATTCAAACATACCCGAATCTTTCTGGAGGACCATGTGAACTCTCATCCACTGTTTAACACCTACCTGCAACTGAATTTTAAAAAAAAAATCCAACTAACCCATTTTTCTTATCAACCTGTTCAGAAAAGTGTTAATATACAATTCCAGAACAGGTGGGACTTGAGCCTAGTCCAGGGGTAGAGACACTCCCACCATGCCACAAGAGGGCCCCCTAAATATTTGTGCTGAAGGTAATCTAGCCACCTCTACTTCCCATCTAATTGAAATGTACCCAGTATTTAGCAAATATTACCACTTTACTATATGGAAATATCTGTACTCACGTGCCAGCTAGCATACAAGGACACAAGCCATAATGAAAAAAAGTAAAAATGCTTAAAATACAAAATTACAGATTTAATTTTAAAATTACATTGTACACTAATAATTACTTATTGCATTTTGCACTGGGCCTGGATTCAAGTTAAACTCAAACAAACAGGATAAAATTTCCTTGTCTGCAGTTGCACTAACCCTCTGGTCAGTATTAATCTAGTTAATTGTAGTGCTATGTTTACAAACATTGGCAATTACACCCAGTGGCTGAATAAAAATTAAAGATTGTTGACGCTAGAAATGTAAGCAGCATAGTGGTACATAAAGATACATTTCTGGAGTTGGGAATAAGGCCTGTAGTTAAGGCAGTTAACCACTCAGGTGCGCCCCCCACCCCACCCGAGTGCCCGTTGTTGCCTAAATTGCTATTTCCCAATGTTTGCATCCCTAAGTTTGAATATAAGCCACATGCATTCATTTCCTTGACATGGATCACCACTGTAAACGGCTCAAAAACCGGAGATTCTCTGGTTTATGGGAACACTATCAATACATGGATTGCACTAATTCCTGAAGGCCCAGAAAAATCTTTGCATTTTATATCACAAATTGCTCTATAATCTTAAAAGAATTTATAGAACAAATGTATAGAATGAAAAAGTGTTCGATATCACTGGTGGATATTCTACAATGTTCAATAAAATGTTTAATAACATCCCACCTAATCATATGACATGACACACCTGTCGCCTTGCAGTAACACCAATCTGTAAAACGTAAACGGCACTTGGTTTCTTTTCAAAATAAGATTAGCTCACTATGACAATATGAGCGTGTATTTTAAACTAAAGGTATTGGAGCAACTTTTTAAAAATGCCTGAGGTAAGTGTAAAATGCAATTTATAATAGGGTGAAACAAAACCAGCAATTGTTGGAGATACTCAGTAAGTCTGTTAGCATCTATGAAAAGAATGCAAGTCAACGCTTCGAGCCCGATGACTCTTCATCGGATCTGTTTTCACCCCAGAAGCTTCCAGCTCTGAGTTTCTCCAGCAATTTCCAATTTTAATTCAGATGTCCAGCATTCACAGCTTTTCGATTTACTGTCATATTGGGAGGGGCGGCTGATAAACAATTTTAAACTAATAAATATTGTGAAACACTATAGAAACATTTCACATCACACTGCCCGCCGCACATTTCTGCCGGAAACACACTGAAAAGTAATAACCAAGTTGCTCTCATTCTTCAGGTCATTATCGTGCTCACTTGCTTGGCAGTTGCTGCTCCTTGGCCTTTGCTCGGCGGCTTCTTCTTGTTTTTTCCTGCAAACATGGTACGTCTGACAGGCGCGAACCCACGAGAAACTTAACAGCAGCAGATAGAGAAGAAAAAAACAAGCTGTCGGGTTTAAAAACAACAACTTCCGCCAACTGACGCTGTACGTGACGGAGTCAGAAGGATGGAGTGGTGAACACGTTAACCCCACAGGGAGAGGCTGGGCCCGAGGCGCCACTTTCGTCCAACAACGCGCGCGTCCGCCGGTTGATTCTGCGCAAACTCAATACAAGACGTTCATTTCTGTCCGGTCCGCTTCGCCCCATCATTGATTTTTTGCAAACATTTCACGTCTCTTACCACTTCTGCTTTAACACAATAAATTCAAAGCGGCAGGGGGCTCGATTTTCGAGTGAAAAAGACTTGCATTCATTTGGCATGTTTGTGTCCTTCAGGCTACCAATGTGTGCAATCAGGTCCCGGGACCTTCCCTGTGGCTTGCCACTTCAACACACAATCCTGCTCCCATGGCCACATGTCTGTCCTTGGCCTGCTGCAATGTTCCAGTGAAGCTCAACGCAAACTGGAAGAACAGCATCTCATTTTCCGATTAGGCACGTTACAGCCTACCGGTGTCAACACTGAATTCAACAACTTCAGATAATTTTATTTCATTTATCTTTTTTATATATTTTTTTAATGTTCTGTACCTCTTATTTCTTGCTTGTCTCCCTTTATAGAACATAGAACATAGAAGAATACAGCGCAGTACAGGCCCTTCGGCCCTCGATGTTGCGCCGATCAAAGCCCACCTAACCTACACTAACCCACTATCCTCCATATACCTATCCAATGCCCGCTTAAATACCCATAAAGAGGGAGAGTCCACTACTGCTACTGGCAGGGCATTCCATGAACTTACTACTCGCTGAGTGAAGAACCTACCCCTAACATCAGTCCAATATCTACCCCCCCCCCCTTAATTTAAAGCTATGCCCCTTTCTCTCGCTCCCCACTCTCATCACCTTTTTCTCTCCTCTTCCCCCTTTGCTACCCTTCTCCCGTTTTCCATTTTGCCCCTGTTTCACCCTCCCCCCCCCCCCATATTTTGTCACACAACACTGGGTTCAGCCTTGGTCATTCACAGCTCCTAATCTCCCTATGCGCTATCATTATCATCTCTTTATTGCTACCTTTGCTTCTGGAGCCATGACTCACCTTCTCTCAGCCTCGTATAAATACCTACTTCTCCCCTTTTTTTAGCTTTGACAAAGGGTCAGTTAGACTCGAAACATCAGCTCTTCTCTCCTTCCAGATGCTGCCAGACCTGCTGAGATTTTCCAGCATTTTCTCATTTGGTTTCAGATTCCAATATCTGCAGTAATTTGCTTTTATCCAATGTATTTTCATAGCCACTTGCTAGGTGGCAGCCAAATGATCAGCAAACATCTCAAACAGAGGAAAAGATTAACAACTAAATGTTTGTGGAAACAGCTAAACAGTGCAGGATAAGGAAATAGTTCCCATGATTGATTTATATGGGAAAAGATGGAAACTGCAATGGAGCATGAACTGGTTTGGCCTAGTCACCGGTTTTGTATTGTACATCACATGTAACACTACGTATGGAACATGTTTCACTGATGTTGGGGGATCCCTACTCTTTGAATATTGGTACAAGATCTTTTCCATCAATTTACGGTGGAAAGTAGATCTCAATTTAACATTTCCTTAGAAATATATACCACTGACTGTATCACTTGACTATAGTTTGAGCATCAACTCTCATATTCAATGCCTTTCCATAAACTCAGGACTGTTAGATACATTGAACATTTAAGATTCCTGTGTTCATCTACACTTGTCAAAATTACCTTTTGTAGCTCATTAAGGCATGATTCAGCACACTTAAATAAAGAGCTACAAATATTTGTTGCCTTTTCCACTTTGAACCCATCTGAATAAAAACAGTAGCAGTTTTTTTACAGCAAGCCACTTAGAAGTACCGTACACTTTGTTGATCTGGCTGTTTATTTATATTGACCACATTAAAGCAATGATTTGGATCAACATTCAGAAATGACCAAAAAAATTATGCATGTGTAATTTGTATATATAAGCACATTTGGGTAAAACATGAGAATTTGGGTGCCAAGGTTTTCAAAACTGTTCCTACTGTATTTTCCTTATCTGGATGTTTGGACATGATGATAGAGACTAATTTAAGAATCAAAACAATTACTCCATTGTTGTACTAAATAATTCAAAAGCAAACTACATGAACTTTGTTTATTTTTCTTCAGCAGGAAAATCAAGAAATTTAAACCACCATGCACAAGCTTAAATGTTTTTAGGAGTATAAAACTCCTATGTAAAGGAGATCTCACAAAATTTGCATCCTGTCCTTTCTCCAGTTCAATGTTGCTCTTTTATGAGGTTACTCATTTCCATTCCCCATTTGTTTGTAGTGTGTAGAATTGCCAATGTGCAGTGAAAGTAAGTTTTGTATGAATTGGGGCATTTAATGTTAAGAAAGTGGCTTACATACAATTTAAAGTTTTTAATGGAAAACAAGGGGCAATTTTGAACATGGATGGTCTTATTGCAATATATACAACCAATGAACAATATTTCTATTTTGAGAGACATCATAAAATTGCATTTTTTTAAAAACCTATATTCCAAACTTTGGACTCATTGCATTTTGACACAATCCACAAAACCTCATATTCTCAGAGTTTGACTTCACTCTCCACAAATCAAAAGATTAAGCCTGTAGATATTTATTGATAAGGGTTCATTCTGTTTCACTGGTCAGGTAAAATTAAATAACTAAATATTACTGTCAGTGAGCATATCATGGTTGAAAGAAATTTTGCATTTTTCATTCATAAAAATAACAACACACTCAGCATTTCACAGGAAGAAAATAACCAGTCACCCTCAGGCAGGTTTCATGCAGCATCTAACAGTTCACTTGGAATCACAGAATCCCTACAGTGTAGGGAATTCCACCTTGACCCACCTGTAACCCCACATTTCCCATGGCTAATCCATCTAGTCTGCACATCCCTGAAAACTATGGGCCAATTGAATTGAATTTATTGTCACGTGTACCGAGGCACAGTGAAAAGCTTTGTCTTGTGCGCGATATAGTCAGATCACATAGTTAACTGGCATAGATAAATAAATAATAGGCAAACAGCATAGCCAATCCATCAGATCTCCACATCTTTAGTTTGTGGAAGAAAACCAGATGAAACCCATGAAGACATTGGAAGAATGTGCAAAATCCATACAAACAGTTGCCCACGGGTGGAATGAAACCTGGGTTCCTGGTGGTGTGAAACAACAGTGGTAACTACTGAGCCATCCAGGCTGCGCAGGAACACGTTACTTGCCTTTGTTAAGAAACAGTGTATAACATGGGGAATAAGTTGGGAAATAAATAACATTTAGTATGTAGAGAAATAGCACAGTGTAATACAGCTCTTGTGGTCTTGTATTAAGCTCCATTGAAAATGCCAAAACATGTAATGCAGATTTAAGAATTTTTTATTATACAAAGAGCTTAAAATAACATTGACCCTAAAGGTTTCTATAGAAAAATCTAAAGTTGTTAAAAAGATTAATATTGGATAAGAATTACATTATTAAAACAGCATCGTACAGTTTATATTGCATTGCAGAAATTTAACAAATTACTCTTTTAAAGCATACATGACATCATCCTGGCTAACGTTTAATCGTACTCGCATATAAAGATCATTTTTACTAGACTCAACAAGTAGTAGACGACAGGCCCCAAGCTTTGTACAAACCAACATGGTTTGGGACATTGTTGGAGGCTGCAGACCTTCTATTCTACAGAGTCCGATGTGCTGCTGGTAGATCTGGAAAAATGATAATGGCAGAATAATAAATTTAGAATCCTGAACTTTGAATGAAATATTATATTAAATGTTGGTAAGCATAAAAAACTCAGAAGTTATACAACATGAAGTTTTTGTAATGCAGCACATAGTAGCTTGGCTGAAGAATTAAGACATTAAAATTTTAATTTCGTCTACCTTCAACTCAACTCAAACATACTTTCAACTCAACTTTGAGGTAAAACATGAAAAGCAGTTTGAGGGTTTCTCTCTTTGGGGAACTCTGGCTACAACAATGCCCCCGCAGACAAGATTTCTCCAAGCTACTTAATATTGATGACCACAGACCATGAGCCATGATGCATAGAATGCAACTGATTGCTCACCTAATCAAGGCAGTCAGACCACTTGTATTGCTACCCCTTTTAATATTAATACTATCTATCATAGTTAGACCTGTATTGTTCTGTAATCAACTATCAACCAGTTGTAACCCTTTATAAACTGCATATACCTGTAAAGGTATGGTTAAGCTCTGTTGGTTGGATTGTTGGTTTGCAGAGCAGTATGATGCCAACAGCAAGGGTTCAATTCCCATCACCGTTTGAGGTTACCATGAAGGACTTCCCTTCTCAACCTCTTCCCTTGCCTGAGGTCTGGTGGCTTAAATCACCACCAGTCGCTTCTCTCATAAAAGAGCAGCCCATATGGTTTGGGAAGACTATGATGATACAACAACAATGTCTGTGGAGAGGTTATGACTCATCAGTGCAGAGCAGCCATTCTGTACCTGAGCAGTCATTGACCTCTTCCCATGATATTGTGAAATAAACAAGTGCATCAATTTCACAAAGTCTGCATACAAGCTTTATTTGAAACTGGACAATATTTTAAAATTCAAATTCCATCATCTGTCATGGTGGGATTTGAACTTTGGTCCCCAGAACATTATCTGAGTCTTTGGACCAACAATTCAACGAAAATTACACCAAGCCATGGGAGAAATGAATAGGGACAAATAGCTGAAATATGATTACTGCCAAGTTTGATAGCTTATTTGCTGAAATTATTGGTACATTTACTGACCACACGTAAAACAAATATAAAAACTTTGACTGATTTGCTATGGATTAAAATGATCTACACACAGAATGTATTAATAGCCTTTTGTGCATGCATGAAATATGCAGATAGCTGCCACATCCTCCCCAATTCACTAAAAACACAGTTTTTCTGGAAAAAAAGGACATTCCATGGAATTACTGAGGAGAAGATTAAAAACTTGAGTAACTACCTGCTGAAATGTTGCTTCTTCTAGACCAAGTCGTTGGAATTCAGCAAGCACAGCTCTCATAAAAATTTGTTCCTGGGCAGATGCATTTCTGTAGCACAGAAAGGAAGTTATTGGCAACATAACCTGCAATCTCAGTCACTTGAAACTTTCAAATTATAACTGATCAATTATATTCTTATCCCACCAAAGAACTAATAACAGAGGATTACATTGTTAAATTGGGACAGGTGGGTAGACCTGAAGCACAGGTACGCACAGTACTAATGTCACAGCAACATATGGGATGAGCTCAACCTTACAGAAGGTGGAAGATGGGACTTTCACCCTGAAAACTTTGAGTTTTTCCAGCAATTTCTGTTTGTGATTTTGATTTCCAAAATCACAGATCTTTCAGTTTTTTTTTCAGCAGGATGTTGCCTATGAGGACTTATTTGGCTATGAAGACAAATTAGGTAGGCTGGGGTTGCTTTCCTTCTAGGGGAGAAGGCTAAGAGGGCTACCTGATTGAGGTGTACAAAATTCTGAGGGGCATAGACAAGAATGACAAGGAGAAACCTTTCCTCTTAGTAAAGGGGTCAATTAACAAGTGGGACACAATTTTAAGAAAAGAAGCAGGTGGTTTAGAGGAAAAAGCTTCATTCTGTATGACTATGACTAAATACCAAGTGGATGACCTATCTTGGCGTCCTAAGGCCTCCAGCATTATTTATGCCAGCCAGTCTATCAACAGGCACTTACTAAGCGACAAGCTGCTCATTGATGCTCAGTAGGGTTTCTACCAGGGTCACTCAACTCCTGACCTAATTACTATCTCAAAACTAAATATGGACAGAGGAGCTGAACTTGAGGAAAAGTGAGGGCTACTCGATATTGAGGAATTCCGGACCCCGTGCACATCAGAAACCGATGGGACTCGAAGGACAAACTGTCCAGCAGAAGCAGTTAAACCTAGCACATCGGAGGATTGGCACATTGGAGTTCAATCACCTCAGGCACAGGGTATGAGTTCCTCAATGTAGTTCTAGGCTTAACAACCTTCATCAATAACTTTCCTTCCACCCTAAAGGTCGGATATGGCAATATTCATTGGTGATTGCAGAATGTTCAGCACTATTCACGGCTTCATACACTGAAGCACTCCTGGTCCAAATACAACAAGATTTGGATGGCATTCAGGCTTAAGCTGATAAGTGGCAAGTCACACTCTCACCACAAAAGTGTCAGGAAATGGCCAAATCCAACAAGAGAAAATTTGACAGTAGCCCTTTGACATTCAATGGAACCACCATCACTGAATCTCTTTCGACAACATCTTCCAAATCTGCAACTTCTCCAGGACAAGAGCAACAGATGTATGATAACATCATCTCCAAGCCATAAATTATCCTTGACTTAGAAATATATTGTCCTTCACTGCCTATGGGTTAAAATCCTGGAACTTCTTCTCTGACTGCTCTGCAGTATACTTACAACATGGACTGCAACATTTCAAGAAGGCACCAATACCTTCTCAAGTGCAATTAGAAATGGACATTAAGTGCTTTATGAACCAGCAAAACCTAAATTGTCTGAATGAGCAAGGAAAATAGAAGACCAGCCAAAAGAGCGCCATAATTGTTAAATCTCAAAAATGCAATAGCACGACTGAGGATTTCAGCAGTTGGACAGTATTTCTTGTCAGTCGAATCAATTAAGTACACAAAAATAATATTTGGCAAGATTTAATATTTCTTGTTGAGGCACACTTGCTTCCTGACACAGTTGACTGGTATTTCCAGTGCTTCTCCCTAAGATGACTTCTTTTTCAGAGTTTCTTTGCAGCGGTAATAGGGCCTCAGAGGATAGACCAATAGGCCACACGCATAACAGGAAAAAGCACAAGGATATGAAGGGGTTTCCTGGCCAAAGAACCAATCCTAATTCACTGGAGGTAACAAGCCCATTAATACAATGCTCTAAAAATCTTCTCAAGAGAGAAGAGGAGAAAATGGGAGAACACAAGTTAGGCACCAACAACAATTCAACAGACACATGAAACATTTCACCAAATTCAAACTGGAAATCACCAAAGGAACACTATATAGTAAAATGTATCAAACATGTACTTTTCGAAGGTAAATAATCTCAATCAAGTCATGTCAACATAGCATTTATTTACCTTATAGCTGTAATGTATGGTGAGGAAAACATTTCATCAAGAGCCTGTACCACATGAGGCATTCCTACAAGTTTGGATGTATTTTTCTGAGCTTCTGAATATTGACATATTTCAGCAGCTCTCCTGCAAATGTCGAGAGCACGCCTTGCATCACCAGACAGAGCTGCTACCTGCATAGTACAAAAGAGTAGCCTCATATTTATATACATAAGTGGTTGATATCCAATTCCATTGCTCAGATGAAAAAGGTGTGCTATTTTCCTTCCTGCAATATTCTATCTGCAAGTCTGCTGTTTCTCTTGATAAAAGTTTTTGTTTTAAAAACCAATCATCTTCAATTGATCAACTGTCAGCTTTATTCAACTGTACTCACTTTTCTGGCTACTAGCTGAATAGCATCATCTTCAAAAGCCTTTAATCGGTTCAGTCTTGAGCAAGTAATTTGCTGCAACTGTTTGAAAGTATACGGTTGGAAGGACATTCTGGTCAGTCCCTATTTTGAAAAAAATGAACAATCTATTAAGTTTCTGACTTTTACAACTATACAACAGAACACTACAATGCCAACAATTAAGCAAAATACATGCACCATTTGTATTTAAAAAGATAAACAACACAAACAAGAGGCAACTTTACAGTGGAATTTCACATCAAGTATCTTAAACGGTTGCACAGTTTACTAGAAAATCAAATAGCAATTATTTCTAGAATAGATAATGCTCACCAGTCTGCTTGCCACCCGGTTCATCATAATTCTCTCTGGCAAATCCATCGTGTTGGCTACTGCCACAACCACCAATTTTGCCTGCTTTCGCGTGGGCCAATCAAACAGGTTATACATTACATCCTGTTTCCGTGTCCACAGGAGATCAAGCTAAGCGTAATACATATTGAAAACTGAAGTTAAGGAGTGAATTCAAAGGCTTGCTGAGTTTGATTTAATTATAATTTCACAAGATCATGCAACAATGCAAGCAGCTTTTTAAAAAAATGTTTCCAGGAAAATTACACTGTTGGAAGATAGCACATTTATCACTCCAGTTCATATGGTGGCTGTTAACGTATGTCATTTTCTTGACTAAGTCTCCGAATGGTTTTAGGTAAATATTTGCAGCATATTTGACCTAGCAACAAAGGGACAGCCATGTACAGGTAGACATATAATTTACAGAGGAGACAATGCGGTTTCCAGAATCATCTTGTTCTCATAAATCTTACTGTTTGAGGTGACAGGGAGGGTCATATCATTAAAGCAAGCTTGACACGTTGCTGCAGTTCGGTTTACAATAGTGTGTTATGTATCATTGTTTTTTTATAAGACGAAACATCAACTAATAAAAGGTTGGTACTTTACAACCATCAAACCACTTTTGACTCTGATCCATCTAAAAGGCTCGAGTCACCTGGTGCTTTTAAAAAGTATCTTATTGGAGGAATGAGACTTAGAGAGACTGAGGTACAACTACTGAAAAATAAATGGATTCCCAGGTATTGCCTGCCACCTGAATTCATTAAATACTCAATTAATGTACAATTAACACCACAGAGGCCCAGGTAAGTCTATAATTAAAGTTGCGAATGAAGGATTTAGGACCACATAAGATCACCCATAGGAGGTAGGAATGATGATGTGGATGTGTGGTAGGAAACTCATCTCAGAATCAAATAGAATACCAAGATTACAAATATTACAGTAGACACAGAATGATCATTTTGGGGATCGAAGACAGTGACTTACATCGTTGCTATATGCTGATGAAGTTTAACTAATCTGTTACGACCTTATATCATTTTCAAGTTCCCTAAACAAAATTAAAATTTGCATTTCTGTTCATAATTTTCAAATACTATTTAAAATGGGGGTACAAAAGACTACGATAAGCATTAAACAGTAAACCGTAAAAACTGATGTGAATCAATGAAGCATTACCTGGTGAGAAAAACATCTTTGTTATGGAAAAAGTCAATCTAAAATACTGGACATAAAACTTTAATGGCATTGCACATGTCAGGTTTTAACTGTTATTAGACAGCAAATGTCACCAGCATTTCTACATACATGAAGACCCTGATCTATGAACATCCAACTTATGAATGCTCATCATTGTGAACAAGAACTCATCGAAGGATGTATTAATATTCACTTCAAAAACTCAATATGTGAACATTTGCTCGTACACTTTCGAATAGCCATTTTATATTATACTGAATAGTATTGTGACTAGCACACAAACTGACTTAATGATACTCAAGAACAGAATCTAATTGTAACTCAGAAACTGCCTGTGGTACTAGAGAAGACAATTCAAACTTTTACTATGCAATACTATAAATTTATATGCTAAATCCTTACCTCATCCACCAACAACACTGTGGTCTCTCTCTTTGGTGCTGGTGCACCAAATTGCTTTTCAAGCAATGCAGCAGCATGGTCTGCAGTGGCATTTTGTCCTGTCAATAACTAAGAAGCAGAAACCTTTATTTAAAATTCGCAACACTCTTGCATTGTAACAAGAAAGATAACGGCCATTAACAATGTTTCTTTTATCACTCAAATGAATATAGCAGCTCAGTTGCAACTGATTACATTTTGCACTTTAACACTTGCATCAAATATTGTAGCCATTCCTAGTACAGGAAAATTCCAAGAGAAAATGTAAGACTGGGGTTTTATCAGTTTTTCTGATGCTGACTGAAAGAAGAATGGTGACTTGGACAGCAGACAGCTCTCCACCTACAATATTTAAGGTGGAATTCCTATCTAGCAGACATGTTTTTGGATTAATATTCCACCTGAAGAATGACATGCTGACATCTAATACTGCACTCAAATGTGATTGTATTGAAGTGTAAATGTCGTTAAAATACACAACCAGACGCAAGTGGAAAATACTAACAACTGAGCTAAACGGATAGTATTTCTTTTTCAGGAAATTATGTACTGAGGAGCATATTCATACTTCTCAGTTCCTGGTCAACATACATCTGATAACCAAAACAGTTACCTGATACATTTCCATGGAGCCTTGTTTTTCATACACCTAACAATTCTTTTTTCCCCTGCAAGGCACTGTTTGGAATACAACTCAATATATAAATTTAAGTTCCTTCTTCCTTTGGGGACAATAAACTAAATAATATTGTAAACTCTACAGCACAGATTGCATTGTGATCTCAAAATTAGATTTATACCTTCAATATCTGCACATAAGATTGATGAGGGTCCGTAAGCTTCATGCCATTGATTTCTATAAATTGGAAGGATGGAAGGTCATCCTCTTTTGCTGCATATTGCAGACATCGCATGACCTCATGCACTGTTGCAGTTTTTCCTGTCCCTGGCACCCCAGAAATATACATACATCTGTGAAAAACAAGACTTTATTTCAGTACAAAAATTAAACCTCACTGGTCTTGATTCTGCGGTAACTGGTGAATTTGACATCATTCATCACTAACCATGAAAATAGTTAGCCTCAAAAGATATAATTGTCAGTTGTATGGACTTCTCCATTCCCAAGATTACTTACAGTTTGAGATCATCTCCAGGCAACAATTATGTCATTAAGAACACCAAGCAGAAAATCTGTCACACTGAAGAATTCTCAAACTGCAAGCCAGGATGTAAAAAAGATTTTAAAAAGTGAAGGGCATTAATCATTTTACAGAAAAATTAGGATGGGTATATACACAAAATATCAAAGTGTAAGATGAAATGTTGAATGTCTGTTTTTCTCAAAAAAGAGAAAAAAAAGACATGTCACATATAATTAGGTCCTCTGGGTCACAGAGGCTGCTTAACAGTAATTATGAACTTAGTGTGCCTTAATAACAGTTACATCTTCATCAATAAGGCAAAGCCTTTCCAATGACTTCATTTTACAGACAGAGTATTTGTGTGAAAATGGAGGTTCTTGTCAATTAAGTGATTTCTATTGTTGAGAATTCAACAATGCGCTTTGTGTAAGAGTGAGCAAATAGTGACAGCAAACACAGATGACTTTGACATCATTACAATGCCAAATTCAGATTACATTTATTTTTTTCAGCCATGAAACACATGGCAATCTGCATCTTCAGATTGGTTGCATTCAAACAATGTCATGGTTTAAAAAACTGGCACGTAACCATTAGAGTTTACTGAAGAAACTTCATATTGATTACCATCCAAAATCAGGAGTCACAGCCCCAGAATACCGGGTAGGCCATTTAGCAGTGCCATGATGAAAAAAATTCTTCAAAGAGTAGTGAACCGACATAATTCTCTACTACAAAAAACTGTGGAGGGCAAGTAATTGAACATATTTAAGAATAGGATACAGATAATCTTCCTAGACTTTAAAGGCATTAGGGATACGTGAAGAAAGCAGGAAAATGGCATTGAGATAGAATATAGGCCATGATCATAGTGAATAATACAGCTGGCCTGAAGTTCTGAATGGCCTACTCCTGCTCCTAATTTCTAGGTTTCTATTCAGTAACCACCTTTATTTATTCTTTAAGTTTTTCCAATAATCCCTTTTCAAATTTTCTAATTTGGGTTGTCTTTCTTTTCAGTGTACATAACTGAAAACAGTTCCTTCCCAACCATTTTCAAAAGACAGCAAGTTGGTCTGCAAAAAAAACACAGATTTATTCCAATTTGGTCTCTCACCAAGTAAAGTTCCTCCGAGAAGGGCAGTCATCCTCTTTTCTCTCGATCTTTAAATTAGTAAAATATTCAAAATGCATCACCAAATAGGACAGCAACCATTTCGTGAACATTATGTATCAAAAACATAAGTGTTTCATACCCTCCAGTGCCATCAATCACTTTACTTTCCACAAAGTTATAGATGTCCTGAAATTCTTGCTCTCTACAGGGTAGAGATTCTGGTACTGCAGACACATGTAATCTTAAGAAAATAAAATAGGCAAATCAGAAAAACTTAGGAATCGCACTTCACACAATTATGCTCATAAGGAGTCAACACAAAAAATAAATCAAGGGTTTGAAAATGGCTAGCCATTTTTTCCTTCATTACGCTAGAATAACTTGGTTATTTTAATAAACTAATACTCTCTCCACTTACCTAAATAATACAGAACATTAAATTCAGTTTCTGGGAAAAATCCCAACAATACAAGTCTAGCAATTTCCATTTTTTTTACAACCAAAACTGTTAATAAGTCTTTTTAACTCCTTGATAACACAATTTCCTCAAAATTATTTAAAATATATGAAATTATGTAAACAACATAATATAGTGTTAAAAACTCATCAGTTATAGGAAGACTTTAAATTACCAATAAGAAGGTACATTATACTAAGCCTTTAGTAGTCATAGTAAAACTGTGTACACTTACTCTTCTGAATGTAGTTAACTGATAATAAAAGTATAATTGTCAGCTCATTTTTAAGATTCTCAACTATTTAAACTTTACCAAATTCTATTTTTGAGCAGATCTTAACCCAGTGTGCTTCAGCAAATATATTTGTATTTAGTACCTTGCTCTGGCCTCTTCCAATATATTCCCAGGTGTTTTCGCCAGCTGACTCCTCAGAGGAATTCTAGGAGTTGGATGGCAGAGTGTCCTTGGAGACCTTGACAAAGGCTGAACATAATTTAACAAAAATAAAAAACATACTTTGATTAAAAGACTTTTACAGATATTGTCAAAAATCTACTGCATTGTCACCAACTTGACAAACAATTTAGAACAAACAACATTGAGAACATAGACAATAATGCCTCTTATACTCAAATAATTTGAGGTAAAGAGGAAAAATGTTTTAAAGTCACCTTTTGTAAACAATGCATCATCATTAAATTCTCACTGTATTTACTTTGTTATGCGGCATTTCCTTGAAATTATCAAATACATTTAAATGTACCTGATTAGATTACGAACTAATTATTCAGGTAGGCATAAAATAGAAGTGCAGAATCTAATACACATAAAACAACCACTTGGGTTTATTGAGTGTTAATAACTCAACCTAGAGAAATAACTCAACCTAGGAACTCTACATTTTTATGATAATATTGTATTCATTCACACCTGATAACGCTAATTGTCTCATGTGCCAACTGTAGTTAAGTGCAAAAGACTTGAATTATTCCCTGTGTGGATGAGAGTGGGGAGAAAAAAAATGTAGTTGTAACTGGGGATAGTATTATCAGGAGAATAGACACTGTTCTCCATGCCCAAGGTAGACAGTCCCAAAGGCTATGCCTGCCTGGTACCTGGGTTCAGGATATCTTGTCTGGGCTACAGAGGAACTTGGAGCAGGTGGGGAAGAGATTCAATTGTCATGGTCCATGTAAATACCAACAATATAGGCAAAAGAGGTCCTGCTGAATAAATGTGATCCGCAAGTGGCTAAATTAAAAAACAAAAAAATTTAATAAGCAATAATCTTTAAATTACAACCCAAGTCATGAAGTAACTACATAGGGTCATCAAGATTAAAGAGGTAAACATGTGGCTTAAAGATTGGTATGGGAGAAATGGATTGACATTGGCATCAGTAGCGGTGCAAGAGCAGGCTATTCCAACGGGACCTGCTCCACCTGAATTATGCTGGGACCAGAGAACAGGCAAATTGTATGGATGGGAGGGGATCAGCTGCTTGGAAAATTAGAAAATCAAAGGTAAAGGAGAAGATCGGATTGCAGTCTAGTAGTTGGGTTGCTTGTTACCAGAAAATAAAAGGAATGTTATGTTGTACCAAGGATGCATTAAACTGTAGATAAATTCGAAAACAGAAGACTCTGTGGTGAAGGCTCCACAAATATCCCCATACTCAATGATGGAAGAGTTCAGCACATCAAAGCAAAAGGTATGATTGAAGCATTCTAAGCAATCTTCAACCAGAAGTGCTGAGTGCATGATCAGTCTTAGCCTCCTCCAGTGGTCCCCAGCATCACAGATACCAGTCTTCAGCTATTTTGATCTACTCTACATGATATCAAGAAATGATTGAGATACAGGATTAGCGCCACAACCATAAACATCCATTCCCTCCACAACTCACTGCTTTGTAGATCAACCTACAGTATGAAATATGCAGTGGTTAAGAAAGCAGCTTACCACCACTTTTTCCAAGAGCTATGATGACAGGCAATAAATGCTGGCCAGCCAGCAACACACATTCTACATGCCTTTAGAAAAAAATGTTAAGACTTCACTCAAAGTATTTTAAATAATGTGAATGAACTAATGACAAACTTAAAAGTTTTTGCTATTCACTCATGGAATGTGGGTGTCATTGGCTGGACCATCGTTTAATGAGTTTCCCTAGTTGCCTTTGAGAAGCTAGTGATTATAATCTCATAACCGTTATGGAAACATGGTTACACAGGAGATCAAAACCAGAAACTTAACATTCAAGAATATTTGAGCTTTGAGAAAGATAGGAAGGATGGAAATGTTGGTGGGCTAGCACCATTACAAGTAGTTGAAGTGAGGACAGTTATGAAAGATGATCTAGTCCTGAATGATGTAGAGTCCATTTTGATAGTGGTGTCCAGACTCCAAACAGTAACTTGTCTGTGGGAAAGGGTATAAATGAACAAATAGAATGACCATGTAAAAAGAATAGAGCAATAATTATGGGTGACTTTAATCTTCATGCTGATTGGATAATCAAATTGGAAAGGGTAGCCATGGCAACAAATTCATAGAGTGCATAAGGGATAGTTTACTAGAGCAATGTGCCATGGAGTCAACCAGGAAACAGGTTATCTCAGAGTCACAGAGATGTACAGCATGGAAACAGACCCTTCGGTCCAACAAGTACATGCCGACCAGATATCCCAACCCGATCTAGTTCCACATCCCATTACCTGGCCCATATCCCTCCAAACCCTTCCGATTCATATACCCATCCACATGCCTCTTAAATGTTGCAATTGTACCAGCCTCCACCACTTCCTTTGGCAGCTCATTCAAACATACGTACCACCCTCTGCGTGAAAAAGTTGCCCCTTGGGTCTGTTTTATATCTTTCCCCTCTCAGTCTAACCTATGTTTGTCTATTTACCCTATCCATGCCACTCATAATTTTGTAAACCTCTATCAGGTCACCCCTCAGCCTCCGATGCTCCAAAGAAAACAGCCCCAGCCCCTATAGCTCAAATCCTCTAACCCTGGCAATATCCTTATAAATCTTTTCTGAACCCTTTCAAGTTTCACAACATCTTTCCAATAGGAAGGAGACCAGAAGTGCAGGCAATATTCCAACAGTGGTCTAACCAATGTCCTGTACAGCCGCAACACGACCTCCTAACTCCTGTACTCAATACTCTGACCAACAAAGGAAAGCATACCAAACACCGCCTTCACTATTCTATCTACCTGTGACTCCACTGTCAAGAAGCTATGAACCTGCACTCCAAGGTCTCTTTGTTCAGCAACACTTCCGAGGACGTTACCATTAAGTGTCTAAGTCCTGCTAAGATTTGCTTTCCCAAAATGCAGCACCTCACATTTATCTAACTTAATTTTGGAACTGGTAACAGCCAATGAATAATAGATAAAGATCCCCTTAGAAGCATTGGTCATAACATGATAGATTTTATTACTCAGATCAAAAGTGAGAAACTTGGGTCAGAAACAACTGTGTTTAACTTAAATGAAGGGCATTGCAATGAAGTGAGGATAAAATTAGTTGGGCAGACAGATTAGTAGGAATGACAGGAAGCATGTGGTAGCAGACATTTAAAGAGGTGACCCTCAGTAAACTTACATCCCAATAAGAAAGAAAGATTCTAAAGAAAGGGATAAACTACTCAAAGCTAACCAAGGAAGTTAAAGTTGAAGGAAAAAACATACATAATGAGGCAAAAGTCAGTGATAGCCCTAAAGACTAGGATAAATTCTAAATCCAGTAAAGGAAAGCTAAAAAGATAATAGAGACAGGGAAAATAAACGACGAGGGCAAACCAGCGAGGAATATAAAAACTGACAATAAGAGCTTCTTTAGACATAAAAAGGAAGAGATCGGTCAAAACATACCGTTTTGACTGGTGTTTTAACAGATTTCTTTGCTGTTGTATTTGGTGTTTTAGGAACAAACATTCTTGTCGATTTCTTCCGAAATTTTACATCATCCTCTTGCTCCTCATTCTCAGTGCTACTTTCACTCCTTTCTTCTTTGCCAGGAAAGTATTCATCTTCATCAGATGCTTCGTTATCCTGATCATTGCTTATATAAAATGAAGATTTGTGTTTAGAAATAATACTGTTGGAATCCAAGTGTAACAAAGTTTACAACAGGAACAGTGCTGGGTAATGAAAAATTGATACGTGTAAAGGAATTTACAGTATTTCAGTCAGTGCAGGATTCAAATTAAGGACCAGGGTATCCTTCAAATGCTAACTGGATAAACACACTGCAAATAATGATACATGGAGACAGACAATGTTTTCATCATGGCCAATGCTGGGTTAGTAAGCAGATGCTGACACTCAACATCCAAGCTTCAAAAATGGACGTATTGCTGGGTATCAGAGAGTTGGAGATTAAAAAGTAGTGATGATGCTGGAATCCAAATTGGACAAGCAGGAGGCTGGAAGAATACAACAAGCCAGGCAGCAGCAGCAGGTGGAGAAGTTAATGTTTCAAATATAACTCTTCTTCAGGACTGGGGGTGGGGTAAGGGAAGCTGTAGAGGGGGGGGGGGGGGAGGAGTTTGGGGAGGAGCCAATTGGTGAGGTAGCGATAGGGGAATACAGGTAGACAGTACAGCCTGATTGGTCAATAGGAGAAATGAATGCGGTTGATGGCTGGAAGGGTCAGTAAGTGGAATGGGGGGGGTTGCTGGGAAGGGAGGAGGAGGAGCTGGAAAGGGAGGTTATTTGAAATTGGAGAACTCAATATTGAGTCGTTGGGGTTGCAGAGTCCCCAGGCAGAAGATAAAATGTTGTTTCTCAAATGTGTGGTCTGATTCACTGTGGCAATGGAAGAGGGCTGAGGATGGTCATGTCGGAGAGGGAACTGCAGTAATGCAGAACATCACAGGTTTCATCAATATCCTTAGCAGGCAGTTAGCCAATTAGAGAAGGGAAAAAAAACTATAAACAGAATTTTCTAGAAAAATGGCAATGAATACGAGAATAACATGGTTTCCATGTAAACACTTTTTCTGCATAAGTTATCATAGTACAAACTCCTGTTAAAGACATCACCTTCTCCATTTCTACTCGTGTTTGGTGTTCCACATTAAGGGTCTTCCTCACTCAAAACTGATGGACTAGTACAATCTTTTAATTCATAATGAAAGACTGTCTTTACATTTAAATTTCAGACACCCTCAATCAAATACCTATCTTTAATTTTATGACAAATCCAAGAAATGAATCACAATATCACGCAATTTATTAAAACTGAAAAGTGAACTTCAGTCTAAAATACATCACACCGCACTTGCTATCAAATTTGTACAGCATAAGATCAGAGATTCCTTTATAGAGTCATAGAGATGTACAGCATGGAAACAGATACCTCAGTCCAACCTATCCATACTGACCAGATATCCCAACCCAATCTAGTCTCACCTGCCAGCACCCGGCCCATATCCCTCCAAACCCTTTCTACTCACATACCCATCCACATGCCTCTTAAATGTTACAATTGTACCAGCCTCCACTACTTCCTTTGGCAGCTCTTTCCATAACCGTACCACCCTCTGTGTGAAAATTGTTGCCCCCTTAGATCTCATTTATAGCTTTCCCCTCTCACCCTAAACCTATGCCCTCTAGTTCTGGACTCCCCCAGCCCAGGGAAAAAAACTTTGCCTATTTACCTTATCCATGCCCCTCATAATTTTGTAAACCTCTATCAGGTCACCCCTCAGCCTCCAACGCTGCAGGGAAAAAAATCCCCAACCGGTTCAGCCTCTCCCTATAGCTCAAAACCTCCAACCCTGGCAACATCCTTGTAGATCTTTTCTGAACAATTTCAAGTTTCACAACATCTTTCCAATAGGAAGGAGACCAGAATTGCACGCAATATTCCAACAGTGGCCTAACCAATATCCTGTACAGCCGCAACATGACCTCACAATTCCTGTACTCAATACTCTGACCAATAAATGAAAGCATACCAAACGCCTACTTCACTGTCCTATCTACCTGCGACTCCACGTTCAAGGAGCTATGAACCTGCACTCCAAGGTCTCTTTGTTCAGCAACACTCCCTAGGACCTTACCATTAAGTGTATAAGTCCTATTAAGAGTTGCTTTCGCAAAATGCAGCACCTCACATTTATCTGAATTAAACTCCATCTGCCACATCTCAGCCCATTGGCCCATCTGATCAAGATTCTGTTGTAATCTGAGGTAACCCTCTTCGCTGTCCACTACACCTCCAATTTTGGTGTCATCTGCAAACTTACTAACTGTACCTCTTATGCTCGCATCCAAATCATTTAAGTAAATGACAAAAAGTAGAGGACTCAGCACCGATCCTTGTGGCACTCCACTGATCACAGGCCTCCAGTCTGAAAAACAACTCTCCACCACCACGCTCTGTCTTCTACCTTTGAGTTCTCCCTGTATTCCATGAGCTCTAACCTTGCTAATCAGTCTCCCATGGGGAACCTTGTCGAATGCCTTACTGAAGTCCAAATAGATCACACCTACCGCTCTGTCCTCCTCAATTCCCTGTGTTACTTCTTCAAAAAAACTCAATCAAGTTTGTGAGACATGATTGCCCACGGACAAAACCATGTTGACTATCCCTAATCAGCCCTTGCCTTTCCAAATAAATGTACATCTTGTCCCTCAGGATTCCCTCCAACAACTTGCCCACCACTGACGTCAGACTCACTGGTCTACAGTTCCCTGGCTTGTCCTTACCATCCTTCTTAAACAGTGGCACCACGTTAGCCAACCTCCAGTCTTCCAGCACCTCACCTGTGACTATCGATGATACAAACTTGCAGGAAGAGAAAATAGAAGCAACATTAATAATTGCAAAAGCTTACTTTAAGTACTGTTTCAGAATAACTGAACAGTTCTGTGCAGACTTTCTTCGAGACCTTGGAGTCTCAGTGATATTTTCTATCTTACTTTCATTTTCCTTTCTCTTTGGCCTAAAATAATTAAAGCAGACAAAATAGAAACTGCTTCATTGATTGAAAATAGTGTACAATTACACAAGATATATTAAAAACAATGGGATAGATTTCGTACCAAAGGTTTACTTAAATGTTTAACTTTATACCCAGCTATTTGGATTTCCAGGTGACCTTTGATAAAGATGCTGCTAAATTAGATAAGATCCCATGGTGTTAGGAGCAAGGTACCGGCATGGATAGAGGATTGACTCACTGACAGAAGGCAAAGAAGGGGTGTTTTGTTTTTCAGGATGGCAGTCGATGTCTAGTTGAATTCCACAGGGGTCAGTGTTGGGACCACAACTATTCACATTGTACATTAACGATCTGGACGGAGGTACAGAGGGCATTGTTACTAAGTTTACAAATGACAAAGTTAGGTGTAGGGACAGGTAGTGTTGAGGGAGCAAGGAGGCTTGCAGAATGACTTGGACAGGGTAGAAAAGCGGGTAACGAAGTTGCAGATGGAATACAATGTGAGGTTATGTGCTTTAGCGTGAATAGAGGCATGGACTATTTTCTAAATGGGGAAAGGCTTCAGAAATTTGAAGTACAAATGGTCTTAGGAGAACGAGTTCAGGATTCTCTTAAGGTGCAGGTGTAGTTAGCAGTCAGGAAGATAAATGTAATGCTAGCATACATTTCAAGACGACAAGAATACTACAGCAGAAATATATTGCTGAGGCTGGAGAAGGCCCTGATCAGATGGCATTTGGAATATTGCAAGTAGTTTTGGGTTCTACATGTAAGGAAGGGGGTCTAGAGGTGGTTTACAAGAATGATCCCAGGGATGAAGGCCTCGTCATATGTGGAATGGTTGAGGACTCTGGGTCTTTACTTGGTGGAGTTGAGAAGGACGGTCGGGAGGGGGCTGTATCTCATTAAAACTTACACAATATTGAGAGGCATGGTTCCAGTGGCCATGGTGAAGATAGAGTCATAGATATGTACAGCATGGAAACAGACACTTCGGTCCAACCCGTCCATGCCAACCAGATATCCCAACCTAATCTAGTCCCACTTGCCAGTACCTTGCCCATATCCCTCCAAACCCTTCCAATTCATATAACCCATCCAAATGCCTTTTAAATGCTACAGTTGTACTAGCTGCCACCACATCCTCTGGCAACTCATTCCATACATGCACCACTCTCTGAGTGAAAATGTTGCTCTTTAGGTCCCTTTTATATCTTTCCCCTCTCCTCCATCGCCAGACCATAGCAACACAACGGTTGGAGTAAGAGTGCCTCATTTTCCGCCTAGGAACCCTCCAACCACAAGGGATGAACTCAGATTTCTCCAGTTTCCTCATTTCCCCTCCCCCCACCTTGTCTCAGTCAAATCCCTCGAACTCAGCACCGCCTTCCTAACCTGCAATCTTCTTTCTGACCTCTCCACCCCCGCCCCCAACCCCACTTCGGCCTATCACCCTCACCTTGACCTCCTTCCACCTATCGCATTTCCAACGCCCGTCCCCCAAGTCCCTCCTCCCTACCTTTTATCTTAGCCTGCTGGACACACTTTCCTCATTCCTGAAGAAGGGCTTATGCCTGAAACGTCGATTCTCCTGCTTCTTGGAAGCTGCCTGACCTGCTGCGCTTTTCCAGCAACACTTTTTCAGCTCTATCCTTTCTCACTGTCCACTACACCTCTAATTTTGGTGTAATCTGCAAACTTACTAATTAAACCTATGTTCACATCCAAATCATTTATATATATGACTAAAAGTAGTGGACCGAGCAGCAATCCTTGTGGCACTCCACTGGTCACAGACCTCCAGTCTGAAAAACAACCCTCCACCACCACCCTCTGTCTTCTATATTCGAGCCAGTTCTGTATCCAAAAGGCTAGTTCTCCTTGCATTCCATGAGATCTCACCAGTCTCCCATGGGGAATCTTGTTGAACGCCTTACTGAAGTTCACATAGATCACATCTACTGCTCTGCCCTCATTAACCCTCTTTAGTTCTTCAAAAAACTCAATCAAGTGAGCAACTGCATTTCTAACCTCCTTCCAGTAATGAGTTCATTGTTCTGAAGCATTAATAGTCTCTCCAAAAATGCCTTTACGCTGCCTGATTTCCAGATCATTCCCAGCACTTTTCTGTTTTCATTATCATATTATATGCTTTATTAGGTGCTACATCAACATAGCAATGAAATATAAATTCACACGTAGGCTTCCAGCCTCATTCCTGATGAAGGGCTCCTGCCCAAAACGTTGATTTTCCTGCTCCTCGGATGCTGCCTGACCTGCTGTGCTTTTTCAACACCACTCTAATTGTGACTATGAATTCCCCTCCTCTACTTAAGAAATAAAAAATGTGACATTGGAAAGATTAAAACATTACGCAACTTACCTGTGCAAATCAGTTATTTTGTCATTCTTTCGGGACTGGCGTGAAAAGACTTGCTGCTTAATTTTTGGTTTGATGTGAATAGGTGTCAATTTCAAAGTGGCAACTTGAGTGTTCATCTCGTTGTCTCCAATCTGTTTAATAGGAGAGATGGTATAATTTCCAGGTGACTCATTCTGCAACTTCTTCCTGGGTGAAAGAGCATCACCTGAAATACCATTAAAATGTTGTGTGTATTTCATAGCTGCAGATTCCACCAGTTGAGGTATTTTTGCAGCAAAAGTGTCCTTATCACCATCTTCACCTAACAATTCTGACAAAATATTTCCTAGATTACTCTTATTAAAATCTGCAAATGGAAAAAAAATTTAAATCATTTAGTCAAGAACCACAAATATCTAAGTACATAAAGGGCATTGCTAAATCAAGAAATAATTGTTTTCTGCAACACTGTCATCAATTAAAAAGCTTCAAAGAAACAACTGGTTCTGTATCAAGAATCAGAGGACACAACTACTCAGATAATCTATCCCAACATACGAATGGCCTTCATACAGAATGTAGAAATTTATAAGATGAGAGGGAATACTTAGCACCCATGTCTTGCAACTCCCAATATGGATTCCTTAATAATGTCTGCTGAGGCAGTCCAGAAAGTCGATAAATGTGCTTGTATTTTATTTTAATACAACTGTATTGGCTGTATTACAAAATCAGTATACAGGTTACATGTTCTCTTCCACAAATGGCAGTATTATGCTCGATCAGTTGCTAATTTTAAATTGGAGAGGGATTTTTTTTATTAAGCAAAACTATTGCCAAAGGCAAGTTTATGGAGTAGGGACACAGATCATCCATGATCTCACAGAATGGTTGAAACTTGCTTGAGTGGCTAAATAGCCCACCACTGTTCCTTGCCTTTCATCAAAGAGATCTGTGAATGACAAGATTAAACCATGACCACAACTTTACAGGTATGTCCAAATGAAATACTATAACAGGGAGAATCCCTAGAAAAATTAGATCTCAAAGCCTCAAGACCATGGTTGCCTTCAGCCTTTGGTTTATTGTGAGTTGGAAATTCAGCATCTCCTCCAAAGTAATTATTAGAGACCTGCCATTTTACATCTCCATTCTATTTCTGTATATTTCCTCTAGGTATTGTGTTCTTGATGCACAAAGCACATCAAAAATTAGGTGCAGCACAAACATTAAAATTGAGGTGCAGGCTCTGAGACACTTACTTACCAGAAAGAGGAAGCTTCCTCCTTACTTTTGAACTGCTGTTCTCCACTTTTGTGATTTCTGTACTCCGCTTCCTACCATTGGAATTTTTCTGATCAGAACAGTTAGATTTCCCTTCATTCACCATGAAAGCACGATGTTTGGAATGGTGGTTAACAACATTTCTGCTCAAGGTTCCATCTCCACTGTCAATACTGTAAACCTCTGAATTACACCAGTCTCCAACAACGTCACGCTGCTTTGGAAAGGAATTCTCACAGGACATCTTCTGTACCCTCTTGGGTAAAGAATCCAAATTCTTATGGAGATTATTAACTTTCTTTATGGAAAAAGTATTTTTAGGGAGCACGTTAAAACGTTTTCCATCCCACTTTAACTTAACAAACAGAGAATCATCACCAGGTTCAATGGAAGGAAATGGTTCCTCAGGATCAATCTGGAAAACCTAAAATAAGTTTAGATGTTATAAGAAAGATTTAGAATTAATAAAACATTCTTCAATGCTATTCATGAATATTTAGTACCAGTGACCAACTGTAGCAAGGTCAAGATAAATATGAGCTTTTAAGCAACAAATACTGGACGTAACCAGCTCATATCTACATGAGATTTTCCATTCAAAAAATTATTTTTTTTAAATCGTGGATTCATAATTTTTCAGTTCAGTTCCCAAAACAAAAATAAAATGGGGCATCCTGTTCTGACTGGTAAGGTCCAAGGTACCCAAATATTGGCCATCTGCCTTCACGCTTAGAGTCTGCAAAATGCACCGGTGCCAATTTAATACAATATAGCAACTGGCAGATTTCCACTGGAAATGTGTCTGTTTACCACACTGAGAAATCAATAGGTCAGTCAATGTCTGAGGAAAGGGCATCAATGAATTTGTAGATCAATGTCTCAAATTTGTATTCTTCATTTTTCACCAGTCGTTGTGTTACACAATTTCGACCTTCAATTTTCTGTCCCATTTTCCAGATTGTTTCTTTAGGAAAAGAACAAAATTGATTGGTTTGCATCCTCAAATGTATCTGTCTTGCTCAATCATATTCATAATTCTGTTTATAATTCTTATAAGCAATTCCCAAACCGACTGCATAGATTCTAGCCAATACTACATTTTACTTGACCATAACTAAGTGTCTAACAGCACTGATTTATCAGTAATTTTTGATGCCTAACTGCACCCACACCTACTCTACCGCCTTGGAACCTCTACAGGCGAACAAAATCTTCAAACAATCACCTCATTGCATAGTTACCTAGGAAAGCATTAGTTTATTGCTCCATATTCACTTTTGCCAAGATACTTTGAAATTCCAAGTGGACGGAGTTCACAGAATGTTCACATTTCCTAAAAAAGGTCAGCCAAAACAGAGATTTATAATGTAATACCACAAACTCAGTATTGGTTAGGGGAACTGGTACTATATTGTCCATAGTATTCAGGGATGTGCAGGTTCAGTGCATTAGTCAGGGGTAAATATAGGGGAATGGGTCTTGGTGGGTTACTCTTTGGAGGGTTGGTGTGGACTTGTTGGTCTGTTTCCACACTGCAGGGATTCTATGGAATCTGTGAAGATAGCTTCAGAATAAATCAGAACTCAAGAATGGGCTACTTTCTACTTTACCAAACATGTAGTTGAAAAGTAATAAATTACAAATTTGTATAGTACTTAATTAAGACTTAGAAAATAAAAACAAAGTGGTCCTTTTTTGTTAATAAATTCATGAGATATGGGCATCACTGGCAAGGCCAGATATATTGCCCATTCCTATTTGCCAAGAGGAGAAAGTGAGGACTGCAGATGCTGGAGATCAGAGCTGAAAATGTGTTGCTGGAAAAGCGCAGCAGGTCAGGCAGCATCCAAGGAACAGGCGAATCGACGTTTCGGGCATCAGCCCTTCTTCAGGAATGAGGAATGAGGAAAGTGTCTCATTCCTCACTTTCCTCATTCCTGAAGAAGGGCTGATGCCCGAAACGTCGATTCTCCTGTTCCTTGGATGCTGCCTGACCTGCTGCGCTTTTCCAGCAACACATTTTCAGCTATTTGCCAAGAGGCCAATTAAGAGTCAATCACATTGTCATGGGTCTGGAGTCATATAGACCAGACCAGGTAAGGATGGCAGTTTCTTTTCCTAAAGGACATTAGTGAACCAGATAGGTTTTTCCAACAATCAATAACGGTTTCATAGTCATCATTATTCTCTTAATTGCAAATTTTTATAAATTCAAATTCCACCACCTGCCATAGCAGGATTCAAGTCCAGGTCCCCAGCACATTACCTGGGATTTTGGATTATTAGTCTATCAACAATACCATGAGGCCATAACATCAGGTCACTATAGGATTAATTCAACTTTCAAATCATTGTGCAAAGTCTAAGCATAGCTCGCAAAGGAAATGGTTGGGGAAGAGATTTTATGTGGCTTTTCAAGGGATGCTGATGATCAGTTCATATGAAATTAAATGTCACAATCTTTTAATATATGGATTAAAATTACCATAAGAATTGCTAAATTGTCTAAAATCCATTCACTTCACTCATGTCATCAGGGATGAAACCTTTACCATCTTTACTTAATCAGGCTTGCATGACAAGGCAATTTTACTGCTTTTCAGGGCACCTAGGAATGGGGAGTAAATGCATCACAAAGAGAATGTTCTTCTGATCCAAGCTACGTCATCATTTCAGCCGAACAAACTAGTACAGACGCAGCGCTACTGATTAGATTAGATTCCCTACAGTGTGGAAACAGGCCCTTCGGGCCAACAAGTCCATACCAACCGTTCGAAGAGCAACCCACCCATTCCCCTACATTTCCCCATGATTAATCCACCTAACACTCTGGGCAATTTAGCATGGCCAATTCACCTGACCTGCACATCTTTGGACTGTGGGAGGAAACCGGAGCACCCGGAGGAAACCCACGTAGACACGGGGAGAACGTGCAAACTCCACACAGACAGTTGCCCGAGCCGGGAATCGAACGCGGGTCCCTGGCACTGTGAGGCAACAGTGCTAACCACTGAGCCACCATGCCGCCCCATTCTTCCTCCTTAAACTACAATAACGTGAAGGTCGTAACTTCTATGTACAGCAAAGCAGTGTGAAATCTGTGAAAATCTTGTACTTCATTCTTCCACTTCTAGGCCATGCAGAAGTTAGCCTACTCACAGGACTAGATATATTGACCAAGCTACAACAATGAACAAGACACAGCAGAAACAATTAATTAAACTAAGAAGTTTCTCTTACATCTTTATAAGACTGAAAATAATGACAAAAACGATCAGCATAGCTTTTAGGCTACTTTTAATTGAATATCCTTAACTGAACGATTTTTAAAAACTTTTCCAACACCATATCTGTACTGATAGTTCATGAATATACAAATGGACAAAATTGTTCAGGAATTGTTCAATTTCAGTTTTAGTTACCAAAAGCTTTCATTTCATTTCTTCTGCCTTACAAGATATTAATTCCATTTTAAAGCATATGGGTAATGTTCAATACACATATCAGGCAGATAGCTCATGCACAGTAATATCCCACAAGCAGCAATGGTGTAACCTTTTGTTTTAAATCAACTTGTTCAGATGCATTGATCTTTCTGGCTCAGAGATAGTGGCATTACCATTGCACCACAGGAATCTAAAGCAATGATATAAACTTATTCAACACCATGGACAAAGACGATGACACCTTGAATAAATACAACATCCAAAAGCACAGCATGTCTGACAATGGAACACTGTAATTAATGTGTCAGCCTCAATTAACTGACATAATCAAGACTTACTTTTACAGTCTTAATCAGGGTTTCTGCACTGATACAATCATCACAATTAGGGACTTCATATAAGAAGATCTCCCTAGGGTGGGCCTCTCTTCCCAATAGTTTCTGTTTTGATTTTGGTATTTCCTCAATACGAGTAAACCATTGGACTACTGCAGTCTTGGTCGGATGTTGCTGGGTACCTGGTGAGAAGAATAAGGCAGCAAAAATTAAAAATCTTATTGAAAACAAACAGGCTTGCTTCAAACAATGTGTTCAAAAATAGAGGTACCATAGGAACAGAGTTTTAAATTAAATGATCTTCAACACAATCTAAAGTTGAATTCCTATTTGCACATTCTTTTGCTTGTCCCCTAAATGGAATCTTTCCTGGTATATAGCTACATAGCTCTCAGGTAAAAACAAGGACTGCAGATGCTGGAAACCAGATTCTAGATTAGAGTGGTGCTGGAAAAGCACAACAGTTCAAGCAGCATCCGAGGAGTACTGCTCCTCAGATGCTGCCTGAACTGCTGTGTTTTTCCAGCACCATGCTAACCTACGTAGCTCTCAGTTGACCACAGTAAAAAGCAAGGAGAATGGTCCAATCTGGATTTATACAGCCAAAGGCATAAATATACATAGGTAATTCATGAACCCATCATGTGCCACACTACTAATATTTGTGTAATTAATATTTCCTGTAAATGTAACATAACTTTCAGTTCACTACACATATTCGAAGCAGAAACAATCATGAGGTTATACAGGAGAACTGTCCTTACCATCCTCAACTAACTTTACCAATTTCGCCACATATGGTTGATCCTCATCTTCACTTTTGATTAAAACAAAATCATTAATGTTGATGCAATGTTTGGAAGTTCCTTCACATTCTACCTGGATACCTCTGAAGAAGCAAAAAAAACCAGAAGTTTTACAAATATGAAGCATGGTAAAACATTTTTCAATGTTTCTCAACAAGTAGCATTTAGAAATTGTACAAGGAATGCATTTGCAGCAATTCTTTCTTTGCAGGGAGCTAACATGGATTGCATGACAATTGTACTTTCAATGAAAAAATAGCAAACTTATGTTTAATGTTTTACAGTTACAAATTCTCATCTTTTGACACAGTTCTACTGCTTTACTATCTTTATGCAGCTGCAAACAACTGCATGAGTAACACTCCACTCAAATTACTCAATGATGAATTCAGATAATTTTAGGAAAGGGAGGAAAAATAATTAAATTAAAAATACAAAAGTGAAAGTGGAAAAGCACCGTGGCAATTTTGAAATACATTATACAATTAAAACATAGGCAAAGTGTCAGTCATGGCTCAGTCAATGGGACTTTTATCACAGTCAGAAGACTATGTTCAACTCCAAAGACTTGAGCTCAAAACTGTGGTTGTCATTCCCGTGCAGCACTGAAGACCTCTGTATTGTCAGAGACGCATCTTCCAGAAATTATGTTAATCCAAGGCCATCTGTGCTGTTTCAGGTGGATGAATAAGATCCCATGTCTATTTCAAATAGCAGTAGATGTTTCCATAATGCCCTACCAGCAAGATTGGTTAACTCAAACAAGTAGGTCTAAATATTCAATTTTGATGCCTTGTGCTCAGTGATAAATCAACTTGCTCAAATGTGTTGATCTTTCTGGCTCAGAGATAGGGGTCTTACCACTGCATCACAGGAATCTAAAGCAATGATATAAACATATTCAACACCAAAGATAAAGACAGATGACACCTTGAATAAACACAACATCCAAAAACCCAGCATTGTATAATGTATTTCAAAATTGCCATGGTGCTTTTCCACTTCCACTTTTGTATTTTTAATTTAATAATTTCTCCTCCCTTTCCTAAAATTATCACAAGCTCAAGTGATAAATAGGTGATTGCTTTAAAACAGATGATTTTCTCAACGCTAATGTTCCTATTCGGCATTCCTAGACATAGACTTACAGTAAAGGTGATAGCTGAGCATTTCTCATTGGGATAAATTTTATTGTTAATCTGACAGCTCTGACACTGATATGGAGTGTTAATTACACTTCATTCAATTTCTCCTCCCACCTTCTCCAAATTGTTAAGAACTAAAAGCTAGATCATTTGCAGGATGACATGGTTTGGCACTTATTTTGTCTTTATTTATTCTCACCTATTTACCATGAAATTAAAATACAGTGTTGCAGACACTTATTTCCACAACAAACACACACCCGTACAAAGCTGATTACAGGCAAAGCTGTAAATTGGTTACAAATTATGATTAATTCAGTCTCTTGTTTGGTCTCCACCTTCCAAAAAGCAGGCCTGGTTTCTTAGACTGGTTTTGATGTTTTGAAGTTGAGAGTCTTTTACAGAGAATTTTCAGTAAGCTGTGATGCTTCCTGCAAAGTCAGAAATCACACAACACCAGGTTATAGTCCAGCAGGTTTATTTGAAATCACAAACTTTCAGAATGCTGCTCCTTCATCAGGTGAAGTGGAGAGAAGGGGTCTGAAAGCTTGTGGTTTCAAATAAACCCATTGGACTATTACCTGGTGTTGTATGATATCTGACATTATGCACCCCAGACAAACACTGGCACATCCACATCACGCTTCCTGCAGTTTAATTTCTGAGAGGTTGGCTTCCAAGTGAACTTGAAATTGGAACAAGCTGAGGGACTCCTTCTCTATTCGGATTACCTGCTTACAAGATATTGCTATTAATTACCATGGCCGTTTGAACTGTAGCTAGTTTTGTGGCTAATAGAGAAACTCTGCCTGCAAGCAACTTCTAGCTGATTTTAAAAGCACGTTACAAACATTGCTGTCTTATCTTAATGATTTTTTACAATTTATAGTTATTTTCCAAATACACAGCAATTACAGAGATGTGGCTCAGGGATGGACAGGACTAGCAGCTTAATGCTGCAGGATAAAAACACAAGAGGAAGGATAGAACGGTGGGGGGTGGTGGGGGGAGGGCAGAGGGCGGGGAAGAGTAGTGTTTTTGTTAAGGGATAACATTATGGCTGCACTTAGGGAGGATATCCCTGGGAATACATCCAGGGAAGTTATTTGGGTCAAACTGAAAAATACAAAAAGGATGATCACCATATTGGATTGTATTATAGGCCTCCAACAGCAAAAAATTGAGAAACAAATTTGTTAAGAAATCACGGTTATCTGTAAGAATAATAGGGTGGTTACGATAGGGGACTTTAACTTGCCAAACATAGACTGGGATTGTCCGTGTTTAGATGGAGAAGAATTTGTTAAGTGTGTACAAAAAAAATGTTTTGATTCAGTATGTGAACGTATCTAGTAGAGAAGGTGCAAAACCTGATCTATTCTTGGGGAAATAACACAGGACAGATAACCGAGGTGTCAGCGGGGGAGCACTTTGGGGCCAGCGACCATAATTCCATTAGTTTTAAAATAATGATGGAAGAAGATAGACCAGATCTAAAAGTTGAAGTTTGAACTTGGAGGAAGGCCAATTTTGACAGTACTAGGCAAGAACTTTCAAATACTGGATTAGTGGTGCTGGAAGAGCACAGCAGTTCAGGCAGCATCCAACGAGCAGCGAAATCAACGTTTTGGGCAAAAGCCCTTCATCAGGAATAAAGGCAGTGAGCCTGAAGCATGGAGAGATAAGCTAGAGGAGGGTGGGGGTGGGGAGAGAGTAGCATAGAGTACAATGGGTGAGTGGGGGAGGAGATGAAGGTGATAGGTCAAGGAGGAGAGGGTGGAGTGGATAGGTGGAAAAGAAGATAGGCAGGTCGGACAAGTCACGGAGACAGTAACTGAGCTGGAAGTTTGAAACTAGGATGAGGTGGGGGAAGGGGAAATGAGGAAGCTGTTGAAGTCCACATTGATGCCCTGGGGTTGAAGTGTTCCAAGGCGGAAGATGAGGCGTTCTTCCTCCAGGCGTCGGGTGGTGAGGGAGCGGCGGTGAAGGAGGCTCAGGACCTCCATGTCCTCGGCAGAGTGGGAGGGGGAGTTGAAATGTTGGGCCACGGGGCGGTTTGGTTGATTGGTGCGGGTGTCTCGGAGATGTTCCCTAAAGCGCTCTGCTAGGAGGCGCCCAGTCTCCCCAATGTAGAGGAGACCACATCGGGAGCAACGGATACAATAAATGATATTAGTGGATGTGCAGGTGAAACTTTGATGGATGTGGAAGGCTCCTTTAGGGCCTTGGATAGAGGTGAGGGAGGAGGTGTGGGCACAGGTTTTACAGTTCCTGTGGTGGCAGGGGAAAGTGCCAGAATGGGAGGGTGGGTCCTAGGGGGGTTTGGACCTGACCAGGTAGTCACGGAGGGAACGGTCTTTGCGGAAGGCGGAAAGGGGTGGGGAAGGAAATATATCCCTGGTGGTGGGGTCTTTTTGGAGGTGGCGGAAATGTCGGTGGATGATTTGGTTGATGCGAAGGTCTGTAGGGTGGAAGGTGAGCACCAGGGGCGTTCTGTCCTTGTTACGGTTGGAGGGGTGGGGGTCTGAGGGCGGAGGTGCGGGATGTGGACGAGATGCGTTGGAGGGCATCTTTAACCACGTGGGAAGGGAAATTGCGGTCTCTAAAGAAGGAGGCCATCTGGTGTGTCCTATGGTGGAACTTGTCCTCCTGGGAGCAGATACGGCGGAGGCGGAGAAATTGGGAATACGGGATGGCATTTTTGCAAGAGATAGGGTGGGAAGAGGTGTAATCCAGATAGCTATGGGAGTCAGTGGGTTTGTAAAAAATGTCAGTGTCAAGTCGGTCGTCACTAATGGAGATGGAGAGGTCCCGGAAGGGGAGCGAGGTGTCAATTTAAAGGTAAATTTAAGGTCAGGGTGGAATGTGTTGGTGAAGTTGATGAATTGCTCAATCTCCTCACAGGAGCACGAGGTGGCGCCAATGCAGCCATCAATGTAGCGGAGGAAGAGGTGGGGAGTGGTGCCGGTGTAATTACGGAAGATCAACTGTTCTACATAGCCAACAAAGAGAGACAGGCATAGCTGGGGCCTATACGTGTGCCCATGGTTACCCCTTTGGTCTGGAGGAAGTGGGAGGATTCAAAGGAGAAATTGTTAAGGGTGAGGACCAGTTCGGCCAAACGAATGAGAGTGTCAGTGGAAGGGTACTGTTGGGGACGTCTGGAGAGGAAAAAACGGAGGGCTTGGAGGCCCTGGTCATGGCGAATGGAGGTGTAGGGGGATTGGATATCCATGGTGAAGATAAGGCGTTGGGGCCAGGGAAACGGAAGTCTTGGAGGAGGTGGAGGGCGTGGGTGGTGTCTCGAACGTATGTGGGGAGTTCCTGGACTAGGGGGGATAGGACAGTGTCAAGGTAGGTAGAGATGAGTTCAGTGGGGCAGGAGCATGCTGAGACAATGGGTTGGCCAGGGTGGTCAGGCTTGTGGATCTTGGGAAGGAGGTAGAACCGGGCAGTGCGGGGTTCCCGGACTATGAGGTTGGAAGCTGTGGGTGGGAGATCTCCTGAGGTGATGAGGTTCTGTATGGTCTGGGAGATGATGGTTTGGTGATGGGGGGTGTGGTCATGGTCGAGGGAGCAGTAGGAAGAGGTGTCCTCGAGTTGGCGTTTGGCTTCAGCGGTGTAGAGGTCAGTGCGCCAGACTACCACTGCGCCCCCTTTATCCGCTGGCTTGATGGTGAGGTTGGGAATGGAGCAGAGGGATTGGAGGGCTGCGCGTTGTGAGTGGGGGAGGGGGGAACGACAGGTTGAGGCGGTTAATGTCCCGGCGGCAGTTGGAAATGAAGAGGTCGAGGGCAGGTAATAGGCCAGCGCGGGGTGTCCAGGTGGATGCAGTGTGTTGGAGGTGGGCGAAGGGGTCCTCGGAAGGTGGGCGGGAGTCCTGATTGTGAAAGTAAGCTCGGAGGCGGAGGCGACGGAAGAATTGTTCGATGTCACGTCGTGTATTAAATTCATTGATGCGTGGACGGAGGGGGATGAAGGTGAGTCCTTTGCTGAGGACTGATCGTTCGTCCTCAGTGAGTGGGAGGTCTGGAGGGATGGTGAAAACTCGGCAGGGCCGGGAGCTGGGATCTGGTGTGGGTGTGGAGCTGGGAGTGGGGTCGGAGCCAGTACCTGGAAGAACTTTCAAATGTTGATTGGGGACAGATGTTCGCAGGTAAAGGGACAGCTGAAAAATGGGAAGCCTTCAAAAATGGGATAACAAGAGTCCAGAGACAGGATACTGCTGTTAGGGAAAAGGCAAGGCTAGTAGGTGTAGAGAATGCTGGATGACTAGACAAATTTAGGTTTTGGCTAAGAAAAAGAAGGAAGCATATGACATGTATAGACAGCAGACATCGAGTAAATCCTTAGAAGACTATAAAGGCAGTAGGAGTAAAATCAGGAGGGCAAAAAGGGGACATGAGATAGCTTTGGTAAACTCAGTTAAGGAGAATCTAAAGGGATTTTATAAATATATTCAAGACAAAAGGGAGAGAATAGGGCCGCTCAAAGATCAGCAAGGCAGCCTTTGTGTTGAACCACAAGAGATAGGGGAAGATACTAAACAAATATTTTGTATCAGCGTTTACTATGGAGAAGGACACGAAAGATATAGAATGTGGGGAAACAGATGGTGACATCTTGAAAAATGTCACTGAAAAAAGTGGTGCTGGATGTTGTAAAACATATAAAAGTGGATAAATCCCATTGAACTGATCAGGTATATCCTAGAACTCTGTTAGGGAAATGATTTTATAAAGATGGGGCATGGATAGGATAAATAGACAAGGTCTTTTCCCTAAGGTGTGAGTGTCCAGGTCTAGAGGGCATAGGTGGAGGGTGAGAGGGGAAAAAATTTAAAAGGGGCCTAAAAGGCAAGCTGTTTATGCAGAGGGTGGTGCGTGTATGGAATGAGCTGCCAGAGGAAGTGGTGAAGGCTGGTACTATTACAACATTTAAAAGGCATCTGGATGGATATATGAATAGGAAGGGTTTAGAGGGATATGGGCCAAGTGCTAGCAAATGGAACTTGATTAGATTAGGATATCTAGTCGGCATGGACGAGTTGGACCGAAGGGTCTGCTTCTGTGCTGTACATCGCTGTGACCAGTCAGGTTCAGTCAGTCCATCATTGTTACAGTGCAGCAGCAGCATGTACCATCTACAAGATACACTGAATAAATTTACCAAGGTTCCTGAAACAGCACCCTCCAAATCCAGAACCACTTCCTTAGAGAATGATAAGGGCAGCAGATACATGAGAATATCACCACTTGCAAGTACCGTGCCTCGCCACTCACCAACCAGACTTGGAAATACATTGTCGTTCCTTCACTGGTTCTGGGTCAAAATTCTGGAATTCCCTCGCTAATGGGTTGAAATGCAACCCACAGTAGGTGGACTTCAGCGCTTCAAGAAATGGACTATAACCTGGTGTTGTGTGATTTTTAAGGTTGTTGTCCAACAGGTTTATTTGGAAGCACTAGCTTTCGGAGCACTGTTCCTTCATCAGAGAGCTTTGGAAGACGATCATAAGGCACGGAATTTATCGCAAAAGGTTATAGGAAAAGAAATTCTATGTCTTATGATCCTTTTCCAAAGCTACCTAATGAAGGAACAGCGCTCTGAAAGCTATCACCTGGTGTGTAATTTTTAACGCTATTCAACAAGGCATCACCACCTTCTCAAAAGCAAATAGGGACGGGCAATAAATACTAGTCTAGACCCACATACCATAAATAGATTAATGATAATCAACCTAATATATGGTGACAGTGCAGACAACCCTAGAGGGAACACTCTCAGATTCAAGGGACTTTACATTCCCAAAGACACAGACTTTCAACAGACTGGAAAAGGTCAAAATGCAACTTGGACTCACTCATAATCCGATTGCCGCAGTTTGCGATTGATATGAAGAGGTTTTCCCAACCAAGTATAAACGTATCTTTCACGGTCCTTCAACCTTGTTAAATATTTGCTCATTTCAGCCACGTTTCAGTAAAATTCAGATTATTAAAAACTAAAATTAAATAACACTCATAGACTCGTCTCCATCGAACTTCTTCTGCTCAACTCGGAAGAATCATCAATTCAAATACTCATGCAAATATTCTAAATCACAAGAATGAAAAGTGACTCCAGCGCAAGAAGCTCTCCGCTATCTTCAGCTACAGAAATGTTAACTCCGACCTCCACAACGTCCAACCGAAATGCGACGTTTTCGCGCCATTCCGGCGACAGCGCAAAGTATTCTGGGGGCAGTAAAATGAAACGACAGGAAGACTGCCCGGCCGCGGGGCGGCGCTATTACCGGAGAGTCTGCTCGGCCGCGGGGGGCGCTGTTACCGGAGAGTCTGCCCGGCCGCGGGGGGCGCTGTTACGGGAGGGTCAGGCCGGCCGTGGGGTTTTGGGGCTCACCCGCAAGTACCGACTGAGGTGGCGCTTTGCTTGTCGGGATTGCTATGGCGAACCGAACTGTTAAAGATGCTCATAGCATCCATGGAACCAACCCACAGTATTTGATCGAGAAAATTATCCGGACCCGCATCTATGAGTCTAAGTACTGGAAGGAGGAATGTTTCGGGCTGACAGGTGAGAATGAAGACGTACGGTCAAACACTGAGCTTCAGGACATAATTGTGGCTGGAGTCTGGGCCGCTAACTCCTGGTCTAGACAGTAAATGCTTTAGTATTCTCGGCTGTTAGCAGAATCTCGGTTACGACAATGGCATTTCATATTCCTGTCCTCGTTTGAGTTCGCAGATATATTGCATATTGCGTTTGAGCTTATTTTGTAGTTTCTCTTGATCGACAAAACCCACTAGCAAAAACAGAAACTGCTGGAAAATCTTAACAGGTCTGGTAGCATCTGTGGTGAGAAAATAGAGTTAATGTTTCGGGTCCAGGGTCACTTCTTCAACATTCCACAGAATCCACTACTTGCTCTGTACCTTCACTTTGTCCATTTCATCCCCTTCATTAAACTTGTACTAGCTGATATTCGAACTTTCCTCAATTACATGACCTTTCAAAACTGCTGCTATCTGCTCCTCAAAAGTTTTACTGTAGACCACCTGTACTCTCCTATTATTCCATTCCTTGTTTTTCTTCACAGCATTTATTAACTCACGCAACCTCATTAAATTACTTCTCTCCAAATGTTTGTCTGTTCTGCTTACCCATCTCTGCATATTTTTCTATTGATGCCAAATAACCTCCATTCATGCTTCAGCAGAATTTTGAGAGTGTGTTGTCATCCAGGAAGAAATGTTATCCAGTTTACTAACCCACCATCTCTCAATCTTCTCATGGAACGAGATAATGTCCATGATATGAAGGTTGTTACTCTTGGCTAAGTTTAAATAAATGAGAATGGAAGCATGTAAATGCAGACTTGCCTAGTTGGATGGTGATTGAGGAGGATGGTGTGGTCAGCCACATCTACAGCTGCAGGCAAGAGGAATGAAGAAGAATATTTAGTATTTGTGGCAATCACTTAGGATGTTGTTTGTGACTTTGATGATAAAAGTCACTTTACATTGAGGTAAGAATGATTAAAGGGATTAATATGCAACTTCTGAGAAAGATACAACAGTCCAAGAGGCAACAGCACAGTCAAGGACTTTGAAAGAAAGGGGGTTTGGGGTGGTTTGTGGTTGGCAAAAAATAAGATTTTAAAGGGTTTGTTGTTGATGTGAAGTATGCATTTGTGCGAAATTCCAGTTCATGCCAAACTCTGAATGCAACTACATTTAGTCTGTTCATTTTTATGCTTTCCTTGCTGCAATAATACAAATCTGATGTGAAATGTTTCAAAAGTTCTCATTTTGTTTAAGTATGAAAGCAGATTGATTCAATTATAGATGTTCTATGCTGTATAAATATTGTAGTAAATGGATTTCTTTTTTATTTCTTAGCGGAATTGGTTGTGGATAAAGCTATGGAACTGAAATATATTGGTGGCGTCTATGGTGGGAATATTAAACCATCTCCATTCCTTTGTCTGACCCTTAAAATGCTTCAAATTCAGCCTGAAAAGGATATTATTGTTGAATTTATAAAGAATGAAGATTTTAAGTATGTATGGTTTATAGAATCATATAATTTATAATTTTATCAATTCTAATGTTCATTGTCCATTTATAGACCAGACTGAGGGCACAGTGTTAAAGTATAAACAATTAGCCAGAGTTACTCGTTCTTTTTACTCTTTGGCGTTTCCTGTTGAAAAATGTACATATTGGGACTCTGAGAACAAAGACATGCTTGGCTTTACAATTCTTGGTTGAATCATATGCCTTGATATAAATGTGAAGAAAACCAATTTCAATGGGGAAGCTACACATATAAAATTAACTCCTTCAGCATGATCTTTCAATAAAAAGGTGGGATAGTCCTATCCTTTCCTTACGTATATGATGAAACTGCAGGAAGTGAAATTTGTTTCTTCATTATAAGGAAAGATAATTAATCACCATTGAATATTAGTTACCCTCCATAAAATCAAAATGTCTTAAACCACTACGCCTTACATTTGCAATTTTTGTCAAATGTTTTCTTGTGCATCCTTTATTAATGCATAGCCAAGTTCTTTGCTATCTGACAATATTAGATTAAAAAAAATAAAGCAACTGCTTGCAAATTAAGTTTAATGCATTTTTTATTGGTTTTCATCCCAGGTATGTTAGACTGTTGGGTGCATTGTACATGCGACTGACAGGTTCTGCCATTGATTGTTATAAATATCTGGAACCACTCTATAATGATTATCGCAAAGTGAAGAGGCAGAAGAGAGATGGAGGTAAAGTTGCTCTAACCACGAGTAAAAGTGAGACCTAATTGCTTTGCAGAATTGAGGGCCCTGTAGATGAAACTTTGAAAGATTCCTCGATTGAAGAAACAATACTTTGATCACTAATGATGTTTACAGATTTTCACAATTGTGATATTGCTTTAGTCACAACAGTTTAACATTGCAATAATTTCTAATCTCAGTTGACTCAAGTATTCACTCTCAGTAACAAAATTCAAGTAACTTTTGATGGTTAAATCTTTGAAATTCATTACATTACCCTTGATGGATGTAAATTAAACCAGTCCAGAGGTCTAGTGTTTTGAATCATGCTTGAGTCTTTTGTGTTAAGCCAATCTATTATTCTATTAAGTTAAAAATTAATGAAAGACTGTTAGGTAAACCACGAGAATATTGTTAGTAGAGGAAAAATAATGATATTGCATCAAACCTAACCGACTGGAGGTCTAATTCGAGATAATTTAATTTTCTTCCAAACTAGTTAATCAGTTCTTAAATGGCCACCTTTTACTTATGAGTAATCTACAAATCAAAATGGATCTTTCATTTTTGATGTTTTATTTTATTTTTATATTATCCTTTTTTTTCTCCTCAAGATTTTGAACTTATTCATGTGGATGAATTTATGGATGAGCTACTCCATGAAGAGCGAGTTTGTGATATTATCTTGCCCAGACTTCAGGTATAGATTTTTGGAAAGTGATATATTATATGTTTTCCTTCTCTAATTAATTGTATCTACCATTCAGAATTGACACCCCTGCACATCCTTTTCGTTAATTGAAAAAGTATGCATGTGCAGATGTCGGGTGGGAGTGGGCTAGGCTAGCATTCACCACTATCTTCCATCCCACAACATGATTAATTAACTTGCCAGCATTCACATTTTAGGCTCACATATATGGGGTAGCTACCATCATAAGAAAGCAGAGGACTTTTGGTGGCCATGTGACCTGATGCACCAAGACTGCATCTGGATGTCCGAGAACTAGATATGTTAACTTGTCTAGCAATAAAATGCAGTTTATTTTCCTTGAGGTTAATGACTTTTTTAATGATGAAGGAATAGTTTGGATTTTTATTATGTGATACATACTTGATCCCTCAATGTATATCTTAACTCTTCACATTCAACTGTGCACACAATGTGTGCAAATGTTTATCGCTACAGTTATTTGATTTCCTATGGTATAGCACTTTAGCGGTCAAGATAAAGGGCAGTCTTTAAATCCAGCAAGATTAGAGAGTGGAACAGAAACACTGGACAAAGAGGCGATATCAGGAGGGGGAGTTTCTTGGTAAGGGTGGTATGGCATTGTTAATGAGGTGTGAAAAATACCCGGAGCCTAGAAATGATGTTTGTCAAGTGGCTGAACCACAGGGTCTGGTAAGTACCTCATTTGGGAGAGGGTTGTTATAACAAATATATTAAATCTGAAAGTGCAGTCTTACAAACTATCACCTTAGTGAAGAAGTCTCTGAAAATGGTATTAATCACTCAGTATAGGTACAGTCAATATTGAAACCTAACAGATATTGTGAACATCAGATTTTTAATCTACAAGGTGATGGGACAAACTGGTTTTATTGATGAGTATATTATCGAGGGGCACAGTTTGTAGAACTACGAGAGGGTGAAGACATCACATTAGTGAGTCACATAGAGATGTACAGCATGGAAACAGACCCTTCAGTCCAACCCGTCCATGCTGACCAGATATCCCAACCCAATCTAGCTCCCCCTGCCAGCACCCGGCCCATATCCCTCCAAACCCTTCCTATTCATATACCCATCCAAATGCCTTCTATACTCGTACCACCCTCTGTGTGAAAAAAGTTGCCCCTTAGATCTCTTTTATATCTTTCCCCTCTCACCCTAAACCTATGCCCTGTAGTTCTGTACTCCCCAACCCCAGGGAAAAGACTTTGCTTATTTACCCTATCCATGCCCCTCATAAACTTGTAAACCTCTATAAGGTCACCCCTCAGTCTCTGATGCTCCAGGGAAAACAGCCCCAGCCTGTTCAGCCTCTCCCCATAGCTCAAATCCTCCAACCCTGGCAACATCCTTGTAGATCTTTTCTGAACCCTTTCAAGTTTCACAACATCTTTCCGATAGGAAGGAGACCAGAATTGCACGCAATATTCCAACAGTGGCCTAACCAATGTCCTGTACAGCCGCAACATGACCTCCCAATTCCTGTACTCAATACTCTGACCAACAAAGGAAAGCATACCAAACGCCGCCTTCACCATCATATCTACTTGCGACTCCACTTTCAAGGAGCTCTGAACCTGTACTCCAAGATCTCTTTGTTCAGCAACACTCCGTAGGACCTTACCATTAAGTGCATAAGTCCTGCTAAGATTTGCTTTCCCAAAATGCAGCACCTCGCATTTATCTGAATTAAATTCCATCTGCCACTTCTCAGCCCATTGGCACATCTAGTCAAGATCCTTTTGTAATCTGAGGTAACCCTCTTCGCTGTCCACTACACCTCCAATTTTGGTGTCATCTGCAAACTGTACCTCTTATGCTCGCATCCAAGCCATTTATGTAAATGACAAAAAGTAGAGGACCCAGCACCGATCCTTGTGGCACTCCACTGGTCACAGGCCTCCAGTCTGAAAAACAATGCTCGCCACCACCCTCTGTCTTGTACCTTTGAGCCAGTTCTGTATTCAAATGTCTAGTTCGCCCTGTATTCTGTGACATCTAACCTTGCTAATCCCACCTTGTCGAACGCCTTACTGAAGTCATATAGATCACATCTACTGCTCTGCCCTCATCAATCCTCTGTTATTTCTTCAAAAAACTCAATCAAGTTTGTGTGACATGATTTCCCATGCACAAAGCCATGTTGACTATCCCTACTCAGTCCTTGCCTTTCCAAGTACTTCCTTAATTACTTCCCTAACATTTTACTTAATTGAGCTATGAGCTATTTATGATTTACATTCACTACTTAATATCTTGAGCAATTTTACATAAATCTTCTAACATAGTGAAACGAATCTTCAAAATATTAATCCATTCTCTTATCTCCTTGTAAGATCAATTTGATACTAACCTCATGTGCTAGGTTTGTTTTGTGCACTTGCTAGGTTATGACTACCACCAATCTTTCTAATGAGAAAGCAGCCCTATGGTTTAGTAGGACTATGGTAACTTTATATTTGTTACAGTAGTAGATCAGTAATTTGTCGACACTCTGGATACATCTTTCAATGGGAAAAGGCTCTGACACTGTTAATTTTTGTATAAAATATCAAGTTCACTTCCTGTTCAGAACAAGGAAGTTGTTTGGCACAATGATACCAGTTGTACTATTAAAAAATTTAAAGATTTTATCCTCTAAAATGAAAGTTAGGCTGACATGTGTTATGGAAAGAATTTTGCGATTACCATTGTATTGCTGCTGTTGTCACCAATTGTAGAGGTCGTGGAACTGGCAGATGCTATCAACATAACCATTGTAAGTTGCTACAGTGCATCATGTAAATATTGCAGATATGTGCATACATTGGTAATCAGGTTGAGTTCACCAGTCGAGGAACCAGTCAAAAACTCTTTTGTTCTGCAGAGTACCAAGTCTCTTGAGTATAGCAGATGTTTCTTCCATCCTGGTACGATGCAAGTATTCCATTACACTTCTTGCATGAGCCTTTATAGATGATGGGAAAACATTGGTGAACTTTGCAATGGTGTCACTTTGGATGGCTTCCCTTGTCTGGCAGGGGCAAAAGTGAGGACTGTAGATGCTGGAGATCAGAGTCTAGATTAGAGTGGTGCTGGAAAAGCACAGCAGGTCAGGCAGCATCGGAGGAGCAGGAAAATCACGTTTCGAGCAAAAGCCCTTCATCTCTTGTCTGGCACTTGAGTTATGTGAATATATCCTACCATTGTGAACTCAAGACCTGATGCTGTCCTAGTCCTTCAAAGTGTCATTGATTGCTTTGTTGTCAGAGAGGTTGCTAATGGTGGTTAACACAGAAATCAATAGCAGACAACACCCTGTTTGATCCCTTGTCGAGCTGAACATCATGGATGCAGTTGAAGATAATTTGGATAAAGAGGCTGCACTAAGACAGCTGACAGAATTGCTTGTAATTTTCTCCAATCAAATAACCTTTAAGTCTTGCTTTCAGTGTTTAGAAAGGGAAAAGGACATTGAGGGGGGAGGTCACAGGAATCCAAACCACATAGTAAATTATTAGATTTATATCTGAAAAGCCCATAAATTAGAATTATGCAGGTAGAAATATAGTTGTAATGGTTTGCAAAAGTGCAACACTAGTTACATATTTTCAAGGTTTTACCTATACAAGAGTAAAAGAGTAACCCTTTGCCAAGTAAAATTACTGCCTACAGTATGAAAATAAGTTGTTAACATATTCCTAATGTCCAATCAATATGTTCTGAATTTTGCAGCTACAAAGCTTTCATTGACCTTGAACTATTCACTGTCAGTGATGTAAATCTGCATTATAATGAGCTATTTTCTCTAGAAACGCTACGTGTTGGAAGAAGCAGAAATGCTGGATGCTCGAGTCAGTGCATTGGAGGAAGATATGGACGATGTAGACACAAGTGAAGATGAAGATGAGGATGATGATAAGGTTTATATACACCAAATGGTTTATATTTAATTTAATATAATTTTATCTATTGTTTTTTAAAAATATCTTCAACCTTCTTTCTAAGAGGAATAAGTTTATTGTCCTATTGTGCATATTTTAAACATCTTTTAGGATGAATTGGTCCAAACAAGGCAAACTTCCGTCTTCCAGTATGTGTTGGTAGTAATTAAAGATGTATACCTATCAAAATGACTAGTCACATTAATAACCCTAAGCACCACACATCTGTTCTTAATAAACTGCATGTATTTCTGTCGATCCAGATTTTATTAAAGATAGGACTGATGTATTTAAGTATTTTTAACCTTCAAAACTATCATGAAACTTCCATAATTTAGGGTTTCAGTGCTGTTTTATTGAAATAAATAAATGCTGATTTTTTTTTGAGGTAAAACTTTTTTTAGTATTCGATATATTTGAGGCGGTACTTTACTTTTTATATTTATAAGTAACTTGAACAGTTTTGTACATGCCTTCTTTCTCCATCCATATCTTATCACATATATCACCAAACTTACATGTTTCTTGAGTTTCTACTTGATTGTATATACAACTTAGGTAGACCTAGGCAGCTTCAGTTTTAAAATTTTTTTTTGCATTATTTGTATAACAATATCATTCTTCTGGGTGCAGCGACAGAGTTAATTTTGTGTTAGATGAACTATGTAACTAAGTACTCAGGATGAACAGAAAAGTCTATTGTGTAACTGTCAATTTCTGCTCTTAATTTTCTGTACATTCTGTACAATAACCTCAAGGGTGACAGAGTTCCATCACCAGAGCCTCCACGACGCGGCTACCGTGATCTTGATCGGCCTCGAAGATCACCATCTCCACGATATCGAAGAAGTCGAAGCAAAACACCAAGACGGTAAAAAAACAGCTGAAGTTTTAAATTTCCAATGTTTGAAATAAAATACAATGTGGAAATTCACAACCAATAATCAGCATATGAAAAGAAAACAGATAGATTAGCATATTGATTGTATTTTCAGCCTGTTATGTTTTTATGTCTGATATGCAGCATTTTAAATTTCTTTAGTCCTTGTTTTCCACAAGTGGAAGAATTAATGACAGTAATTCATTACACAACTGGCTATTGTGATAAATCTATCTTTTTAAGTTAGGTTTCATTGGTCTTTAGAGTTTAACAGCAGTGTGCAGCTGCAGCAATTAATCATAATTTTGAGAAAAGAGACCAACTTTAACTAAAATTACACTTAAAGTAAAAAGTACTTTTTTAATCAAAGGAAATGTTCAAAAGTCATAACTTGTTTCTTTCTTTTGTATTTTACAGTCGAAGCAGATCCCCTAAGCGAAGAAGGTATGGTGATTTCTCATTTCTTGGTATTTTCAGCAACTGAGTATCCATTATTTTAATTTTCATTTTGCATCTTTGTTTTACTGAAGCCCATCGCCACGTCGTGAAAGACATCGCAGCAAAAGTCCTAGACGTCATCGTAGTCGATCTAGAGATCGACGTCACAGATCACGATCCAAATCGCCTGGTACGTTTTTTTTTAAACTTCAGTTTGACAACTTGCTTTTTATACTTTCAAGATTGGATGCTTATATGCAGTATGTACATTTGATGGCTGATATCTGCAATGAAGCCTGTAAAAGGAATTGATTTCCTGTGCTGTCCTTTCTAATTTGTGCTGATTGATGTTGGACAACCTTTTAAAGACAAACTTTGTGATTGGCTTACATCTTATATTGGAATTTAAAGAAAATGTAAACGTGGTGTCTTTGGAGTTCTTTGCTAATGAAATCCAAAATTTGATCAGGACAGCTTATAACTAAAAAGATTTAAAAGAAAGGTTGACCATTTTGTAAGAGGGAGTTTAAATCATTGAGAAAAAAAGGTAAAGTGGGACAATATGAAGAGGAAAATTTCCCAATATGTACTGAATGCTTGAAAGGTCAAAGAGGGAAAGAAATATATGGAAAATTGTCACATCAAAGAAATTCAAACTGGAATTACAAACCTTTCTGAGTCCAAGAAACAAAATTGACATTCAAGATTCACTGATGAGATACAAAGCCACTGCATGACTTGATGTGACATAATTCTAAAAATTTTATTTGCTAAACTCAAATAATGTTTAAGAGAAATTAGTTAACTATGGAAGAGCAATTTAATGTCTCAGATGCTTTACGTGTCTGTAATGACCATACAAATTAAATACCTCCAAATTATTTGTGCTTGAGATTAAAGAATCACAGCTTGTGTGAGTGTGTGGTACTGTGGTATTTATGTTACAGGCCAGCAATAATAGAACATGAGTTAGCGAGATTTGAGAAGATTAGTAGCTCAGGTTGAGGTTCTGGATGTAGGTTTGCTCACTGAGCTGGAAGGTTCCATCCAGACGTTTTGTCACCCTACTAGGTAACGTTTTCAGTGGGCTTCCGGGCGAAGCACTGCTGATGATTCCTGCTTTCTATTTATATGTGGATTTATTTGGGTTGGTGATGGCATTTCCTGTGTGATGTCATTTCCTGTTCTTTTTCTTAGAGGGGGTGTGAATGGGGTCTAACTCAATGTGTTTGTTCATAGAGTTCCGCGGGAATGCCATGCTTCTAGGAATTCTTGTGTGTCTCTCTGTTTGGCTTGTCCTAGGATGGATGTGTTGTCCCAGTCGAAGTGGTGTCCTTCCTTATCTGGTATGTAAAAATATTAGTGAGAGAGGGTCATGTCGTTTCGTGGTTAGTTGATGCTTATGTATCCTGGTGGCTAGTCTTCTGCCTGTTTGTCCAATGTTGTGTTTGTTACACTTGCACGGTATTTTGTAAATGACATTAGTTTTGTTTGTTGTCTGTACAGGGTCTTTCAAGTTCATTAGCTGCTGTTTTATGAGCTTGAAAGACCCTGTACAGACAACAAGCAAAACTAATGTCATTTACAAAATACCATGCAAGTGTAACAAACACTACGTTGGACAAACAGGCAGAAAACTAGCCACCAGGATACATGAACATCAACTAGCCACGAAACGACATGACCCTCTCTCACTAGTATCCCTACATCCAGATAAAGAAGGACACCACTTCAACTGGGACAAGCATCAACCTAGGACAAGCCAAACAGAGACACACACAAGAATTCTTGGAAGCATGGCATTCCCGCGGAACTCTATGAACAAACACATTGAGTTAGACCCCATTTACACCCCCTCCAAGAAAAAGCCAAACATTCAAGAATTCCTAGAAGCATGGCATTCCAACCAGAACTCTATCCACAGACACATCGAGTTAAACCCCATCTGCTTCCCCTGAGAAAAAGAACAAGAAATGACATCACCACAGGAAATGACATCACCAACCCAAACATATAAATAGAAAGCAGGAATCATCTGTAGTGCTTCGCCCGGAGGCTCTCTGAAATGTTACTTAGAAGGGTGATGAACCTTCCAACTCAGTGAGCAAACATACATCCAAAACACAAGTTCATATCCCACCTTGGCAGTTTTAAATTATAACATTATACAGTATAGTAGAGGCCGTTTGGCCAATTAAGTATGCATTGACAAAACTACTCAATCTATGCTAGTCCCACTTTTCAGCTCTTGCACCATAGTCTTGAATGTTACGACATTTCAAGTGTTCATCCTTTTTAAGTTTATGAAGTTTCCCATCTCAACTACCATCCCAGTCAGTGTATTCCAGATTCCTACCACCCTCTGGGTGAAACGATTTTTCCTCAAACCCTCTCTAAACCTCCTGCCTTTCACCTTAAAATTATGCCCCCTTGTTATTGACCTTTCAACTAAGACACACAGCTGCTTTCTATCCACTCTATCCATGTTCTTCGTTATATTATAAACGTCAAAGAGGTCCCTTCTCAGCTTTGAAGAAAACAACCTGAGCTTATCCAATCTCTCTTCATAGCTAAACTGCTTCACCCCAGGCAACATGCTGATGAATCTTTTCTGTACCTCCTCTAGTGCAATCACACCTTAAATGTGGTAACCTTTAATCTATGCCATACTGATAAAGGCAAATGGTCCATAAGTGTTCCTGACCACCCATTAACCTGTCCTGACCCCTTAAGGGATTTGTGAACAATCATCCAGAGATCACTCTCTTCTTCTGAGCTTCCTAGTCCCCTGCCATTCGTTGAGTACACCCTTGTCTTATTACTTCTTCATTAGCGCATCACCCCACACTTTTCAGAGTTAAATTTCATCTGCCACTGATCTGCCCACCTGATCAACTTGTGTATATCTTTCTGTAATCTAAGACCTTCTTCCTCACTGTCAACCACTCAGTCAATCTTCATATCATCCTCAAACCAAGTTATCATTCTGCACATTTTCTTCAATGTTGTTTGTATATATCACAAGCAATAAGGGTCCCACAACTGATCTCTGTATTTTACTGCTACACACCGGACTCCAGTCACACAAACAGCCTTCTAACACCACCCTCTGTTTTCTACCACCAAACCAATTTCGGATCCAACTTGCCAAGTTAACCCGGATTCCATACGTTCTCATGTACAGGTCTGATTATGAAAAACTCAACCAAAGTTTTTGGCGTGACCTCCCTCTGACAAAGCCTTTCTGACTATTCTTGATTAAATCCTACCTCTCTAAGTGAAGATTAATTCTCTGCTTCAGAATTTTCTGTCATTGCTTCACTGTCGATGGTGTGACACTTACTGGTCTGAATGTGTAAACTAGTGGAGAAAGAAATGACTACAAAGCTAGCAATGGTTGATTATAAGAATAGTACAGTAATTTCCTTTCGGGTAAGGCATTGGCTACCTTCACCTGGTGCACAGGTGCTGGTGTTGGACTAGGGTGGACAAGGTCAGAAGTCACACAACACCAGGTTATTGTTCAAAAGGTTTATTTGAATTTACAGACTTTTGGAGTGCTGCTCCTTTGTCATGTGAAGTGAAGAGAAGCACACAGGCACAGAATTTACAAGGAGAGAAATCAAAAGACCATAGAAGTGGTGTGAGTGGAGTGTCGATAGGCTGAATAATAAGTCTCTGCAGGTGATCAAAAGCGTCAGATACTATGAGTAAAGTGTCAACAGCTGAACAGCAAGTGAAAGGATGATCGATTCATTGAGGCAGTGAAATAATTACAAAAAAATTAAACTAAGGTACTGCAGACAATTCAAATGGCTAGAGTAACATGATAGATGTATGAGTTGCATTCTGAGGGTCTTACCAAAGTAACAAGTAATCTAAAACTGCAAACTAATTTAAGGTAGGGAGACCATAACAAGTTATCAAGGTGATAGTGTCAAAACACGACAGTAAGGAAGATTTTACAGATACAGAACAGTATGGCAGGGTTACATGTAACGCAACATGACTACAAGCTCACGGTTGAGGCCATCTTCATGGGTTTGTAACTCTGACATACTATTCTGTATCTGTAAAGTCTTCCTTACTGTTATTTTTTGACACTATCACCTTGATAATTTATTATGATCTCTCTACCTTAATTTAGTTTGTACAGTTTGGATTGCTTGTTGTTTTGTTTAGACCTTCAGCATGCAACTCTTACACCTATCATGTTATTCCACTTACTTGGTTTGTCTCCAACACCACCTTATTTTAAATTTTTTATAATTATATCTCTGCCTCAATTGGTTGGATTATAGGTCATCTTTTCACTTGCTATTCAGCTGTTGACACTTTACTCACACTGTCTGACACTTTTGATCACCTGCAGAGACTTATTATTCAGCCTGTCGACACTACGCTCACACCATTTGTATGACCTTTTGATCTCTCTGCTTGTAAATTCTGTGCCTGTGTGCTTTGCGTCACATCACCTGATGAAGGAGTAGCACTCCGAAAGCTTGTGATTTCAAATAAACTTGTTGGACTATAACCTGGTGTTGTGTGACTTTTGACTTTATCTAGTGTGGCCTCTATGTTACTCCAGTTCGACACCAACGAGGTTGATTCTTAACTGCACTCTGAAGTAACCTTGGGGATATATCTTAATATTGTAGGTTAGTTTCCATTTTTCAAGGAGAAGAATGTGTTTTGGTGCTAGGAGCAGAAGAGAGGCTGTTTGCCATTTAATGTATGTTTAAATGACTCATACTTATAACATTTTTCAAATAGGTCACCACAGAAGCCACAGACACAGAAGTCATTCTAAATCACCTGAAAGGTATTATTAGTTTCAGACATTTTTTCTTATTAATTCCTATAGAATGATTGATTGCATTGTTTCTAATAACTTTCATACTGTATATTTAGATCAAAGAAGAGTCACAAGAAGAGTCGAAGAGGAAATGAGTGAAGTTCCATCTAACCACAATTACACATTTCCATTAAATTTCAACACCTGTTTGTAGATATAATTGAACTATCTTTGTTTCATGTTGACAAGTTTTTGTACTTTTTTGTTATGATTTTGAGATGCTATTTGCAACAATTCCATTTGATATATGAATTGCATCATAAAGCGGTTCTACAGCTTTTGGGTTTGGGCAGAAGATTAATATTTCTGCTATTGGCTTGTGAATAGGAAGAAAATGTTATTGAGTGATTTCTAAAGTAACTTTACAGTTTTTATTAGTGATTTTAGGTGATGTTTTGGTTATGAAATCTTAAGCAAGTTCATTGTTTCTTTAGTATATTTAGTATACCTGATTATTAAAAGCAATGGTTATACAAAGGCTCACTTGAGACACGGTATATTCTGTTCTCATGTCTACAAATGTTACATGTCAAAGTTCAGATAGTTTTGAGAACAAAGAACAAACACTGTGCAAAATATTGATGCCATTAATGTACTGTGTACTAAAGCACATTAACAATTGTGAGGACTAGTTGACCAGTCACAATACAGTTGTATCTCTTTGGAAAAATGCAGATTGAGAAAACAAAGAAAACCTCTTATTTCTCTCTTGGGATATCAGAAGAAAAATTGTAATGTAGTTAACTGACAAATCAAAACTTTTTGTCTATGTATGAATATCAAACCTGTCCTAATGGCCACCTTTATATATTGAACAATGAGTGAAGTCAACAAATAAGTGATCATTTAAAATTTGAAACTGTTTTGTTCCTTTTTATTGTCTTATTTTGTCTCCATTTGCAGGGGAATGTTTTTCCTACTCGAGAAAATATCTACAGTTTTCCAGAGTTTTATCAAAGTCTTTTTAAACAGTGGAAGTGCATTGCCTCCCTCTAATAGTCTGCCCTAGACTGAAGAATGGCAGTAATGTTCTCCATCTTAATAAATCAGTATGCAAAGATTTGAGAAAACAAACATTTTTACAGAGCATGATCATTGGGTAAACCGATGCACTTTACGGTAATTTAAATACTTTAAAATCCTAGAACCTGTTTCAGTGGCCAGAAAATGGAAACTAATTTACACACGGTGAGCTCCCACAATCATCAATAATACAATTATCAAATTTTTGCAATGGTATTGGCTGAGCAGCCTTTTCTCTTCAAAATAGTGTAATGGGAACTTTCATATTTTCCTTAGGCAAGAGAAGAATCCTGTGTATAATGTCTCATTTGAACGACAGCATCTGTGACAAGATAATGGTCCCTGAGCAGTGTACTGGAGTATCTAGATTGTGTTCAGATCTCTACAATGAGAGTTAATTACATGAGACATTCTTCAGATTGATAGAAGAAACAAGTGGGAAGAACTCAGCTGGCCTAAAAAACCAGTCCCATGCAGTCCCATTAGAATTAAATATCATGATGCTAATGGCGGCCAAGAGAGACAGAAAATGAACTTGTAAAAGCATACACAAACTCGGGGAAATAGTTTTCTTGGTAGTTCCTATCCAACTCCTTGTAATATCCTTGTGGTAGGATTTTGTGTCTGTATATAACTACGTTGGCAATGAAGTGCTTTGAAGTTGTGAAGATTCTTTGTAGATTTAAATTTGTACTCAAACTCTAATAATAAATATGCAATAACAGAACAATTGAGGTGTGAGTGACTGCCTTTTGACATTAAGGCAGCAGTGGCAGCAAATTGCAAAACTGGAGTCCGTGAAAGTCAAGAGGGGAACTCCCTGCAGAGTGCAGTCATTCCTAGCCAAAGAAAGATGATGGTGGTTGTTCGAGGCCTATCATCTATGTCTAAGTGCATCACTGCAGGAATTCCTAAGAGACAATTTCCCCAGTTGCTTTATTAATACCTGTCCCATGATCATAGTGGGGATATAAGCTGATGATTGTCCACTGCTCACACTATTTGTGATGGCTCAATACTGATGTAATGTGTGTCCAAAATCTGGACAATATCCTGGCTTGAGCTGATAACATTCGATAAAATTCATGACATGAGTGCCAGACAATGACCAACTCCAACAAATGAGAATCTAACCATTGCCACTTGATATTTAATGGCATTATGTCTGGGGAGTCCCTAATAGCGCCATGGGTGTCTCTACACCTTGATGAAGGCAGTTCACAACCACTTTGTCCAGAGCAATTAGGGATAATCATTAAATGCTAGCCCAGCCAGTGATGCTCGCATCCCATTCTCAAAATAGAAAAACTGTTGAATGTGGTACAAGAGTATATGAAATGAACCTGCTGTGACATAATTTGTTTTTACAGTAAATTTGAAGTATGTGATTAGAATAACATGTATTAGGTTGAAGTAGTGGAATTTTTAGTGACCATAATCTATGCTAGTAGAAATCTGGTGTATGTATGTGGCCTCCCCTTTCTTTCATTGTCTGCATTTGTGTAAATAATGCATCATGAGTTTTCATTTTCATCTTGTTACAATATCAAGAGTGTTGTGATAAATAAGGTCGAAGATTTAGTAATAATGGAAGTACCCATTCAAAACAAAAAAATCCTAACTTTTTTTTGTGACTAATGCAGTTTAGATCATTTATTAAAATTTCCAAAATAATTCCACTTGTATTTGAGTTCCTTAATCAATTTAAGATGATTGATACATAAAATAACAAAGTGCTGCAATTTTGCATCAGATACTACACCAAACTTCCTCAACTTTTAAGGAAGCCTTTCATAATCTACAACTCATTCCCTCCACCTTGAAAGTGCTAAGCATCAGACTGAAATTCAGAATGTGGCTGGCTTTTTAGCTTTGCTGCTGTGTTTGTTTTGGAAAGACTTTTTTCTTATAGGTTTTAATTACCATTAAAACACACATTGCTAAAACAAAACGTAATAGACGGAGAAACAGATTTAATACTGTTAAGAACAGAGTCAATGCCCTTTCATCAGATCTTCATGATAGTTGCCACCTTCTATCAACACAACATTCTCTGCTGAACTGCTATTCTAACACCTGATCTGCATCTGTGCATTTAACATGTTCTGGGGAACTGGATTTTGTTGTTTGTAGTCAATTTTCCAATTTTCTCAACGCTGCTTCAGGCCAACCTTCACCTCGTGTCTGCTGATACTCTGTGTCTTTAAGCTAACAAAGCCACATTACTTCAAGGTTTCTCAATCTTCACTCTGGTCCTGGCTAAGCACCTTTCTCTCTAGATTATATCTTACTTTGCTCTAGGAGACTCAATACCACCTAGAATGACTGTATTGCATAAAGCTGCTGATCACGAATGTGACTTTCTGGATCTCATGATGGAAAATATTGTAAATTGTGACCTTCTCAGGTATTGTCTACCTCCTTTAAAATTTACTATCCTATCTTAGATCTCCCACCATTATAAACCACTGCACAATTTCCAGTTTCTCATTCCTTGGAGTTTTGTCAGTTTCCAAATCCGTGCCCTTTGTTTATGCCATTGCATATTTGAGTTTCTGCAATAAAATTTCCATTTTTCATGAAGTAGTAATATGTTATTAATATTACCTTAATCCGTCCAAATTACATTCTAGTGAACAACGACTGTTGTTTCTGAAACTTCAGCTTTTGACATCATGATGTTCCAATGCCTCTTGTCTAATGTCTAACATGGTTTCACACTTAACTGTTAATGTTAGTAGCAGTCATTCAGAATCGAGAATGATGTCTCACAAGCTGGCTGAGTATTCAGATGACTTGAGGAGCCCATTATGGATCCACTTTTTTTCTGCAATGGAGGTACATTGAGTGAATGAGATAGAGTCCTTCATCCTCTGCTTCCATCGTTCCACCTCATGGTCAGTTCACTGAAATTTGAATTGGTTTCTGCTGTGAGGGATCAAGAGATGCCATGCTGAATAGCTGACAGCTTTCTCCTCCAGTTGGTGATGTTAATGCCTCTGTGTTTTAGGATAACCTTAAGGGTATTATTGCATCTACTTTCAGCCACCCTTTGGCGTTGCCAGTGACAAGTGGGAGAAGGGAACTAGGGGAGGTGGGTTTTGGGTATCCAAACGCAATGACCATCTATTAGAGTTGGTTTTTAAGGAGCAAAACTTCAATATCAGTATGTACACCTTCATGGAGGATGCTGAATTTGATCTGGTGGTTTTCTATCTAATGTACAGGATTTGATATAGGTACCATTGGTGGAAGATTTCAAGGGTGCTGATGTGACACTGGTAACCATTAAAGTTTTACTGCAGTAAAGGTGGGTGGTTAATGTGGTCACGTCCTTTGTTGACATCTATTACAGCTTGAGTAAGGTAGTGCTGACACAATTGACAGTGCTGGCCTTCATTAATGGTTGTCCTTTGGGAGACGTGATTGGCAAAATATGGGAAATTCTGCACATATTCCAGAGCATCCATTTATGTAAATGATGCAGGGGATGTTCTACTGGCCAGGGAAAGTTGGAGACCTTCCCATCTTGACAATAATGGATGCTGACACTGGTTAATTGATCGTTTCAGATGAGGTGGATTATATTGCTCAGGTAGATAGAACATAGAACAGTACAGCACAGAACAGGCCCTTCAGCCCACGATGTTGTGCCAACCATTGATCCTCATGTGAGGTAAACCTAATGTACGAACTCTCAAATTTCTGTGACCATATGCATGTCCAGCAGTCTCTTAAATATCCCGAATGACCTCACTTCCACAACTGCTGCTGGCAACGCATTCCATGCTCTCACAACTCTCTGCATAAAAAAACCCGCCTCTGATATCCCCTCTATACTTACCACCAAACAGCTTAAAACTATGACCCCTCGTGTTAACAATTTCTGCCCTGGGAAAAAGCTTCTGGCTATCAACTCTATCTATGCCTTTCATTATCTTGTACACCTCCATTAGGTCCCCTCCCTTTATTCTTTTTTCCAATGAAAAATGTCCGAGCTCAGTCAACCTCTCTTCGTAAGATAAGCCCTCCATTCCAGGCAGCATCCTGGTAAAGCTCCTCTGAACCCTCTCCATAGCATCTACATCTTTCCTATAATAGGGTGACCAGAATTGGACACAGTATTCCAAGTGTCGTCTAACCAAAGTTTTATAGAGCTGCGACAAGATCTCATGGCTCTTAAACTCAATCCCCCTGTTATTGAAAGCCAACAGCCCTGTCCACCTGGGTGGCAATTTTAAGGGATCTATGTACCTGCACACCAAGATCCCTCTGTTCCTCCACTCTGCCAAGAATCCTGTCTTTAATCCTGTACTCAACCTTCAAGTTCGACCTTCCAAAATGCATCACTTTGCATTTATCCAGGTTGAACTCCATCTGCCACCTCTCAGTCTATCTCTGCATCCTGTCAATATCACGCTGCAGCCTACAACAGTTCTCTATACTGTCAACGACACCTCCAACCTTTGTGTCATCTGCAAACTTGCTAACCCATCCTTCAATCTCCTCATCCAAATCGTTAATAAAAATTACAAAGAATAGAGGCCCAGGAACAGAGCCCTGTGGAACACCACTCACCACTGACTTCCAGGCAGAATATTTTCCTTCCACGACCACTCGCTGTCTTCTGTCGACCAGCCAATTCTGTATCCAGACAGCTAAATTTCCCTGTATCCCACTCCTCCTGTCCTTCGGAATGATCCTACCATGGGGAACCTTATCAAATGCCTTGCTGAAGTCCATATACACCATAACCACTGCTTGACCCTCATCAACTTGTCTAGTAACATCCTCAAAGAACTCAATAAGATTTGTGAGGCATTACCTGCCCCTCACAAAGCCGTGCTGACTGCCTTTAATCAAACCATGCTCTTCCAGATGGTCATAAATCCTATCCCTCAGAATCCTTTCTAACACCTTGCAGACGACAGACGTGAGACTGACTGGTCTGTAATTGCCGGGGATTTCCCTATTTACTTCCTTGAAGAGAGGAATTACATTTGCCTCCCTCCAGTCCTCAGGTATGACTCCGGTGGAGACCGAGGATGCAAAGGTCTTCGCAAGCGGCGAAGCAATCACATTTCTCGCTTCCCAAAGCAGCTGAGGACAAATCTGGTCTGGCCCTGGCGACTTGTCAATCTTAATGTTTGTCAAAATTTTCAACACAACACCTTCCTCAATCTCTATCTGTTCCAGCATGCTTATCTGCTCCTCAATGGTTTCATTCACTACAAGGTCCTTTTCTTTAGTAAAGACAGAAGCAAAAATTCATCTAGGGATTCCCCTACCCCTTCAGACTCTATACACAAGTTCCCTATGCTATCCCTGATCGGCCCTACTCTTTCTTTGATCATTCTCTTATTCCTCACATACGTGTAAGATGCCTTTGGATTTTCCCTAATCCTTCCTGCCAAGCCTTTTTCGTGCCCCCTCCTGGCTCTCCTCAGACCATTTTTGAGCTCCTTCCTTGCCTGCCTGTAATCCTCCAGAGCTGAGCAAGACCCTTGCTTCCTCCACTTTACGTAAGCTGCCTTCTTTCTTTTGACAAGAAGCTCCTCTGCTCTCACCATCCAAGGTTCCTTTATCTTACCCCTTCTTGCCTGTCTCAGAGGAACAAAGTAAGAGGACATGATCATATAATCTCATTTAATCCAGGTCTGGTTGTTAAATGTGTTAATTTCAAATCCTCCATTCAGGGCAGTGCGGCCATATTGCCACATCATGTAATCTTAGGATGGTGACAAACTTCAACAGGCAATCAAAGAGCTGGGGGTGATTCAGAGTTCCTCTGAAATTTTTAGTCTCCCTTTCCTTGAAATTTGTCATCTTTAGATCTAAGCCCATTGCTTTTGGCATTTAATGTTTGAATTTCTTCAATTAAACCTCCATTCTATCTATTGTATTACTATTGCCATATAGATAAATTACATCCTAGTGACTGGCAACCATCCTTTCTCAATATCATTGCAGCTTTTGGATTTGCCCATTGACACCATCCTGTTCAAATATCTCTTCTCTAAACTCCAGCTTTGCTTCACTATTAACTATTGTAGCCAGAGAATGTCCAGTAATAGTGCTTTCTGCCTCATACCATTCATGAGTGTGCACCAAGGATCCATGTTTACCTGCTCCTTGCTCCCTTGCCTGACATCCAAGCCTGACTGATCTGTAATTTTGTTTTAGGTAAACATTAGAAAGACATCTACTTCAGTTTTTGTTATAATCCCTGCACACTTGCCAAGGATGTTATCTCTTCTTAGGCTTTGTATCAAATTGAAATTGATTATTCACGACCTTGGAGGAGAAAGTGAGGACTGCAGATGCTGGAGATCAGCGCTGAAAATGTGTTGCTGGAAAAATGCAGCAGGTCAGGCAGCATCCAAGGAGCAGGAGAATCGACGTTTCGGGCATGAGCCCTTCTTCAGGAATGAGGAGAGTGTGCCAAGCCGGCTAAGATAAAAGGTAGGGAGGAGGGACTTGGGGGACGGATGTTGGAAATGTGATAGGTGGAAGGAGGTTAAGGTGAGGGTGATAGGCCGGAGTGGGGGTGAGGGCGGAGAGGTCAGGAAGAAGATTGCAGGTTAGGAAGGTGGTGCTGAGTCCTAGGGTTGGGACTGAGACAAGGTGGGGGGAGGGGGAATGAGGAAACTGGAGAAATCTGAGTTCATCCCTCGTGGTTGGAGGGTTCCTAGGCGGAAGATGAGGCGCTCTTCCTCCAGCCATCGTGTTGCTATGGTCTGGCGTTGGAGGAGTCCAAGGACCTGCATGTCCTTGGTGGAGTGGGAGGGGGAGTTGAAGTGTTGAGCCATGGGGTGGTTGGGTTGGTTGGTCCGGGTGTCCCAGAGGTGTTCTCTGAAACGTTCCACAAGTAGGCGGCCTGTCTCCCCAATATAGAGGAGGCCACATCGGGTGCAGCGGATGCAGTAAATGGTGTGTGGAGGTGCAGGTGAATTTGTGGCAGATATGGAAGGATCCCTTGTGGCCTTGGAGGGAAGTAAGGGGGGAGGTATGGGCGCAAGTTTTGCATTTCTTGCGGTTGCAGGGGAAGGTGCCGGGAATGGAGGTTTAGTTGGTGGGGGGTGTGGACCTGATAAGGGAGTCACGGAGAGAGTGGTCTTTTCTAAACGCTGATAGGGGAGGGGAGGGAAATATATCGCTGGTGGTGGAGTCCGTTTGGAGGTGGCAGAAATGACAATGGATGATATGATGTATATGGAGGTTGGTGGGGTGGTAGGTGAGGACCAATGGTATTCTGTCCTGGTGGCGATTGGAGGGGCAGGGCTCAAGGGCGGAGGAGCGGGAAGTGGAGGAGAGCATCGTCGATCATGTCTGGGGGGAAATTGCGGTCCTTGAGGAAGGAGGCCATCTGGGTTGTTCGGTATTGGAACTGGTCCTCTTGGGAGCAGATGCGGCAGAGACGAAGGAATTGGGAATATGGGATGGCGTTTTTACAGGGGGCAGGGTGGGAGGAGGTGTAGTCTAGGTAGCTGTGGGAGTCGGTCGGTTTATAGTAAATGTCCGTGTTGTTTTGGTTGTCCGAGATAGAAATGGAGACGTCTATGAAGGGGAGGGAGGAGTCTGAGACGGTCCAGGTAAATTTGAGGTCAGGGTGGAAGGTGTTGGAAAGTGAATGAATTGTTCAACCTCCTCGTGGGAGCATGAGGCAGCGCCCATACAGTCATCGATGTAGCGGAGGAAGAGGTAGGGGGTGGTGCCAGTGTAGCTGTGGAAGATGGACTGTTCCACATATGCTACGAAGAGGCAGGCATAGCTGGGGCCTATGCGGGTGCCCATGGCTACTCCTTTGGTTTGGAGGAAGTGGGAGGATTGGAAAGAGAAGTTGTTCAGAGTGAGGACCAGTTCAGTCAGTCGAAGGAGGGTGTCAGTGGAAGGGTACTGGTTGGTACGGTGGGAAAGGAAGAAGCGGAGGGCTTTGAGTCCTTCGTGATGGGGGATGGAGGTGTATAGGGACTGGATGTCCATGGTGAAGATAAGGCGTTGGGGACTGGGGAAGCGAAAATCATGAGGCTGTAGGGCGTGGGTGGTTTCCCGAACGTAGGTGGGGAATTCTTGGACTAAGGGGGACAGGACCGTGTCGAGGTATGCAGAGATGAGTTTGGTGGGGCAGGAGCAGGCTGAGACAATGGGTCAGCCGGGGCAGTCAGGTTTGTGGATTTTGGGCAGGAGGTAGAAACGGGCGGTGTGGGGTTGTGGGACTATGAGGTTGGAGGCGGTGGATGGGAGATCCCCTGAGGTGATGAGGTTATGGATGGTCTGGGAGATGATGGTTTGGTGGTGGGAGGTGGGGTCATGGTCAAGGGGGCAATAGGAGGAGGTGTCTGCGAGCTGGCATTTAGCCTCAGCGGTGTAAAGGTCGGTGCGCCAAACTACTCCACGCCTCCCTTGTCTGCAGGTTTGATAGTGAGGTTGGGGTTGGAACGGAGGGAGTGGAGGGCTGCACGTTCCGAGGGTGAGAGGTGAGAGTGGGTGAGGGGGGTGGAGAGGTTGAGGCGGTTAATGTCGCGGTGGCAGTTGGCTATGAAGAGATCGAGGGCAGGTAAGAGGCCAGCACGGGATGTCCAGGTGGATGGGGTGTGTTGGAGGCGGGAGAAGGGGTCATCAGAGGGTGGGCGAGAATCCTGGTTGAAGAAGTAGGCGCGGAGGCGAAGGCGGCAGAAGAATTGTTCGATGTCTCGACCTTGCAGTTCTATTTTACTTGGAACTGAAATTTGGTATACACATTCTTGTTATCTTGACACAAAACCTGTCATGTCTGTAATGTTGTTTCTGCAATGGGCAGTTTAATTTGCTACTGAAACTTAACATCTATTACTTTGTTACCTCCAGAATAAATATTCCAAAGCGCTCCTGTTTAGTATTTTGCCCGTAAACTTAAACCCGCCTAAAATTTTCTTGCCTGCAATAAATTCTACTCATACATCACCTTAACACTCACTGGTCTACATTGACTCCCAGGCCCACACCAGATTTAATATTTTAATCCTTGCATGTACATCTCTTTATAACCTTTGTCTTCCTCATTGTTTGTTACCTCTCTCAAACTCTACATTCTCTGTATTCCAGGAAAACAGTCTTGTACTCCTCACATTGGCCACTGCACCTTCAATTGCTATCATAGACATGAAAGCAGAGTTAGCTAAATTGAACAAATTAGGTTAAAGGATATTTCAGAATACACAGAAAAGATATATTTCAATGAGAAAGAAAATTAACGAAAAATGTTAAATATATCAAATTTAAGGAAAAAGTATATAATTATGCACAGGTGGGTGGTAAGTCAGAAGACTGGATAAAATGTAAAGCAGAGTGTCTGAAAAATAAAGAAAAAATTAAGTAAATGAAAAAGCGAGATGGAAATATAAGAAATTAGTTTCTATAGTTTTTTTTTAATTTACAAAGTGAGTCTGGGAAATTAATAATAGACAATAAGAAAATTGGATTGGACAGCTATTATGCTTCAACCGTCACTATCTTTACAGCCAGAGAAAACAATGAATCTATGTTGTTGACATTATTCAAAGCACATACTTGCATTCTAGCCAACTGAGCTGAGCATTAGGAAGTGGCCATTACTGTCTTTATAAAATGTAGTTGTAGAAATGAGTGGTTGGGAATGTTGAAGATTAATCTGGAATATTATAAACTACAGTGACACAAGTTACCATATTCAGTTCACTATCATTGTGGTCAATTGTTCAAATGGACTAACAGGTAGAAGAGATGAGGATAAAACCTTAAATAATTTGAGATATAATTAGTTTGTTGCAATGGATGGAAGAAGATGGTATGTATAACATTCCTCAGCCCCAAGCAAGATCTGATCTTATAATAAAAGTACTACAAACACTTAAAGCTGATCCCCAGGTTACAGTTAAAAGTACAATAAAAACTTTTCTCAGAATTAGGGGTTGCTTTTTTGTGAGTGAAGAGATCATAGTAGGAAGATATAAAGATGAGTGATGTGTGCATGTCTGATGATTGAAAGCGCTCAGGCTTTTAAATATTCATATCTTCCCCGATAACTCCCTCAGTATTCTTCTTTGTTATGTTCTCCATGACCTTCAAAAAGGGAACTGACGAATAATTTCAAGATTCTAGCACCCTCCAAATAAGAGTGATTAGGGTCAAGTGCTTATAATAGTAAAACAGTTGGAAGATCTTAAGCAACTTCAAGCCGGGAACACTGCTTTTAGCATTCTCAATATGAGGTAGTGTTACAGTTAGATTGGAAGGGGTTACAGCAGATTGGTCCGATTTTACAATTCTCAGGAAAAGCACCAATCAATATGTTTATGCCAAAAAAAAATTAAATGGTTAAAATCTATCAAGTCTTATTATCAATAATACTTGGTGCTGTCAAACTAACTAACTATAACACTGAAAACCTACAAACTAGCAAATTAAAAGGGAAGATTGTAGCTTAAGTGATCACATGCTGAGAAGAAATTAATTTATATTGTTTTTTCATAAGACTTTCTTTCAGCTAGTGTCTCATGGTAGTCTGGAGGGTGCCAGAAGTTGTGGCAGTAAATAATCAATTTTTGGATCTAATGTAGGATGTGCATTCCTGGCTCAAGATTTATGTACAAGCAGGTAAACAATTTAAAGAATTGTCCCTCCTTATAAGATGCATTTGTCCACCAAGCTATCCACTGTTACATTATTAATATGTCAAATAGAATTTGCAAGTGTTGCATTTTCCCCTGTCCTTTTCAGAAGGACTGTGCTGTTTTAGTTGTTGAAGATATTCAGTTGTTTACATGTTCATCAGCATCTAATCGATGCATCATTTTAACTAATAAATGAATTTCTTTGATAAGATTAAATAAGTTGTATTTCAACGGTGCTTTTCATGTACTCAATGTGCTTCATGACCATTGTGCACAAGGGCCCACAAAGAAACTGAGTTAAATGGCCAGATACTTTGTTTTAGCTGGTGATTGAGTGATAGAATTTGGTTAGGACAGCAAAATGTTTCTGATTGCATCTTTGCATAGGACAATAGGCCTTTCAAAATCCATCTCTGAGGGATAGCCACAGCCCACTTTTCAACATTTATCATACTCCAGAACAAGAAAATGCTTGAAGGAATTATTTTTATCTATTTTTAAAAGGGATTATGGGATATCAGTGTTATAAGCAAAACTAGCATTTGTTGCCTATGCCTAACTGACCTTGAACTGAGTGGCTTGTGAGACTAAATCTTAACTGCCAAGTTAACTACATCTACAGCCAGACATGGTAATCATGGTGGATTCTCTTCTCTAAAGGACATTAGTGAAATAGATAAACTTTTATGACAAATTGTGATAGGTGGGGGTTATACTGGGGACATCAACATGGCCTCATTAAATGTGGTTATGTTTTAAAAATGTAATTCTATTTTAGAGTAAGTTAATTAGATGGAAAGATCATTAGACACAGAGTCAACTTGGACTTCAAAAAGTGTTTGGTAATGGATCATTTTCTATAAGATTAAACTGTAATGAATTGAATTGAGAACGGATTGACAGAATGTAGGCAAAGAAACGTTCTAAATGGTTTTAAGTCTGTTTTAAGACCAATCATTAATTTTGTTCAGTGTTCAAACTACTCTATATTGGTTTTATCAATATAGCTGTTAGGAACATTGATCAACAAATTCGCAGATGATACAAACATCTGAGAGTGTACTAGAGCCATGCATGAGAGTAGGATGGATACTCAACACTCATACATCTTCCAGGGAAAAGCATTATATGTACAGAAGGACAGAAGTTTTGTCCTTCTGGAGCATAAATCTTTAAATGCACACGAACAAATCTGTGAAGCAATAACGAATAGGCAATAACAAACACAAACAAGATGCATTCATTGAACAATTGATTCCAAAGCAAGGAATATAATTATGTCCTGTACAAGAAATTGGCCAGGCTTCACTTGGAATATAATTTCCAGTTTTGATCTTCTCAACTACAGTTACAGGCAGGAAACGATCAGTTGATCTAGAAAGCCTACATCAAACCATTGTCATGATTGTAATTGAAAGACTTCTTTTTGTAACTCTAACAGCCATACAATCAAGGTTTGAGTAAAGATTTTTAGCTCGGGTATCAGTTGCAGTTGTTTTAGATATGTTCGCCCGGTTAGGAATTTGGTTTGCAGATGTTTTGTCCCCTTTCTAGGTGACATCCTCAGTGCTGTGGAGCCTCCTGTGAAGCGCTGCTGTACTGTGTTGTTGGAATTTATTTGGTTTCGTTCTCGCTGCTTCCGGTAACCAGCTGGGGTCAAAAAAGATCATGAAGTAACAGAGATGGGTATTATCTGTGTTTAAGTTGCCAACAATGTCACTAAGGGACAAAATAGAGGAAGAGTTAAGATATTGTGGAATTCTGCAGAATAATTTGCAAGGGAATTAATATAAAAACACTGAAGATGCACTGGCTACGTTCATTTGGACAGCAGTTGGGGTCACTGCAGTAGAATAGCTTGGTTAAGCTTAGAACGCTGCAGAACAGTTCAAGAAGACTAATGCACAGTGGTCACAATCGTAGAGGCAGTCATTTGACTGGTCAGGGCTATTCTGATGCTGTCAAAAAGGGAAAAGCTTAATTGCAAGGATCTGAAGAGGAAATTTCAGGACAAATAGGATAAATTGAGTGCCAGTTTTTGAGGTTGGTTCTTCCATGTTTTGCCTATGTTTCTGTACAAATGTATACTGACAAGAAAAGATAGAGCTGCAAAAAAAAACTTAGAGACCCAAATAACTTGCATGGTAAATTTTATCAAGAGTCACTCAAACTGAAGGTACTTGCAAATGTCATTTTAGAACTTAAAACATGTGAAATCACCACCTGCAAAGCTGCTGTGTCTGGAACCATTATTCAGTTGGATTTTCAAGCATTTCCCTTTGCAACCAGCTGACATAATCAAACTCTCAAAGTCAGGATATGCGGGTCAGTGCAAGGCAATAGTGGAAGTACACAGTTTTGGTATAATGAGCAAATTTTTACCCAACATATATTACATCAGTGAAAGAGCTCTACCTCTGGGATTAAACATTTACATAGGAAGAGAAAAGTTTCTGCCCTCGAATAGCTCAGTGCAAGAGCTAGTTCATTAGCTGAGTAACATGGGAACAGGAGAAGGGCATTTCGCTCCTGAGCCTGTTCTGCCATACAATGAAATTCTTTTCCTGGAATGTATGCAGCATTGTCTAGCCCAGCATTTATTGCCCATCTCTAGTTGCCCATAGGGCAACTACCTTGTTTTGGGTCTAGAGTCACATGTAGGCCAGGCGAAGTATGGATGGCAGATTTCTACTCCTGAGGGACACTAGTGCATTGGATGGGATTTGACAAAAATTTGCAGTGGTTACAAGGCCGCCATTAAATTTCACTATCTGTCATGGTGGGATTGAACTTCATGTCCCATAACATTACCCTGGGGCTCTGTATTACTAATTCAGTGACCCTACCTCTACATCATTGCCTCCCCTTCTGTAAACTTGAACTCATTGCAAACTCTGCTCTCATATCCTAGCTCACACTAAGCCGCATTTACCCATCATAAATCCATAAACTTGTCTTGCTTCATATCCCTTAACACATTTGGTTAATTAGATTATATTAATTTTAGATTACAACTGACTTAATATTAATTACCGTTCGTGAAAAAAAAGTCCCAAATATTCAGTGTTTCTTGTTACTGGCACAAGAAATAGAACATTAATGAAATTGATCGTATTAGAGGTTGAGTGTATGAAACATTGGCTGTCCAGAGGGTAAATAATTACAATCAAATATCAGTTTATTAAAAAGCTACAGTTTATTTTTAAAAGGCATTTGGCACTATATACTTTTGCTCTGAATACAGCTGACCATCTTTAAACCATATTTTCTTTTTTTTTTAAGAACCATATACAAAGTCTGAGGCAGCCAAAGTATGAATACAACAGAGAAAATAAATCCAGTTTTTTTAAAAGCTTTTTCTTTACAGTTCCATCAGCTTCAAACAAAAAATGATTTTACCCCACCTTCAAAAATGGGAGGCATTAAAATAGATGTGATCTGTATCATAAGTCACATTGTGATGCATCACAACAAAAACTAGTAAAAATTACAATCAGGTTTGGTCTATGTACAAATCATACAGATTAAAAAAAGTCTTAAAATAATTCCTGCTCTTCTTTTCCAAGTGAGTAGGGTTCTCTAACTGCGTATCATGGTGTGAATTTCCATTTAAGTCACTTCTTTTGTTGAATGTAATTCATCCGTACTCTTCCTTGCTGCATGATTGGAAAATGCTGGTTACTGTGGATTGTGGGACCTGTCAAAACAGGAACATTTACAGTTTTACAAACACACCTATTTTAAATTTACTTTATGAAAATGTAAACATTGCATTCATTGTGTTTCTGCTAAGTTGAAAGATTGAAACTTCAATTGAAATATTATGTCCAAACAGTCTTCGCACAAATGAGAATGAGACAAAAGTCAATTGTTGCAAAAACACACAAGTTGCCTTGTACATGTGAAAACAGCTTTCTGGAACTCACCATTATTTGAATGAGAAACTCAGATCGCTGTTTATAAAGTTAGCTGCAATCTTCACCCATTGGTCTGTAAAGCTTAGTTACATGCTGCTTTCGCCAATTAACTAGCAGCAAAATCTACGTCACTCAAACTATAAAATACTGCAGATTTTATGGGATTTGATTCTCCCATTCTCTGTCTTCTTGGTTCTGCTCAGTCTTGATTTTGTTTTTAATAGGCTTCCAAATCATAATTTAAACAGTGCATTTTCAGCACCCTGCACTGTATCACAGGAAAGCTTGGTCAATTGGGTGAGAGAAACAGAACAGAACAAATGTGCTTGAGGATTGTTATCCATTTAGTTGTAGGTAAAATTTCTACAATTCATCAAATCCTGGATTGAACAAGTGATTTTTGTAAATTTACATGAAGACTTCTTGGCCTCCCAAGGTCTGTAATTATTTATTTGGATCATATATCAAGTTCACTATAACAAAGGGTATACTTTCTGCTGTCAAAATCATTTACAATAATATGCTAGGGGATACATATAAAGTGAGAATCAATATTCCTACATTTACCTGCCATGTCACTTTGCAATAGTTAAACCTGATTAGAATGGCTTGCTGTTATTGGTACCTTGAGAATAGTAGGATTTGTTCTGCTGAGGATAGTTCGTATTTCCCTGCTGAATGAAGTTCTGAGGCATTCTGTAAGGCCACGGTGCTTGAAAATGAGGAAGAGGATGATGCTCCCAAGGTATGGGTGGAGGATTTAGTTTTGCAAATTGTCCCTGAAACCTTTGATCTATGTTTCCATGGAGGAAAAAAAGTCAAATGTTTGTTGTAAGACATGATTGCTTAAAATTAACATTAAGAAGCCTAAAAAGTGCAATTTGTCTCCTTTGCAAACTGGGTGGCATGTAATTCTTCCTTAGTATAATTTCCTCTGTAATAACACAATTAACCTTGTAGCAGGGTAGCTTGTTAACGCACTTTGTTGCAAGGTGTACTTACTTTACTTCACCAGTATAGTTAAAAATATTGTCAGAAGCACAAGCAAGATATTAATAGATATTAAAAGATAGATATCTATCTTTAATAGATTTTAAAGAATTAGCACTATAAAGGGTTGAATGCGAATTCATTACTATCAGCAATAGTGGGGTAAAAGATTTTGTCAGATGCTCAATGTTCAACATTATTATAAATATAGTTATTGAGGATGGAAAAGAGAAGGGAATGAGACAAGGCAAATAACAAGGTAAACTACAAAAACTGCCCAGAATCCCGAATCAGTCACTCTTTGTTTCTGTTGGAGTTATTTTTGAAGCTTTAATAATAATCATCACAATGATGTTTAAAGCATTCAAGGGACAAACAAACACAGGCTTTGAAATTGGTCATTTTCATTATCAATAGTTTAACTTTTTTCATGAAAAATGTACACTGATTGCAACAAACAGGAAGTGTGCAAGTTATACCATAATTTTATAATTTTAGTTGCAAAATATTATTCAGAGTATTCATTATATAGGAAGTATTCTGTTACATTTCCGGCTCTCTACTATTTGCATATGACATGTATATTGAAATTTCTCCAAAAAGTATGATTAATTCATTTGTATCCCTTCTCGTTTAGGTCACTAACTCTTAGCCAGTAAATGATTTCACAGATTCCAGTGGTCATTCTTCACATCAGGTAGATAGCATTGGCAAGATTTTGAATCAATCTCATATTCAAGTGACTTCAATTTTTGTGCACACTTTCGGAAGTTACTGTCTACCAAGCAGTGACATGTAGTGGAAAGAGCAAAGAGCCAAGCTGCTTCTGAGAATATCTGTAGCATTCAAAAACTGCCCCGATTAAAATTGGCCAATTCAGCACACTGGGCAACATCTTGATTTACCATCAGGAAAGTACCACATTGCAAATTATCAAAGGTGCCGCACATCTTTAAACTAATTTATTACTTAACTTGTTAATCTTACCCTTCACTGTTATTTTTGAGGCCATAAAGAAATGCATTTTTGTTAGATAATATCTGGTGTAAAAATAAATCAGCATATATAGAATAAAATTGTTAAAATTATAAGACTTCAGCATGTCCATTACAGTGCATATTCGAAGAATAATAGCAACATATTAATATAATGAGAAAAAGAAATATACCTGAAGCTCCCAGAGTGCCATTTCCCACTAGTGTGCTGCGAGTCATGTGATTGTGCCACTGTCCATCGTGAGGAGTGTTGGAGATACCCATGGGCCTAGTAGCAGGCTGAGCAAAGATGATACTAGGATCATTCAAATTCATATTGTTGGGATTAGCTGTGTTGCTGTTTGACCGCATAGGGAAAGTAATGTTGGGATGGTTACCAGATGCAGGTTGAAGCAGAGTAGGCCAAGAATTAGTGGGCATTTGCACCTGGTGCTGCGGTTGGTGTGACTGTATTAAACCCAGGCTGTGCACACTGGAAAACTGACCTGGGTGAGGCTGAGCATAAGGAAACAAGGACATTTGAACCTGATGGGTTGGTTGAGCAAGTGTCTGTGCAAGCTTATTTTGAGAAGCTGCTTGTTGGGTCTGTGGATGGGAAACAGAGGCTGTTTGAGATGAATTTGGTGTTAACTGCTGATGCACAGTTTGAGGAGAATAAGGAGGCGTCTGATGTGGTTCTGACTGAAAATTAGAAACAAAAAAGCAATGAGACAGACTATTGCTGCAGATAATGGATTTCCAGTTTCTAACATTCTTTCACTAAACCATGTTTTAAGAAGGAAGGAAATAATTTACAAAATATTGTGTGTGAGTAGGGTGGACTAAGTGATAATAGTTCTAAAAGGGTTTATCTGACATACCATTTTCAAATATGAATATATCACGACAACTGTTTAGTTTCTACATAACTATGAAGCTATTCATTAACATATATGATTATTAATCTTAATTCAGTTACGAGAGGGGTTTCTCCACTTTGGGGCAAATTCTAGAAGAATGTTTGAGAATAAAGAACAATAAATGGCAATTTTAACATAAAGTCTTCTATACTGGAGAAAACCCTGTGCAACTGTAGTATGTTACGTAAGAAGCAGAAAGAAATAACTCACACATTCTGAGGGTTGCCTGTTACGTTGTGGGAAATCCTGATGATGTCCTGAATATGATGTAGATGCCTGGGAAGTTGCAACTGCCTGTACACTGGTAATGTTTCGTGCAACCTGAGGAACTTTAAGATAAAAACAAAATCCATCGGATACCAAATAGTATTATTAATATTATTATTACTGAATTTTTGCAATGTTTTACTTACTTAACACTTTTTGCCTTTTTAATTGTTACTTTATTTTCCACTAAGGTGTTGTCTTCCTACACATCTTGTCTGAACTTGAGCTATATTAAAGCTCTCAGGACAATTGGACTTTTGGATTGTTCTTTTTCACTGTAGGGTAATGCCTGACATCTTTTTACTACATACGCTGATTGTGGGTTTGCCATTCAAGAAAAGCAGTTCAAGCAATACTTTACAGTATTGCACAGAAGTCTCGAGCACCAAAACAGTGCACCAACCTACTCTGGAAATTTTAGTGTATGTATTGTATACACCAAGTTATACTATATTAATTAAGTCACTTAATATCTTTATAAACTGTACTACCTCCATCAATATGGATATGAATTTTCAGTAGTGCTGTTAAAGGACTAACAGAATAGTAATCTACTTCTCTACTGAAGGATTACTGGAAAATGTATCACATGATATGATTCATAAATGCCAGAGTGTTCAAACTTAGCACTGTAGAATTATAGAGATGGAATTACTTAGGTGGAGAATACAAAGGCCATAGAGAAGTCAAGGAGAAATGAAATTCCCAGCTACAATTAATACCCAAAAGGGTTTGTACCAATATGCAAGACTGTCATCTGGGGTATCATCAGTCTGTGCAATTTTTCAGCAGACAAGTGAGAACATGTTACAAGGTCTACCTCAAGTTGCCATTTATCTAAATGACTTGCTAACAGGGGAGACCACCATGAGTACTTAGAAACCTTGGACATAGTTCTTAAGACATTTCTTCCAGGCGTGCGTACGTCTTAGAAAGGAAACAAATGTGTTCCAGGCACCCCAACCCACTTGAGCTGCAGAATCAAGAAAAGCAAGTGGAAGACAAAGTGAGGGAAATCAAAGGTGCCCCAGCTCCCACATCTGTACAAGAGCTTGGTTCTTTCCTTGGGCTGGCGAATTACTCTGGAAAGTTCATACATAACATAGCCTTCATCCTGGCACTTTTGCAACAACTTTTTAAAAAAGGTCAACCTTGGAATTGGTCGTGTAATCTAGCCACAGGTTTCAGAGAAGTGAAGAAACAGCTTTCACCCTGTAATGTGTTGGCACACTATGACCCCAAGCAAGATCTGGTATTGAAATGCAACGCCTCCCTGTATGGTATCAGGGTAGTATTAGCTCATAGGTGCTCCAAAGGAGAGGAACACCCCATAGTGTATGCAAGCAGGACTTTGGCTAATGTAGAACATGAATATGCTCAGATGGAAAGGAAGATTTGGCGCTACTACTTGGAGTCAGACAGTTCCAGCAATACCTCTACAGGTGCAAATTTGTAATAATAACGGACAACAAGCCCCTGCTAGGTTTACTTAGAGGACAACACAGTACCGCCCATAGCTTCAGGCCAAATTCAGTGGCAGGCTCTCTTATTAAGTGTGTATAATTACAAGTTGGAACACTGGCCAGAAAATCAAGTAGCAAATGAAGATGCATTCAGCCATCTTTGGCTGATGGATACACCACCAGCCATACTGCCACTGGAACAGATTATCATGGCTTTAGATTTTGTGGACACACTTCCAGTCACAGCTGACAATATCAGACTTTGGATGCAGAAAGATCCAGTCCTGGCAAAGCTGAAATAGCTGGTGGTTATGGGGGAAACCAAAGGGCCATCACAGCCAGATCTGAAACTTTCTTGGAACTAGACAAACCAGATCACAGTAGAGGATGGCATATTATTATGAGGAGCAAGTGTGATTTTCCTGAGTAAAGGGAGCCTCCAGATACTGGAACTTCCAGGATATCCAAAATGAAGACGTAAGTGAGACTTTAAGAATGGGGGCCAGGATTAGATGCAGACATAGCTGTGTTGGTGGGGCAGTGCCCAGAGTGGAAACAAGGACAAATGTTACTGCTAGCAGGTCCCCCACATTTGCAGGAATGGCTGGATAAACTCTGGATTCGGTTACAAGTTAACTGTGCAGATAATGGATCATCGTTTCCCAGCGGGGAATTTAAGTATTTTGTAATGTTGAATGGTATTCGACATAAAAGGACAGCTGCATACCATCCATCATCCAATGGCCTGGCAGAAAGAGTACTCCAAACTTTGAAGGCAGGCTTAAAGAAAAAGCCTACAGCTTCACTAGATACAAAAATGTTCCAGTTCCTATTTGATGATAGGACCACCTGTCATGCAACTACAGGAATAGCTCCAGTAGAATTAATAATGGGAAAGGCTCTGCATCAGGTTAAAACTGATCTTCCTGGACCTGGGGGCAGAGGGTGAAACGGCATTGGGGACGCCCATGCCGGATACAAGACAGTTTCCTTTGGCGGACAAAGTTTGGAGTGGGAACTACAGGGAATGGTTCTGCATGGGTAAGAGGCATGGTTAATGCGAGGTCAGGTCCAGTAAGTATGGGTAGGTATGATGGTCCTGAACAAGTACATGGACCAAATGACAGGTACAAACTTAGCAGAAGCAGAATGTACCAGGCTCCCCGACAGCCTTCCCATCTGTTCTGGAACCCATAGGTTCTTGCTCTCTGTCAAGCAGTGAAGCTTTCTTGGAATCTGAGGTGGACACAGCAGATATCACCGCATTGACGCCTTTGCTTATGAAACACTGGGCAGAAGAGGTGAGTTACTGTGCATTACACTCCGTCCTTATCAGAGGCAGAGTTGAAAGAACCTGACCCAGTGCTAAAATTCTCCGGGGGAGCAAAAAACACAGCCCATGTCCTCAGACTCCAAGAGGGATGGATGTAGTGATTGTAACAAGGTCAGCCAGATGGACCTCACGGAATATGAGTTCCCTGTTTGGGGATGTTAATCTGGTCTAATCAAGCAGCTCGAGCTGACAGATATAAATAGGAGTGTCAGAGATTCTGTTAACTCTTTGAGAGCTGGGTCTGAGGGAGCTCGATCAGTGTTAAGGACTTTCCACAAGTAAATCAAGGGCGACTTGGTGACAACAGGATACTGGCCTCTGTGGAATTATTTTACATGGTGTCACTGAAAAACCATATGTGAAAAGCACTTTTTTTTGGAAGATTTTTAGGGCATAATAACAGTTCTAATCTTAACATATACACAAATACTAAAGTAAAGACAGATAATTATATTTTGGAGCAATTAATTTGTCTACCAGGCACAGTGTTATTCCTTAGTCGGGCTGTTCTAATTTCTGGACAGTCCCTTCTCATATGACTGGTGTCACCACAGATAAAGCATCGTTTTTCTCTTAGTTCTTTTTCTTCCTCCTTTGAATCTTTCTCTTCATCTTTCTCATTTTCTTTCTTCTTCATTCTTAACACAAAATATATTCAATCAATGTTTATCATTCTTTAAAAGTAGTATCAAGCAAGGACAAACTTAAGGTTGCCTCCTGCCCTAGTTTTTGGCTGGTTTTATTAGCAAGTGTTAAAATCTCAAAATATTAACAAACCATCAAAAGGTATGATTATCCATATTTCTGGCATTTTTAAAATCCAGTATTACAGAGTTTATAGTAAGATATCATAAGTAATTAATTCAAAGTATTTTCATAAGCAAAAATCAAAATTGTGGGATGGGGAAGGAAGAGAAAGAGGAAGACAGAGAGAGTATGGAGCAAGACAGTGAGAATGTATAATAATAAGGGAAATGAATCTTAATAATATTTTAAAGAGAAAATTCTAAACATGCTGCTGGCCTTCAGAACCTGGTTTTCATCTGTTTTGCATCTGGCAAAAATTAGAAATCCATGGTCCATTGTAATGGGCATTGTCTTAGGTCAAATACTTCAGTTGGAAACTCCTTCAGTAAATCAAAATGTCACTTTGGTTTGATGGTAGACATTTTATCTGAATCAAAACTTGTGGGTTGAAATTCCAATCCAGGGTCATAGTACCTGATCTTATGTCCTCCTTCAGCCCTTTCTACTAGCCATCTTCATTTAACTATTTTTCTGTTGTGTGAACTTGCTGCCATGCATTTTTGAATTAATCAACTGACTGCAAATTGGTTTCAGGTTGGCTGAAGACATAAAACAGACTATATAAATGTAAGTAATTTCTTACCTCCTCCTCTTTGGGCAGTCTTTCATGTAATGTCCAATTTTCCCACAGATACGACAACATCTATCATTTGGTGCCAACTCTCCATCAGTCAGGATTTTCGAATCAAAAAAGTAATCCTTAAGAGAAATTTCAACTTTATTGAGCAAATGATCATGGTTATAAATCTAATGTATGGAAATACCAAATTTGTTCAATGAGTGACTAATATCTAAAGGGACTAGTTTGAATCAGATTTATTTTATTTCAATTTTAAAAATATTAAGGGTCCAAGTTATAGTTTCTTCAGTTCAGATTCTGTCTTCAATACTGATTTCCATTTGTCTTATTCATTAGTTTTCTTCATTCTAATACATTCTTTACTTACCAAATCACATTTTGACACTTTCACTTCCTTATAGAACATAAGTGTAATAAGCCACCTCAATCCTACTCCATGATATCCTTATCTTACTCCTCCCTCTCAGAATGATTAACTTCCATCTTAACTCCCCTGTTCTCTAACACTTCTCTCCAAATTAAATGTCTCCTAATCATGTTCATGACCGCTCCCTTTACCTCAGTATCTCTACACACTCACTACTTCCATCACTAACAAGACACCATCTCTTTCCAACTTCCTTGTCTTCCTCACCATTCATATCTCACCTCATCTTTCAAATGAAATCTTCAATGATAAAGAAATGACATTTTGTGCATCTGTAATGCATCATTTATCTCAATAAGCAGATTTCAACATAATCGATGACATCACCCTCCTCCTGGTTCCATTTTCACATATCTTGAGTTTCCCTGTAGTCCATAATGAGGGGTCAGTCTTAAGATACGGGAAAAAGCCATTTTGGACTGAGATGAGGATTAATTTCTTCACTCAGAGGGTCTACTCATACCCATACTTCTTTTTCTATAATAATACGGCATCATCAACTTTCTTATACAGTGTCAAATCCATAGAGATAATACATAATTTGAATCTTAAATACTACTTACAACATTGTTTTCAATATTGTTGCTAATAATTAATGACATTGAATTTATAGGCCACTGAGTCTAGCTAATCTATGACAATTTTTATAGTTCAGATGAGCTCTTCATCCTACTTCACTGAATGCTATCTGCATATCCTTCTGGTTCTTGCTCCCTCATGTACTTTTCTAAAGATAACAGTGATATTTGCATAATTATTTCTTTTGGTGTAGCAGGTTCCATAGGTTACACGAAGAAGTTTCTCTTGAATTCTTTATTTGATTTATTAATGATTATCTTACATAGATTACTCCATTGCTCAACTCTCCTACAAATGTAAACGTTGTCTATAAGTCCATCTATCAAACGCCTTCATAACTTTAAAGACCTCTTTCTTAACTTCCTTCGTGAAATCAGCACAGACAATCAAGGTTGGAAATAATTAAAATTAAGCTTACATTAATTTATCAAACAATAAAACTTATTCCTGTAGCACTGAAGTAACATCACTGGAATTCTAACAAAGAGAGTTTGCTGGGTTGACAATTATTATATTATTTATTGAACAAGAAAGAAGAAAGGTGTATTATAATAAGTGCCTTTACATACTGTTTCCATGCCAGGATGTGGATACACAGGTGTACCAAATAATCTGCGGCCATTTATAAAAGCCTTCATAATAAAGTTGGTCACTGCAAAGACAGCAAACATTGAAATCAGAAGTAAGTTCATGCTTTGTTATGCAAAACAAAATCTGAACAGCCAAAAAGTCAGAGGACTTACTTTTTCTTGAAACTCCAGCACCAAGATTGTGATTCAAATCAAAAGGATCTGGAAAACAAGTTTTGACATCAGAAATGAGAAAACAAGAATCCAGAGAAAGTATATTCCTGTCAGGGTGAAAGGGAAGGCTGGTAGGTATAGGGAATGCTGGATGACTAAAGAAATTGAGGGTTTGGTTAAGAAAAAGAAGGAAGCATATGTCAGGTATAGACAGGATAGATCGAGTAAATCCTTAGAAGAGTATAAAGAAAGTAGGAGTATACTTAACAGGGAAATCAGGAGGGCAAAACGGGGACATGAGATAGCTTTGGCAAATACAATTAAGGAGAATCCAAAGGGTATTTACAAATATATTAAGGACAAAAGGGTAACTTGGGAGAGAATAAGGCCCCTCAAAGATCAGCAAGGCGGCCTTTGTGAGGAGCCACAGAAAATGGGGGAGATACCAAATGAATATTTTGCATCAGTATTTACTGTGGAAAAGGATATGGAAGATATAGACTGTAGGGAAATAGATGGTGTCATCTTGCAAAATGTCCAGGTTACAGAGGAGGAAGTGCTGGATGTCTTGAAACGGTTAAAGGTGGATAAATCCCCAGGACCTGATCAGGTGTACCTGAGAACTCTGTGAGAAGCTAGAGAAGGGATTGCTGGGCCTCTTGCTGAGATATTTGTATCATTGATAGTCACAGGTGAGGTGCCAGAAGACTGGAGATTGGCAAACGTGGTGCCACTATTTAAGGAGGGCGGTAAAGACAAGCCAGGGAACTATAGACTGGTGAGCCTGATCTCAGTGGTGGGCAAGTTGTTGGAGGGAATCCTGAGGGACAGGATGTACATGTATTTGGAAAGGCAAGGACTGATTCGGGATAGTCAACATGGCTTTGTGCGTGGGAAATCATGTCTCACATACTTGACTGAGTTTTTTGAAGAAGTAATAAAGAAGATTGATGAGGGCAGAGCAGTAGATGTGATCTATTTGGACTTCAGTAAGGTGTTCGACAAGGTTCCCCTTGGGAGACTGATTAGCAAGGTTAGATCTCATGGAATACAGGGAGAACTAGCCATTTGGATACAGAACTGGCTCAAGGGTAGAAGACAGAGGGTGGTGGTGGAGGGTTGTTTTTTAGACTGGAGGCCTGTGACCAGTGGAGTGCCACAAGGATCGGTGCTGGATCCTCTACTTTTTGTCATTTACATAAATGATTTGGATGCGAGCATAAGAGGTACAGTTAGAAAGTTTGCAGATGACACCAAAATTAGAGATGTAGTGGACAGCGAAGAGGGTTACCTCAGATTACAACAGGATCTGAACCAGTTGGGCCAATGGGCTGAGAAGTGGCAGATGGAGTTCAATTCAGATAAATGCGAGGCGTTGCATTTTTGGAAAGCAAATCTTAGCAGGACTTATATACTTAATGGTAAAGTCCTAGGGAGTGTTGCTGAACAAAGAGACCTTGGAGTGCAGGTTCATAGCTCCTTGAAAGTGGAGTTGCAGGTAGATAGGATAGTGAAGAAGGCGTTTGGTATGCTTTCCTTTATTGGTCAGACTACTGAGTACAGGAGTTGGGAGGTCATGTTGCGACTGTACAGGACATTGGTTAGGCCACTGCTGGAATATTGCAATTCTGGTCTCTTTCCTACTGGAAAGATGTTGTGAAACCTGAAAGGGTTCAGAAAAGATTTACAAGGATGTTGCCAAGGTTGGAGGATTTGAGCTATAGGGAGAGGCTGAACAGGCTGGGGCTGTTTTCCCTGGAGTGTCGGAGGCTGAGGGGTGACCTTATAGAAGTTTATAAAATTATGAGGGGCATGGATAGGATAGGGTCGGGGAGTCCAGAACTAGAGGGCATAGGTTTAGGGTGAGAGGGGAAAGATATAAAAGAGACCTAAGGGGCAACGTTTTCACGCAAAAGTTGTACGTGCATGGTATGAGCTGCCAGAGGATGTGGTGGAGGCTGGTACAATTGCAACATTTAAGAGGCATTTGGATGGGTTTATGAATAGGAAGGGTTTGGAGGGATATGGGCCGGGTGCTGGCAGGTGGGACTAGATTGGGTTGGGATATCTGGTTGGCATGGACAAGTTGGACCGAAGGGTCTGTTTCCATGCTGAACATCTCTATGACTCTATGACTATGACCTTGATTAAGATGACATTAGTTCCCTTTTCTTCATTCTATTGTAGAATTATTTGAAATTCATACAACCCACAGTCTAAACTTGAATTTTAAGATCTCAGAATATTCGAAGAATTTTATTGACACTTTAATCTGTTTCACCTTTCACATATTTCTCTTAAGTAGCAAGGCACCAATGTGAAATTTCATTTATGATCAGTTAACAAAGCAACATAAAATATATTTGGTTATTTCAGCTGCAGACAATAGTGTGAATGAAAAACCTGAAGAAAACACCCACCTACTTATTAACCACCATTTGGGAAACTGAAATGCATGACAACATGTTAGGCAATGTTACTATAAATGTTCATCAAAAAGATCAACTAAGAGGAGATAGTGTTGGCACATGCTTTGTTCCAAGCCCTTTCCGATGTTAGTCAGATAGAGAGCTAAAACAAACAGTGGTCAAGCAGAAGGAAAAAGAATGCTTAGGTGTATGACTTCAGTGAGTTTTCATGTTCTTGCTGGCTAACAAATGAACAGCAGAAGTAGAAATCTGCAGACAACTTTCCATCTTTCTGGGCAGGATATAGTACGCGAGATCTAATAATGGGAAATAATAGTCTTTTTCAAAGTGTTTTGGTGAAAATGACCTGCTTGCTGATAAAGTGATACGTTCAACTCAAACAGATTTTTCTCACTTCTACCATCTACCATATTCTGAACATAAAAGCAGGACAAAAAATGCACTAAAAAAAACTGCTGTGGAAGCCAATTTATGTCCTGTCATATACTGGAAGGTTTATCAATTTCGGAATACTTTACCAGAATAAAGTGTTCTAATATACATCAGGCAAATATTATCAATTAAATATTAGAATTATGATAAACTTTATCATACAGTATTTAAGAAGCATTTTAAAAGGATAGAAGGGTGAAGGAGTTTCAGGAGGGAATTAGGAAAATACAGTTATCATGGAGGGTTACAGGAATGAAGGAGGTTAGGGATCAGATAGTAAATGGAGGAATATGAAGGTTGAATTTTACTAGACACCAGGTGGCAAGAACAAAGGGTGTGGAGAGATGTTTGGTAAAACAGTCCTGCCACCCGAGAAATGTCTACTCCATAGAGATATGCAGTCAATTTGTACATGTTGCTGACCAGTTAAAATCCCTTTTGTGCGGTTGTGAGCATTTTGTTGACTCCAGCCAACTTAGTATGGAGTTGGCCATGCTGCTGTAATCAGGTCCAGAAGTTCCATGTCTCAAGCAAGTAGGAGAGGCAACCGCCTCATGGGCCTGCTGCCTTAGCCCCAGAAGTTTTCATCTGTACTAACCTGTCCAGTTGCTAAACTAGTTCAACTTCTGGCTACTGAAGGTCCAGCATCTGTTTTTTTAGCTTGACTTCAAGGTGCTGAATAATATTCCCTCGAAACTGCATAGCCTGCTCATAGAGTCTGTTAATGACACACTCTGTCCTCTGGGGCAGAGATTGACAAAGATTCACCACTCTCTATGTGAATAAAATAGTGCTCGTCTCAGTCTTAAATTTTCTACCTCTTATTCTGAGATTGTCTCCCCTGGTTCTGGGATGCCCCCTAGATGGGGAAACATCCGTCCTGCACCCATCCTGTTGAGCCCTCTAAGAATTCTGTATGTTGAGATTACCTCATTCTTTTAAGTCCCAGCGAATAAAGACCCAGTCTATTTGATCTTTTCTCAAAGGAAAATTCCTCCATCCCAAGGATAGTTTAGTGAACCCTTACTTCACATGGTGTAGGGTAGGTACATCTTTTTATAGGTAAGGTGCCCAAATTTGTATACGATACTCCAGATATTGTCTCACGAAGGTTCTATACAATTAGTCAGACAACTTTACTGCTATACTCAAATCCTCTTAGAATAAACAAAACATTTCCCTTTTTAACAGTTTGCTGTAGCTGCTTGTTAACTTTCAATGACTCATGAATAAAGATACCCAAATATCTTTGAAGTTCCCTGCCTTTCACCATTCAAGAAATACTCTGTTTATTCTAGAAAAGTGAATAACCTCTATTTCTCCATATTTTAATCTGCCAAATTTTAATCCACTCATGTAGCCTCTCTAAATCCCCTCGAATCATCTTTGCATCCTCCTTACAACCCACAGTTCCATTTAGTTTTACGTCATCTGCAAATTTGGAGATACGACATTTAATCTCAACACCCACAACCTGACAGTTCTGAAGGTGACTTGTACTGGATTGAGACATTAACTCTGTTTCTTTCTCCAACTATGCTGCCAGACTTGCTGCATTTCTCCAGCGTTCTCTACAGTTTATCAAAATCATTGATATAGATTGTAAATAACAAAGACCTAAACACAAATCCTTTCTGTACTCCACTAGTCACAGCCTGCCAACCAAAAAGTGTCTGATTTATTCATACTCTGTGTGCTGTCTGTTAACCAGTTCTCAGTCCACTCAATTATATTCTTCACAATCCCATGTGCTCCAACATCTTGTGCGGAACCTTGTCAAAACATTTTATGGAAATCTAAATATACCATCAAAAATAATCCAACAGGTTTGCTAAACATGATTTCCCTTTCATAAACCTATGCTGACACCAAATCCTACCATTATTTTCTACTTGCCGGTTATTACATCCTTAATTATAGATAAAAAGCATTCATATGACTGACAGTAAATCAACAGGTAAAACAATTCTCTGTTCTATCTCTCCTTCCTCTCTTGATATGTCTCCTTCCAATCAATAGAAATCATTCCAGAGTCTATAGAATTTTGAATGATGACCATCAATGCATCTACTATTTCTATTGTCAGATGCAGGTGACTTATAAAACCATAAGACAAAGGAACAGAAATTAAGCTATTCAGCCCATTGAGTCTGCTCCACCATTCAATCATGGCTGATAAGTTTCTCAACTCTGTTCTCCCACTTTCTCCCTGTAACCCTTGATCCCCTTGATAAGCACAAACCTATCTATCTTTGTCTTAAATATACTCAATGACCTGGCTTCCACAGCCTGGCCTCCATAGATTCAGCACTCTCCAGCTGAAGATATTTCTGCTCACCTCCATTCTAAAAAGTCTTCCCTTTACTCTAAGGCTGTGCCCTCAGGTCCTAGTCTCTCCTACCAATGGAAACATCTTCCCATTAGTCTACTCTGTCCAAGCTGTTCAGTATTCTGTAAGTTTCAATTAGGTCTCCTCTCATCCTTCTAAACTCCACGGAGTATAGACCCAGAGTCCTCAAACATCCCTCATATGTTAAACCTTTCTTTCCTGGGATTATTCTGGTGAACTCTTCTAGACCCACTCCAGGGCCAGAACATCCTTCCTGAGGTATGGGATTCAAAATTGCTCAAAATACTCTAAATATGATCTGAGCAAAGCTTTGTAAAGCTTCAGAAATATATTCCTGCTTTTACATTCTAGGCTTCTCTAAATAGATGCCAACATTAGATTTGCTTTTCTAACTACTGAGTCAACCTGCAAGTTCACCTGAAGAGAGTCCTGGACTAGAATTCCCAAGTCGCATTTCAGACTTCTGAATTTTCTCCCCATTTAGAAAACGAACCAAGCCTCTATTCTTCCCACCAAAGTGCCTAATCTCACACTTTCCCACATTGTATTTCATCTGCAACTTCTTTGCCCACTCTCCTAACTTGTCCAAATCCTCCTGCAGCCTGCTCACCTACTCAATACTACTTGTCCCTCTACTTATCTTTGTATCATCTGCAAACTTAGCCAGAATGTCCTCAGTTCCTTCATCTAGATTATTAACATATGAAGTGAAAAGTTGTGGTCCCAAAACTGATCCTTGTGGACCCTAAGTGCTGGACAGCCAATCTTCTATCCATCTGACGCCATGGGGCCTTATCTTACTCAGCAGCCTCCTGTGTGCCACCTTGTCAAAGCCTTTCTAGAAGTCCAGGTAGATAACACCCATTGGCTCTCCTTGGTCCAACCTGCTCGTTACCTCCTCAAAGAATTGTAACAGATTTGTCAGACATGACCTCCCCTTGATAAAACCATGCTGACTTTGCCCTATTTTACCATGCACCTCCGAGTATTCAGAAATCTGATCCTTCACAACCGACTACATAATCTTACCCACAACTGAGGTCAGACTAATTGGACTGTAATTTCCTGCCTTTTGCCTTACTCCCTTCTTAAACAGGGGGTTACATTAGCAATTTTCCAGCCATTTGTAACCCTCCCTGGCTCCAGTGATTCCTGAAGGATCACCACTAATGCCTTCTCTATCTCTTCAGTTATCTCCTTCAGAACTCTGTGATGTAATCCATCTGGTCCAGGTGATTTATCTAGCTTTAGACCTTTCAGTTTTTCTAGTACTTTGTCCTTGATGATGGCCACCATACTCACCCCTGCCTGACTCTCTTGAATTTTTGGAATATTGCTCGTGTCTTCCACTACGAAGACTGATGCAAAGTACTTATTCAGTTCCTCAGCCATTTCTTTGTTCCCCATTACTACTTTTCCAGTGTCATTTTCTAGTGGTCCAATATCCACCTTTGCCTCTACTTTGCCCTTTATATATCTAAAGAAACTCTGACAGTCTTCTTTTATATTACTGGCTAGCTTGCCCTCATATTTAATCTTCTCCCACCTTTTTTTTCTCGTTGTCCCGTTGGTCTTTGTACCCTTCCCAATCCTCTGACTTCCTACTGCCACATTATATCCTTTCTCTTTTGCTTTTATGCTGTCCCTGACTTCCCTTGTCAGCCATGATTGTCTCATCCTTTCTTTATTCTGCTTCATTTTCCTAGGGATGAATCTCTGCTGTGTCTCCTGGTTACTCCCCTGTTTCACTGTCTTTCCTGCTAGGTTCCTCTCCCAATCAATTCTACACAATTCTTCCCTCATTCCTCTGTAGTTGCCTTTATTCAATTGTAATACTGTTACATCTGATTCCACCTTCTCCCTCTCAAATTGCAGAGCGAATTCTATATTATGGTCACTGCCTCCTAAGGGTTCCTTCACCTTAAGCTTCCTTATCAAGTCTACCTCATTACACATCACTAAATCCAGAATTGCCTGTTCCCAAATGGACTCCACCACAATTTGCTTCAAAAAGCCATCTTGTAGAAATTCCACAAATTCTTTATCTTGCGATCCACTACCAACCTGATTTTCCCAATCGACCTGCATATTGAAATCCCCCATGATTACTGTAACCTTGTCTTTCTGAGACACCTATCTCCTGGTGTATCTTGTGCTCCAAATCCTGACTACTGTTTGGAAGCCTGTACATAACTCCTTTCTTTTTAAACCTTTGCAGTTTCTCAACTCTACTCACACAGATTCTACATCATCTGACTCTACTTAGTTTCTTACTATTGATTTAATTTCATTTCTTACTATTAAGGCAATCCCACCTCCTCTGCCCACCTGTCTGTCTTTTCGATGGGATGTATATCCTTGGATATTTCGCTCCAAATCCTGATTCCCTTGCAGCCATGTCTCCGTGATGCCTACCATGCCATACCTGCCAATTTCAGTCTTCCACCACAAGCTCATTTACCTTATTTTGTATATTTTGTGCATTCAGGGACGACACCTTCAGTCCTGTATTAACCATCCCTCTTCTCTTTGTCATTCGTTTATCCAGCGTGCTTGAAGTTTTATTCCTAACCCTTTCCAAATACTCTGTCCTATTTTGTGTGCTGGAGACGTTAATAACCTCTCCTGGGTTCACCTTTCCTTTCATTTTTATCATGTTTTTTCATGCAGTTGGATCCACTCCCAGAGATGTTAACCTGTTGCTTTTACACTGACCCTTATACGCCTTGGAGTTTTACCCTTCCCTTATCCACATTAAGTCCCATTAATTTCTCTTGTGCTTTTTAAAAAACTAATATTAACATATTAATGATCCTTGTTTATACTGGTCACTAGGTTCTCCATTATTTCTGGGTTTTTTTAGTATTATCCTACATGAAGACAGGTACAAAGTATTTATTTAGCTTCTCTGCCATTTTCGTATTCCTCAGCGATCATTATAGCACAAATGAATGCCACAGCCCTTCAGGAGATAGGAATAGGGGAACAGAACAACCACCATAAATTGAGGGATGTAGGGTAAGGTTGTGAAAGGATACTGGGCATACTAGTGCATCTAGTTTTATAATAATAATAATAATATTGAGAGTTGTTGCTGAGTTTAAAAGGACACAACAAAAATCAAGCTGCTTATACTGTATAGTCAAAGCGTGTAATAGATCCAGGTAATCTGTACAAGAGTAAAACACCTTACCGCATGCAAGATTTTAGTCCCAAAATATTGCATGAAAAATTGCCCATGGAATTAGTCACGTAATATCACCTTAAGCAGATAATCAATAATGGAATTTATGCATTAAACAAAATACCTTCTATTGCGATACATTTTGAAGTCCACTGCTTTTCAAATGTTGTTAAAAGCTTCTTCTGTCTGATGCAGATAACATACTCCTTGAAATCAAATTCTTCAGTGTAAAATCGCAATAGGCCGAGCCAAAGTTCACCCACTGATTCTTTGTTTGTCCCAAGTTCAGGCAACTTTTTCTTCTAAAGCATGAGAATGAATATTTTAAAAAGATACTCAGTACTGGATGTGAAAAAAGTCTACAATACTATAAAACAAGATAACAAAAGTAATTTAGCACAATTTCCCCAAATTGTAGAACTATCGTATTAATCATGACCAGTACATTTTTAACAAGGAAGGAAGCAGTTATAAATCTAGTTCCAGGAAATTAAGTGTTGAAGAGGTAATTGGCATTCAAAAACATGAGTAGAATTTTAAGTGAAAAAAGTTCTGGGTCCTCTTGGTATGCATCCTAAAATACTGCATAGTCATTGAGAAAACTGAGGCTCTGTCCACACTCTTTCAAACATCCTTCCACATGGAAGCAGTGGCAGAGGACTGCAGAGTTTGTAATACTTGTGTTTAAGAAGGGAGAAAGGAATAAGTAAGGTAACAGAGTGGTCAGCCCAACAGTTATAGTGGATAAACATCTTGAGATATTAAAACAGGATAAAATTAATACTCAGAAAAAAATGGCTATTTAAAAACAGCCTATATTCATAGAATTTTAAAAGCTAAATCATGGCCATCAAATTAATACAGTTCTTTGAATAAATAACAGCACGTATTGACAAAGGAAATTTATCAACGGTTCAGTGAGGTAGTGGTTTATTGGCATGAATTTTGTAACTAACTGAATAAAGGGTGTTAACAACTTTTATATATAGGAAGATGGGAAACCATGTTAGAAAGTGCTGGATGCAGAATTAATGTGAACAACTATTTAGAAAGAAGAGAACTAAAATGGTATGACTAGTGGTCTAACTCGAAAGTCTTTTATCCCCCAGAAGTCTAGCACAGATATAATGAGAAAACTATCCATTTTATGAGTGTGTAAACTCGATACTTCTAAATAATCACAAGACAATTTCCTGCAGCTTAAATCCCAGTCGTTCAGTTATATGTCTTTATTACTCAAGAAAAAACATGCAAGTTATTAATAAAAAAAAGATATATATTACCAGTTCTTCAACATCATCAAAGAAGAAAGCATTCCATCCATCTACCATTCTTTGAGGTGCTTCTTTTCCATCAAAAATCTACAAAGAAATTGATTTGGTTTTGACACTCAGTTTAGCAGAAAATCACAGACAACAACAATGACAGCCCAGTGCTCTGGATTTTGAAAGTAATAATTCCTCCACCGTGTTAGTTATTACACTAATTCCTTTTCCCAGAATACCAGTATTGATACTCACAAAACACAATAATATCATCAACATTTGGCTACTGTTTTGCTGTTCTTCATTGGTATCAACAGTAGTATAGCTTTGCCATTGGTGCATTCTAAAATATGATGTTACCACAAACAAAAGCAAAAGAGATCAACCATTCTGATCACAGCGCATGAAGGACAGTTTCCAACTCTTCAAATAACCAAATCTCAGACTACAATTAAAATATACAGTCTGTTGTAAATGCAAATTACATTGGAGAACAAGCAGAATAACTTAAGTACTGTATTAACACTCCATAATGACAACTGGAGATTTTTAATCTGTATTTAGATATGCTCACAACATTCCTTTCAAAATACTTCCAAGAGACCCATGCAGCTTGGAAGTTTTCAGTTATGTTAGCCACTGAGATCAAAGTGTTAAACAGAACGCTACATTGGGTAGTAATGGTCTAGAAAAACCATGTAGTAAAAACAATATCCTATTTGTAACCATTTACAAATGATATTCTGGATTACGATAAAGCAATTCAACAAAAAAAAATCAGTGAATGTTACAAGCAGTATTGCTCTTGGTAATGTGAAGATAGAGAAACACATGCAAGATAATTACATAGTTCAAAGGCTGTGACTTCTTATTTTTAATATAAAACAATGCTATCTCTGCAACGGAGAACTCATTCAGCACCCTCTCCACTCGGCCAAACTGAATTGCAGGATGCCTGCCAAACTGACTCCCTATCAGGTAACATCTTCAGTGGGCCTCAGAGTCATAGAGATGTACAGCATGGAAACAGACCCTTCGGTCCAACCCATCCATGCCGACCAGATATCCCAACCCAATCTAGTCCCACCTGCCAGGACCCAGCCCATATCCCTCCAAACCCTTCCACTTCATATATGCATCCAAATGCCTTTTAAATGTTGAAACGGTACCAGCCTCCACCGCTTCCTCTGGCAGCTCATTCCACACACGTATCAGCCTCTGTGTGAAAAGGTTGCCCCTTAGGTATCTTTTATATCTTTCCCCTCTCACCCTAAACCTATGCCCTCTAGTTCTGGATTCCCCCACCCCAGGGAAAATACTTTGTCTATTTACCCTATTCATGTCCCTCATGATTTTATAAACCTCTATAAGGTCACCCCTCAGCCTCCGACGCTCCAGGGAAAACAGCCCTAGCCTATTCAACCTCTCCCAATAGCTCAAATCCTCCAACTCTGGCAACATCCTTGTAAATCTTTTCTGAATCTTTCGAGTTTCACAAGAAGAAGAAGAAGAAGGCTTATGTTAGGATGAGATGTGAAGGCTCAGTTAGGGCGCTTGAGGGTTACAAGGTAGCCAGGAAAGACCTAAAGAGAGAGCTCAGAAGACAGGAGGAGACATGAGAAGTTGTTGGCGGATAGGATCAGGGTGAACCCTAAGGCTTTCTATAGGTATTTAAGGAATAAAAGAATGACGAGAGTAAGATTAGGGCCAATCAAGGACAGTAGTGGGGAGTTGTGATGGAGTCAGAGGAGATAGGGGAAGCACAAAATGAATATTTTTCGACAGTATTCACTCTAGAAAATGACAATGTTGTTGAGGAGATTACTGAGATACAGGCTACTAGACTAGATGGGATTGAGGTTCACAAGGAAGGGGTATTAGAAATCCTGCAGAGTGTGAAAATAGATAAGTCCCCTGGGCCGGATGAAATTTAACCAAGGATCCTCTGGGAAGCCAGGAAGAAGCCTTTGGCATTAATCTTTAAATCGTCACTGTCTACAGGAATAGTGCCAGAAGACTGGAGGATAGCAAATGTGGTTCCCCTGTTCAAGAAGAGGAGGAGAGACAACCCAGGTAATTATAGACCAGTGAGCTTTACTTCAGTTGTTGGTAAAGGTTATAAGAGATAGGATTTATAATCATCTAGAAAAGAATAATTTGATTAGGGATAGTCAGCACAGTTTTGTGAAGGGTAGGTCGTGCTTCATAAATCTCATTTTGTTCTTTGAGAAGGTGACCAAACAGGTAGATGAGAGTAAACCGGTTGATGTGGTGTATACAGATTTCAGCAAGGCGTTCGATAAGGTTCCCCACAGTAGGCTATTGTACAAAATGTGGAGGAATGGATTGTGGGAGATATAGCAGTTTGGATCAGTAATTGGCTTGCTGAAAGAAGACAGAGGGTGGTGGTTGATGGGAAATGTTCATCCTGGAGTCCAGTTACCAGTCATGTACTGCAAAGGTCAGTGTTGGGTCCACTGCTGTTCGTCATTTTTATAAATGACCTGGATGAGGGCATAGAAGGGTGGGATGGTAAATTTGCAGACAATACTAAGTCGGTGAAGTTGTGGATAGTGACGAAGGATGTTGTAGGTTACAGAGAGACATAGATAAGCTGCAGAGCTGGGCTGAGAGGTGGCAAATGGAGTTTAATGCGAATAAGTGTGAGGTGATTCTCTTTGGTCGGAGTAACCGGAATCCAAAGTACTGGGCTAATGGTAAGGTTCTTGGTAGTGTAGAGAGATCTCGGTGTCCAGGTACACAGATCTTTGAAAGTTGCCACCGAGGTTGACAGGGTTGTTAAGAAGGTATACTGTATTTTAGCTTTTATTAAGAGAGGGATCGAGTTCCAGAACCATGAGGTTTTGCTGCAGCTGTACAAAACTCTGATGCGGCCACACTTGGAGTATTGTGTACAGATCTGGTCACCGCATTATAAAAAGGATGTGGAAGCTTTGGAAAGGGTACAGAGGAGATTTACTAGGATATTGCCTGGTATGGAGGGAAGGTCTTACGAGGAAAGGCTGAGGGACTTGAGGCTGTTTTCGTTAGAGAGAAGAAGGTTGAGAGGTGACTTAATAGAGACTTATAAGATAATCAGAGGGTTAGATAGGGTGGACAGGGAGAGCCTTTTTCCAAGTCTGGCGACGGTAAGCAAGAGGGGGCATAGCTTTAAATTGAGGGGTGATAGATATAGGACAGATGTCAGAGGTAGTTTCTTTACGCAGAGAGTAGTAAGGGTATGGCATGCTTTGCCTGCAAAGGTAGTAGATTCGCCAACTTTAAGTACATTTAAGTCATCATTGGACAAGCATATGGACGTACATGGAATAGTGTAGGTTAGATGGGCTTCAAATTGGTATGACAGATTGGCGCAACATCGACGGCCGAAAAGCCTGCACTGCGCTGTAATGTTCTATGTTCTAACATTCTTCCAATAGGAAGGAGACCAGAATTGCACACAATATTCCAACAGTGGCCTAACAAATGACCTGTACAGCTGCAACATGACCTCCCAACTCAATATTCTGACCAACAAAGGAAAGCATACACAATCCCTTCTTCACTATCCTATCTATCTGCGTCTCCACTTTCAAGGTGCTCTGAACTTGCACTCCAAGGTCCCTTTTTTCAGCAACACTCCCTAGGACCTTACCATTAAGTGCATAAGTCCTGCTAAGATTTGCTTTCCCAAATTGCAGCACCTCACATTTATCTGAGTTAAACTCCATCTGCCACTTCTCAGCCCATTGGCCCATCTGATCAAGATCAGATTGTAATCTGAGGTAAGATTCCTTGTTGTCTACTACACCTCCAATTTTGGTGTCATCTGCAAACTTACTAACTATACCTCTTATGCTCACATCCAAATCATTTATATAAATGATGAAAAGAAGCGGACCCAGCTTCGATCCTTGTGGTACTCCACTGGTCACAGGCCTACAGTCTAAAAAACAACCCTCCACCACCACCTTCTGTCTTCGATCTTTGAGTCAGTTCTGTATCCAAATGGCTAGTTCCCCCATATTCCGTGAGATCTAACCTTGCTAACCAGTCTCCCATGGGGAAACTTGTCGAACGCATTACTGAAGTCCATATAGATCACATCTACTGCTCTGCCCTCATCAATCCTCTTTGTTACTTCTTCAAAAAACTCAATCAAGTATTTGATAAGGGATAGCATTACAGCTGTACTTAGGGAGGATATTCCCGGAAATACATCCAGGGAAGTTATTTGGGTGGAACTGAGAAATAAGAAAGGGATGATCTCCTTATTGGGATTGTATTATAGACCACCTAATAGTCAGAAAGAAATTGAGAAACAAACTTGTAAGGAGATCTCAGCTATCTGTAAGAGTAATAGGGTGGTTATGGTAGGGGATTTTAACTTTCCAAACATAGACTGGGACTGCCATAGTGTTAAGGGTTGAGATGGAGAGGAATTTATTAAGTGTGTACAAGAAAATTTTCTGATTCAGTATGTGGATGTACCTACTAGAGAAGGTGCAAAACCTTACCTACTCTTGGAAAACAAGGCAGGGAAGGTGACTGAGGTGTCAATGGGGGAGAACTTTGGCGCCAGCGACCATAATTCTATTAGACTTAAAATAGTGATAGAAAAGGATAGACCGATCTAAAAGACAGACCTAAAAGTTGAAGTTCTAAATTGGAGAAAGGCCAATTTTGACGGTTTTAGGCAAGAACTTTTAAAAGCTGATTGGGTCAGATGTTCGCAAGTAAAGGGACAGCTGGAAAATGGGAAGCCTTCAGAAAAGAGATAACAAGAATCCAGAGAAAGTATATTCCTGTTAGGGTGAAAGGAAAGGCTGGTAGGTATAGGGAATGCTGGATAACTAAAGATATTGAGGGTTTGGTTAAGAAAAAGAGGGAAAAACAGGTATAGACAGGATAGATCGAGTGAATCCTTAGAAGAATATAAAGGCAGTAGAAGGATTCTTAAGAGAGAAATCAGGAGGGTAAAAAGGAGACATCAGATAGCTTTGGCAAATAAAATTAAGGAGAATCCAAAGGATTTTTACAGATATATTAAGGACAAAAGGGTAACTAGGGAGAGAATAGTAAGATCAGTAAGAGAGAAAGATCAGTAAGACGGCCCTTATGTGGAGCCACAGAAAATGGGGGAGATACTAAACGAGTATTTTGCATCAGTATTTACTGTGGAAAAGGACATGGAAGATATAGAATGTTGGGAATTTGATGGTGACATCTTGAAAAATGTCCATATTACAGAGTAAGAAGTGCTGGATGTCTTGAAACGCATAACGGTGGATAAATCCCCAGGACCTGATCAAGTGTACCCTAGAACTCTGTAGGAATCTAGGGAAGTGAGTGCTGGGCCTCTTGCTGAGATATTTGTATCATGGATAGTCACAGGTGAGGTGTCGGAAGACTGGAGGTTGGCTAACGTGGTGCCACTGTTTAAGAAGGGTAGTAAGGACAAGCCAGGGAACTACAGACCAATGAGCCTGACAATGATGGTGGGAAAGGAATTCTCGTGCATGTCTAGAAGCATGGCATTCCAACCGGAACTCTATCAACAAACACATCCAGTTAGACCCCATCTACCACCTCCTGAGAAAAGGAACTGGAAGTGACTTCACCTCAGGAAATGACATCGCCAACCCAAAGAAGCCCAAACATATAAATAGAAGGCAGGCATTTTCAGCTGTGCTTCGCCTGAGGCCCACTGAAGATGTTACCTAGTATGGTGATGAAATGTCCGGAAAGGAACCTTCCAGCTCACCGAGCAAACCTACATCCAAATCCTCAACCTGAGCTACAAATCTTCTCAAAACTCGCTCACACACGATACTAACGAAACTATTTGCATTAGCGGCATTTATACTCACTTCTTGAAGAACAGGAATAACTGGTGGCTTTCTTTGTTGTAGAAAGTAGAGCACCATGAGGACGTAGGCATATGAGGACAGGCTTCCTCTTGAGGCATCACCAATATCACAACGCTATAAAAAGTGTATGTTTTCAGTTAGAAATAGTTCTGAAACAAAAAACTGCTTAGATACTCTTCATGATTCATCAAAGTTCCATTTAGTTTCAATATTTGTGTTTCGCAGCTCCACACTATCCAATTAGATGTAAACTAGAGAGAACATGGATATGCTGTAGTTCTGTCTCAAATCCAAGTTCATAAAGACACTGCTTAGAACTGACCTGCTCTCAGATCTAATTCTGGTGTCAATGGTGCTTATTTCACTGAGTTGCTTGTGTAAGCGTAATTGTCATTTGCATCAGTTAGGAGATACATTCCCTGTTACAGAAAAATTCTGCCCATTTTATGACAAACAGGGGTTAAGCATTTGTGGAAGAGTAAAAGCTTGTGATTTGTTACCTATGCCTAAAACCAAAGTAGCAGGCTGTCTAGAGGCTGCCCCTCAAATTCCTTTCCAACCAATCCTTTCTAACATATAACTGTACTGCCGTAGAGGACAGAAATAACTGATATTGGTAGAGCAAGGCAGTACCAAACATGTTGGCTCTAGGCTGTGCATATGAGCAGCTGCTCCGAAGGTCTGCTCTATACTTGTGATTTTATTGTTATTTAATCTGTGGTTCGTATTTACTTTTAAAATATGATGGAAAATTTAAATGTATGAACATATTTTTCATGAAGAACATTACAATATTGATTCATGAAAAATAGCATTCAGTAGTGATAAATGACAGTGTACTTTTACAATGCTTTGGTACAGAATTAGATATTGTTTGATGCAAGTAATGACATTAAGATGTGATTCTTGAAATTAAGTAAGTGAAATGGGAATTTGTGTTTTGCCTCATTTCAACTTTATTTTTTCCATTCCTTATGGGTGAATGCCAAATCAGGAACCTTGAACTTTGCCAGTTCTCAACTGGCCAAAACTTGTGCGCAAGTGGCACAAGCTGCATTATTTTGTAATGTTCTTTCATGCCAAACTTCCATTCTTTGTTTCCCTGCAATGGGATGGTCAAAATGAGGGAGTCTTATTGTAGGGCAATATTGGTGCAAGCCTTGGTACAATGCACAGCTTGTAGGTTTCCTAATCTGCTAATCACGCTTCTATTTTATATTTAAATAAGCCAGAAAAAGTATAGCAATACATGACCAAATACAATAGATACAACGAATGAAAAATATTTAGAACAAATGTTATGTATTTACCTTGGCAAACACTTTCATAGTGTACCCCAAATATTTCACTCTAGGATCAATTGCAGCATATGTAGCCAACATCCTTGTGTTATGCTGGGCCTGTGAAAAGGAAATTATTACTGGCTGAATTGCAACATCACAAATTGAATTCTAGCCTTACAATAGATAAAGAAATACCTACAAAACAGGTTTCCTACTTTTATAACCATTTAGATTAGATTAGATTAGATTAGATTACTTAATGTGTGGAAACAGGCCCTTCGGCCCAACAAGTCCACACCGCCCCGCCAAAGCGCAACCCACCCATACCCCTAACCTAACACTACGGGCAATTTATCATGGCCAATTCACCTGACCTGCACATCTTTTGGACTGTGGGAGGAAACCGGAGCACCCGGAGGAAACCCACGCAGACACAGGGAGAATGTGCAAACTCCATACAGTCAGTCGCCTGAGGCGGGAATTGAACCCGGGTCTCTGGCGCTGTGAGGCAGCAGTGCTAACCACTGTGCCACCGTGCCGCCCACACATTACTTATTTACTACATTACTACATTACTACAATTACTACATTACTTATTGAACAATAGTTAACATCTGTTCAGGTTACATATTTTTATAATTAACATGGAGTCATGTATATCTGCAAGAAAAGCATCAAGATTTCCTTACCAAAGTGTTGTATAAGCTGATATCTCCTTCCAATCCACTCTGCCTGTGTTCAAATTTTACAATAGGCACTTTAGCTGTTGTTATGGGCAAGATGTTTCTCAAACCTATCAGAATAGGAGATATTCATTGACAAACACAAACTGAAAAGCAGTGAACTTTAGTGTAATCATTGAAGCAAATAGAATGCAAGCTATAGAAAAACTTAACTTCATTAAGAGGATTATATATTTATTCAGAACTTCAAATTTATTTTCTGAAAAAAAATAACCTACCTGGATGCTTCTTGAGAACTTTTGCCAGACCTTCAATTATTTCTTTACAATTGAGTTTCTTTAAGAAATTAAATAATATACAATTGACAGTTGAGTTTTAGGCAAAAGAAAAGCTTCACTGACATTAAAAGCTACAATAAATGCAGTGTGTTCCAAAGCAATACCAACAGGCCCATCCAAAAAAAAAGTATGCTTCCTGTTCAGCCACATTTATTATATAGTATTATCATGTTTGAGTGTTTCATTATCTGATGATGCAATGCTTTAGTGATGCAGTAAATTAAGACTTCAGAGTAAGATAGCATTAATTACTTTAACAATGAATCTTCAATGGCACAATTTGTTTTACAGTGTGGAAAATCTCTTGTAACATAATCATTAATGGAATAACAAGTACTTACTGGAATTCATTTCACAGCATAGGTTTTTGTTACATTTCATTATAATCAGGTTAAAAATTACCCATTTCCATTAAGGGTGATTATAATTTCAACACCTACCAATTTGCTAATCATGATTATATCTGATATTTTCTATGCAGAGAACTAAAGAGTGAAGCAAATACAGTGTTACTTTATATCGTTTTACACTGAAAAATAGAACTTGAGCAATGGTTAGCAGATGCATCAAAAGTGGATCCATTCAGTCAGGCACAGGGGTGGGTGGACTTGAATCTAGACCTTCTGGCCCAGAGTTTGGGACACTACCCTTGTGCCACAAGATCACTTGTTTACATTTAAATGCTCAAAAACCTTGTCATGTCATAATAAAGAGCAGTATAAATCAATTTCATACCACTATTGGGTTGTTTGAAAACCATTTATTAAAATTCCAAAATCTTTCAACAGAGAGGTCTTAGTTTAATAAATGGTTAACACCTGGGTCTGGGCGAAGTGCTTGGGAAGTAGAGACCAAGGCATTGCATTACTTTTCACTCTCATGAAAAAATCTTTCTTTTTTTTATTGTCTGCAGGATAGGCAGAGATAGGAGAAGCAAGGACAATGGTGACCCAAATCCTCTGATGTGGGGAGAGACTTCTGACTCAAACAAAGTTACTTATGTGCCTTGGGACCCTGAGAAGACCCAGATAAGCATATATGCAGTACTTACAAAGATTTATTGGATAACTTGACAAACTGATGAGGACCCAGTTTATTTCATGCACACGCAGGCTAATTATCATGTTGTAAAATTAAACTCTGGTGGTTTACAGAAACCTCCAATCTTTACACAATGAATTACAACATATGAATTAAAATTTCCACATCTCTGTCCAGTGCCTAACATTATCTGCAGTTTTCCTACGATGTTTACAAATGTTGTTGGTATTTTACCCAAGGGCAGCTCTAACTTTCTGAAAGTACAGCTCCAATTTTTCTAGCCCACCTTTGGACATCTGTGGTTCCCATATGCTTTTACAATTTGATGGAAAATTTAACCTTTATCTAACTGAAAATGATTCTATCGCGTTACACAGCATGTTGAAACTTCCAGTTGCTGGTTGTTCAGCTGGTTCAGACTGCTCCAATGACAGTGTTAATAGATGGCAGAAACACACAGATTTAGATTACTTGCCCTTTATTTATTCTGGATGTTATACAGATTTACTTAAAGCTTTTCACACGAAGGTGTAAATCCTATTCAGGGCATGACCATAAGTTAACCATCTGCACAGTCAAAGCTCCACAGCTCCAAAGTCAGCAATGTTCACTTGCTCTTGCACCACAATGTTCCACTTCAGATTACCAAGCTGCTCCGACTTTATTGTGCTACGACTGAGCTCTGCATTTCTGAATCTAAACTGATTGCTCCTCATAGAGATTTACAGCATTGGAATAGACTCTGCAGTCCAATTCATCCATGCTGACCAGATATCCCAACCCAGTCTAGTCCCATTTGCCAGCATTTGGCCCACATCCCTCCAAATCCTTCCTATTTGTATATCCGTCCAGACGCCTTTTAAATATTGCAATTGTACTGGCCTCCACCACTCCCTCTGGCAGCCCATTCCATACGCACCACCCTCTGCATGAAAAAGCTGCCCCTTAGGTCCCTTTTATATCTTGCCCCTCTCACCTAAACCTACGCCCTCTAGTTCTGGACTCACCCACCCCAGGGAAAATACTTTGTCTATTTACCATATCCTTGCTCCTCATGATTTTACAAATCTCAATAAGGACACCCCTCAGCCTCTGACACTCCAGGGAAAATACCCCCAGCCTATTCAGCCTCTCCCTATAGCTCAAACCCTCCAGCCCTGGTAACATCCTTGTAAGCCTTTTTCAGAATCCTTTCAAATTTCACAACATCCTTCCGAGAGGAAGGAGATCAGAATTGCACGCAATATTTCAGAAGTGACCGAACCAATGTTTTGTACAGCTACAACATGACCTCCAACTCCTGTACTCAATACTCTCACCAATAAAGGAAAGCATACCAAAACATTTTCTTCACTATCCTATTTACCTGCGACTCTACTTTCCAAGGTCTCTTTGTGCAGCAACACTCCCCAGGACCTTACTATTAAGTGTATACGATCTGCTCTGATTTGTTTTCCCAAAATGCAGCACCTTGCATTTATCTAAATTATATTCCATCTGCCACTTCTCAGCCCACTGGCCCATCTGATCAAGTTCCCGTTGTAATCTGAGGTAACCTTCTTTGCTATCCACTACACCTCCAATTTTAGTGTCATCTGCAAACTTATTAACTATACCTCCTTTGTTCACATGCAAATCATTTATATAAATGACAAAAAGTAGTGGACCCAGCATCGATCCTTGTAGCACTCCACTGGTCACAGGTCTCCAGTCTGAAAAGCCACCCTCCACCACCACCACCAGTTCTGTATCCAAATGGCTAATGCTCCTTGTATTCCATGAGACTAATCTTGCTAACCAGTCTCCTGTGGGGAACCTTATTGAATGCCTTACTGAAGTTCATATAGATCACTCCTTGGAAGATTTACAACAGTGTTTCTAACATTGCAACATCCTCTTAAAATTATACTTCTATAGCTTTAGCATCAAATAAAAATTAACATTCACTGGATAGATCTTGAATTCAAATGTTTATGTCGCATTTAATAAGCTCATGGGCAGCTGAGCCAATTTGTTACAGTAACCGTATTTTAAGCACTCTAATATCAATTTTACTGGTCAGTTAAAAAAAGAGGAACTGAAATAAGATCCTATATTATATAAAAATAGGCCTGTTTAGTTTCTCTCATTTATTATTTGTATAATTTACTTCAGAATGGCTAAGTATTCAGCCATATTGCTGACCAATCAGAAAGCAATATTCACGATATGCTTGTTTATCCTTACAATTGGTCAGCTCAAAAGTGATCTGTACTAAATGAACACTTCCTAATTGCTTTTCACCATCAGGTAAAAGGAACAAGTAGAAGACAACACTCAATAACATTGAAGCTACAAGGGAAAATTCAACAGAGTACACTTCCCTGTTTAGATGATTCATTAAACTCGTCACCAATTAACTGGGAATTATAAATTTCTATTAGTTTTAATCTGATAGCATTTTAATTGTAATGTTTTGCTTTATGGAAGCAATAATTCTGTCCTAGGGCTAGGCTGCTAGCTTATAAAATGAACAAGGATAAGCTAATGATTACATTGTGTGGAGTAAGGAAAATAAAATCATCTCAAAAGGATTAGCAATTCTATTTAAACGAATTGTTCATACCAACATGATAGTTACTTCTACTACATTTGGTTATTTGATTTTTTGTGATGGTAGTTCGAAAGCAATATTCACGATATGCTTGTTTATCCTTACAATTGGTCAGCTCAAAAGTGATCACCCATTTTAAAAAAACTTTAAATATTTATTTTAAACCAAAGCTCATTTCAAAGGTCAAGAGGGAAATTAGGAGATGTGACTTACTTCATAAATTGTTTCATAATGATTCCGATATCATTAGAATTCGCACTCTTTGTTTTCCCTGAAAGCCTGTTCCCTTGTAGGAAAAGCCAGTCCAAACTGGTCACTTTCCTCCAGTTCACATTTCAATTGAAAGTTCACTCTGAAATGTAAACTCACCTCTGCAGTCTCATGGCCTTCCAAAGTCATGCATATATCCAAGTCGCTATCACGAAACCCAAAACCATTTTTAGACGATCCAAACAAACACAGTCTGGCCTTGTCTACACTCAAAAAGAGATTATGTATGAATATCATGGATATCAGATATTTGTGTTATCCAACAGTTATGGAAAGGAAGTATGTAGAGGGATTGAAGAGGTAAGTTGGCTGAAGTTAAAAGAGGAAGGGGAGAAAGGGAAATACAAATAAGAAAGAAGGAGACACAGGAGAAGGAACAGAGATAGAAAAGACAGGAGAGAAAAATCCAGCAACCTATTTTACAATTTGCAATTAAGTTAAGCCTTCAATAGCTTTTATTTTAATGGGGGGGGGGAAAGAAGGGGGAAAGGGAGAGATGGGGAAGAGTTGCAAGTTCTCATTGCCTTTTGTGTGAAAAACTTCCTCTGACATCCCATTGACCATTCTAGTTCTAATGTTAGGTTTATGCATCCCTATCCTGAATCCGTCCAACAGCAGAAATAGTTTCGCACCAATAAGAATCATAGAGTCATAGAGATGTACAGCATGGAAACAGACCGTTGGGTCCGACCCATTCATGCCGACCAGATAGCCTAACCCAATCTAGTTCCACCTACCAGCACCTGGTCCATATCCATCCAAACCCTTTCTATTCATATACCCATCCAGATGCCTCTTAAATGTTGCAATTGTACCAGTCTCCACCACGTCCTCTGGCAGCTCATTCCATACATGTACCACCCTCTGTGTAAAAAAGTTGTCCCTTAGATCTCTTTTATATCTTTCCCCTCTCACCCTAAACCTATGCCCTCTAGTTCTGGACTCCCCCATCCCAGGGGAAAAGACTTTGTCTATTTATCATATTCATGCCCCTCATGATTTTGTAAACCTCTATAAGGTCACTCCTCAGCCTCCGACGCTCCAGGGAAAACAGCCCTAGCCTATTCAACCTCTCCCTATAGCTCAAATCTTCCAATCCTGGCAACATCCTTGTAAATCCTTTCTGAACCCCTTCAAGTTTCACAACATCTTTCCGATAGGAAGGAGACCAGAATTGCACGCAATATTCCAACAGTGGCCTAATCAATGTCCTGTACAGCCGCAACATGACCTCCCAACTCTTGTACTCAATACTCTGACCAATAAAAGAAAGCATACCAAACGCCTTCTTCACTATCCTATCTACCTGCGACGCCACTTTCAAGGAGCTATGAACCTGCACTCCAAGGTCTCTTTGTTCAGCAACACTCCCTAGGACCTTACCATTAAGTGTATAAGTCTTGCTAAGATTTGCTTTCCCAAATTGCAGCACCTCGCATTTATCTAAATTAAACTCAATCTGCCACCTCTCAGCCCATTGGCCCAGCTGATCAAGATCCGATTGTAATCTGAGGTAACCTTCTTCACTGTCCACTACACCTCCAATTTTGGTGTCATCTGCAAACTTACTAACTATATCTCTTATGCTTACATCCAAATCATTTATATAAATGATGAAAAGTAGTGGACCCAGCATCGATCCTTGTGGTCCTCCACTGGTCACAGGCCTACAGTCTGAAAACCAACCCTCCACCACCACCCTCTGTCTTCTACCTTTGAGCCAGTTTTGTATGCAAATGGCGAGTTCTCGCTGTATTCCATGAGATCTAACCTTGCTCACCAGTCTCCCATGGGGAACCTTGTCTAATGCCTTACTGAAGTCCGTATAGATCACATCTACCGCCATGCCCTCAACAATCCTCTTTGTTACTTCTTCAAAAAACTCAATCAAGTTTAGTGAGACATGATTTCCCACGCATAAAGCCATGTTGACTATCCCTACTCAGTCCTTGCCTTTCCAAATACATATAAATCCTGTCCCTCAGGATTCCCTCCAACAACTTGCCCACCGCCGACATCAGGCTCACTGGTCTATAGTTCCCTGGCTTGTCCTTACCACCTTTCCTAAACAGTGGCACCATGTTAATAGACCCTTAGGTTCAACCAGTCCATGCCAACTAAGGTCCCAAACTAAACTAGCCCTATCTGCCTGTGCTAGGCCTATATCCCTCTAAACCATTTCTATTCATGAACATATTCGATTGTCTTTTCAACGCTGTAACTGTATCCACCACTTTCTCTGACAGTTCATTCCACACACGAACCACTGTCTGTGTAAAAAAATTGCCCCTCATGTGCTTTCTTTCTCCTCTCACCATACAAATATATCTCCTAGTTTTGACCTCCACCACCCTAGGAAAAAGACCCCTGTCATTCACCTCATCTATACCCCTCATGACTTTATAATCCTCAATAACCCCACAACCTCCTACGCTTCAATGAAAATAGTCCCAGCCTTTCCAGACTATTTTTATATCTCAAACCATCCATTCTCAGCAACATCGTGGTAAATCTTCTTTGAACCCTCTCCAGTTTAATAATATCCTTCCTACTGTGCAGAGCACTCCAGAAGAGGCCTCACTAATGTCCAGTACAACTTCACCATGACATCCTAATTGCTCTACTCAAAGGTCTGAACAATGAAGGTAAGCGTGCTAAACACCTTAATCACCCTTGAGTCAAATTTCAAAAAAATTATATACCTGAACCCGTAAGTGTCTGTGTTCAACAACATACCCGAGCACCCTACTATTAATTGTATAAGTCCTGTTCTTGTTTGTATTACCAAAATGCAATATCTTACATTTACCCAAATTAAGCTCCACCTGCCACTCCTCAGCCCACTGACCTAATTGATCAGGATCACTTTGTAAATTCATCTAATTGATCAAGATCACTTTGTAATCTTAGATAACCTTCTTCACCAATTTTCGTGTCGTCTGAAAACATACTAACCTTTCCTCCTATATTCTCATCCAAATAATGACAAAGAAAAGTGGACCCAGTACCAATTCCCGTGGAACACCTCTGGTCACCTGCCTCCTGTCTGAAAAACAACCCTCGCCCACTACCCTCTGTTGCTTACCGTAAAGCCAATTTTGTATCCAAATGGCAAGCTCATCCTGAATCTCATGTGATCTAACTTTATTAATTAGTCTATGATGCAGACCTTGTCAAAGACTTTAGTAAAGTCCAAGTAAGCAATGTCTACTCTTGTACCCTCACCAATCTTTTTGATTACTTCATTGAAAAATTCAATCAAGTTTGTGAGACATTATTTTTCTTACACAAAACCATGCTGACTATCCCTAATCAATCCTTGCCTCGACAAATACATGTAAATCCTACATTTCAGAATCACCTCCAATTTACCCACTACTTACATTAGACCTACAGGTCAATACTTCCCAGGCTACTCCTTATAGCCTTTCTTAAATAAAGGCACACCATTCACCTTCCTCCAGCCCTCTGGTACTTCACTTGTACTTATATATGATACAAACAGGGAAAACAGCCTCAGCCTGTTCAGCCTCTCCCTATAGCTCAAATCCTTCAACCCTGGCAACTTCCCTGTAAATCTTTTCTGAACCCTTTCAAGTTTCACAACATCTTTCCGATAGGAAGGAGACCAAAATTGCACGCAGTGGTTGGGATATCTGGTCGGCACGGACAGGTTGGACCAGTCTGTTTCCATGCTGTACATCTCTATGACTGTATGAGTCTATAAGTATTTCTGCTGGGGGCCCTGCAATTTCTTCCCTCAACTTCCACAATGTCCTGAGACACACTTGATCAGGTCCTGGTGATTTATCTTCCTTTATTTTTCTTAAGACCTCCAGCACCTCCCCTTTTGTAAGGTGAACTGTTTTCAAATCACTAATATTTATTTACTTGAGTTCTCTAGCCTCCATTTCATTTTTAACAGTAAAAACTGACATGAATTTTTCATTTAATATTTCTCTCACCTCCTGAGGTTCGACACAAAGATGACCTCGTTGATTTTATCCTGTTGATATTTTTAATTTTTCTATATCCCTGACTTAGTTCAGTCTCTGTACTTTTATATATTTTAGTAAATCTACTCAGGCATGTTATAACACACTTTTGGAGCAGGTGGGACTTCAGACAAGTACTTCTGGCCCAGTGCTAGGAAGGAATACTACCATTCTGCCACAAGGTAATGCAAGCCTAATTCTTGCAACCTGCCAATTTAGTCTTTATGTCACAGTGTCTATTTGGTGAACATATTCTGCACTTTCCCCAACACCAAAATATTCTTCTTGATGTGTGGTGCCCAGAACTGATTGCAGTAATTCCCTTCAAATCATTATGGCATCACTTCCAGTAAATTATATCTTTGGGAGATCTTACTACTAGATCTTGACAAGGAAAGCAAGAGAATATGGATGTATAGTTTGCTTTACTGTGCAACAGTTCTCTTTGCTAGTTCAGCAGACAACCTTTGAACATTGTAGAAAGTCTATTCAGTGCATTTCAACTGAATTAGGAGCTACTGCAATGAATGAATGAGTTTTGACAATGCACTGAACACCAGTATTGATGAGGGAAATCTCTGCACACATCAGTAAATTCAAATGGCATGTATAATGAATTGAAATTAATTGAAGATATGAGACCTTCTTTACCTATGGATATTAACAATAAGAGCATTAGGGTTCACCAGTGAAGCACAAGGAGGTGTATAGAGAGGTCAGATTAGGAAAATACTTACAAGAAATATTTAAAATCTTCCAAATGTTCCCAATCAGCCGTAAAAGTAAATTTTCAAATATGTTTCTCTAATAACCATGATACTTAGTCTCCTTAAATAACAACTATGAATAACCACTACATTAGGGGAGGCAGTCACATAATGTTACAAAATGATCAGAAGGTGTTACAATGACTTCATATTTAATAAATTTTGAGGACTTGAGTTTAAAGGATCATGGAGATTGGTTGATTTAAACAGGTCAAAGAAAAAACAGTGGCAATTCATGGAAAATGTATGTTTCCACATATTTGCAGAGCTTATTTATTTGAACTCATTTCACAGAAACAGCTGTTATTTATTTCTGTATTGTCACTTGTACCTAGGTACAGTGAAAAGCGGATAACATCGCCATGTTCTGGCACCATCTTGGATTACAAAATAAATTACTGAATAAATCGTAATGTTGGTAAAATACTGAATCAACTAATATTAAATTGAAATTACTAAAACTGAAACAGCTTCGACAGTTCATACTTCCCTCTCTGTAGACCAATGAGATCATGGCAGATCTGATAATCCTTTATTCCACCTACCTACCATATCTCCATAATCCTTGATTCCCTTAATGATTAAAAGCCTGTCTGTCTCAGTCTTGATAATGACACAGCCTCTTCACTCACGTAGTAAATAATTCCACAAAGTCACTACACTCGGAGAGAAGAAGTTTCTTCTCACCTTTCTCTTAAATAGCTGACCTCTTATTCTGAGACAAGAAAATTCTTGCATATTGAGAATCAACCTGGTATACCTTCTCTGGACTGCCTCCAATACCAGTATATCTTTCCTTTAACATTTCACATTATTTCAGGTGTCCTCTAATCAGTACCTTATCAGTTCCCTATTTTTACAACCCATTCCTTTTGAAATAAAGGACAACATTTGATTTGCCTCCCCTATTACTCGCTAAACTTGAATGCTGGCATTTCATGATTCATACACAAGAACTTCCAAATAACTGTATGCTGCAGCATTCTACAATCTTTCCACATTTAAATAATATTCAGACCATCTATTCTTCCTACCAAAGAGTAAACCTCGCATTTTCCTACATTATATTCCATCTGCCACATTTTTACCTGCTCACTTTATCTGAATGTAGACTTATCCTGAGAATGTCCTCTTTATCCTAATTCTCTTTGTTCTATTAGTTACCCAATTCTCTATTCATGCTAATACACTATTCCCAACATTGTGGGTTCTTATCTTATTAAGTCGTCTTATGTGCAGAATCCTGTTTCACTTTGTTTTTGGAACTTCAAATACATCCCTTTATCTATCTACCTGTTATCTTCCAAAGAATTCTAACAAACTTGTCAGATGTGATTGACATCGGCTCTTTACATTATTCCAATGACAGACGACAAGCTAACTGGGCTATAGTTACCTGTTTTTGTCTCACTCCCTTTTTCAATAAGGGTGTTGACCTGGCATTTTCCAGACTTCTGGAACTTTTCCAGAATCTAAGGATTCTTGGAAGGTTACTAGCAATGCATCCGCGATCTCACCTCACTTCTCTTAAAATCTTAGGATGCAAACCATCAGGTACTGGGACTTATCAGCCATCAGCCCCATTACTTTCCCTAGTTTTTTTTGAGTTAATTAGTAATTTGCCATACAACAATTACTGTGGACTATCGTATTCCCATCCTTTTATTTCATTCTACTTCAACCAGCTACTTAAGCTAACATTAAATGTTGGCATCACCTGTCTCAATCCTTATGGATTCCATAGCTCAAGAAGTCTTGTGTAAAAATGTTTCTCCTGCTACCTATCCTAAATATGTTACAGATAATTTTTTTACCTTGTACAGAACGTCACAAGTTAAAGGTAAAAATAATTATTTGGCCCATCTAGCATTTCCATATCATGATATAACACTGCTTACTCCAAAGCTTTCACCTCTATCTCCACAAATAAACATTCACCATAATATAGTTAGAGATGCCCTTGCAGTAAATTTTATGATAAAACTAGCTGATTATACATCTAAGACTGTGGCTGAGAGTGGGTGGTCAAGGTTGTGCATTAAAAAAAAAGGATGAAATGTGATGCTTATAAAAACTTATAGAAATTACCATCAAATTCTTTACGGATAAATCTTTCCAAACTTGCTAAGGTTTGTTCTCTATTTTGTTCCTCAAGAGGTGAGAGTTCATCTAAAAAAAAGTTAATATTTGTTAATCATCAGATGTTATGTGACTAAAATGTCAATTATAGAGATATCATTATACACAGCAAGCTGATTTAGACATTTGATTACAGATACATGGTAGATATAGTTAATCATTCTATTTATTAATCTTTCAAATACAAAAACAAACAGAGATGCACAGTTCATGATTTAAAACCTGCCTTCAACAGCCGCTGTAATATATAGCTGATAGTTTTTTGGAGGCCAAATGTCAACTTATGATGCTAACCCACTTCTGCTTGTAGTCAATTTTGCATCTGTACCAGTTCTCTTTAATTTCAGAGGTCAAATAATTTCCATTGATTGTAACCGTCAGACAACAAAGTATGGGGTGTGAGAGTCCAGCTTCTAATCAGCGAACACATCACAAAATCTTTACTAACTGAAACAGACAACATATCTATCAAAAGCATTCCCTGAATGTAAGTTTTTTTTCTAGACTGTTACCATTACAACAGATACAAGTTGTAATACTCTCTCCCCTTCCACAAATTGCACATTTCATTTGTTCATTATCCCATGCTTATCCTCATATTATTTTTCATTCTGGGTTTCAGCTCTACTTCTATTCCCTAGGCTACTGTGCTGTGGAAATAGAAAACCTCAACAATTCATTCAACACATTTTAAAAAATGCTTTTCCAAATTAATTACTGCTAAAACAAAACTATAGTAGATACTTTTTGCCGTGTTTCACCAGTGTTGTGCTCAGGCTAGAAAATGGAAGGAAGGTGGCAAATATTGGGGATGGAAGGAAAGACAGTAATTTCGTAGAAAACATCTCTGAATCTGCTTGGAAGACAATGGACGTGTTTTGTTAGGTGGAATGGAAGACTGTGTACACCTATATATTATCATGCAACTTATTGTGAACCAAGCTATGGTAAAACAAATTATTTAATAAAAGTATTGAGATCATCCCATATGGTAACCTTAACATCAATCCTGATTTTGGTCAATGAAACTTTCCAGTTCCTGCTTGTCTTTGGAGAATACTGCACCAATAATGGTACATTATATTGGGTGTGGTTCATCGACATGAAATTAACAGGATTTAAGATTGTTATAGTGAAACAACTCAAATAATGCACGAGTGTTGGCTCAATATTTCTCTACTTAAGACTGTAAACCATTTTCTTTAAGCCTATGGCTTTAGTCAACCAATACTAAAATTATTAATTATACAATGACACTGAACTTACCATAACATTTCGTGCAGACTAGATCAAGAATTTGCTTAAATTTATTTATCATAGGTGGCAAAGGTTTCAAATCAATCTTCTTGAAATCTTCTGGGCAATCATTCTTTGAATGTCCATCCCGTTTGCAGATGCTGCATACAATTGTTGGGGGCTGAAGGTGACAGGAAACATTTACTAACTTCATGTAACCTGACAAATAATTGTTACCCTTTTAAGATTACAATACTACTTATACAAAAAATTAAAATGAGGCATTAATCTTATCTGTCACCAAGTGATGGCACTTTTGAATGCAGAACTGCCAATACTAGCTTTGTTGCTGTACCCAGATATCTCCCAAGGATGGAGACAAAACTGGGAGTTATTTCCAGCCTTCTCCTGTCAAAACAATATACAGGTAGACAATCCTTTATCCGGAATTCTGAAATCTGAAAAGCTCAGAAATCCGAAATTTTTGTAGTGAAGTTTTTTTTCCCATAACAAGGTTGTTTGGCGCACAAATAGTTAACCCAACTTCATATCCACATGACCCACATCACTCAGATGTGACGTAGTGGCATGGCTCTGCACTGGCAGGTGTCAATGCTGTCTCAGCGCTCATAGAACTTACAGGTTGCGCCTGCTGCTGGGTAATTTTTAAAAAAATTTACTATGAAAATGTCATTTAATCCTTTATCAGAAAAATTCCAAAATCTGAAAGACAGATGGTCCTGAGGGTTTCAGGTAAAGCACTGTCTACCTGTAGAGTGCATCCATTTCAATGCAGACCAACTTCTGTCCAGAGTACTTTCAATGTAAAACTAACTATCTATTTAGCTTGTTGCTTGCTATATTATGCATTAATGATTGGTCTTTCACATTAACTTTGTAAAGTATGAAATCTTGCATGAAATCTGCATTAATTTGTTGTGGAGCCCAATGTCCTCAATATACCATTACCTTTGTAATATACCTTTCACTTTAAACTAATACATCTATATAAAGTTCCTGCCTTTATTTTAAATCTATTATATGCAATATAAATGACAACGAATGTAAAATGCCCAAGCCATAAATGATTGAGTCAAATAACTAGAACGAAGTTATTTGCACAACTGTAAGCAACTTAGGAAAAATAAGTAATGAATTTAAATCACTAGCCTGAACAATATATTCAAACTCAATTATCTTTATCCCACATTTAAGAAATCAAGGAACTGTTGTAATATGGATATTTTCTGATTTCCTTTAATGGCCAACTTATTTCCTCAACCAACCAACAAGAAATTCACCCTAAGTAATTATTTTAAATGCAACAAAAACACAGAATAATTCACAAAACTAGCTCAATTTTACCTATAATACTTCCTACTTCTTGTTGGAAGTCCATTACAATTGTCTTCCCTGGGGAGTTGAGCTGTCCTTACTACAATTTGCATTTTTCCAATGAGTGCCCCTTCCACGTAGCCCTTAATAAGCATCTCACTAGTTCCAACACAATGAATGATGATTAAAATCCAAAATATCAAAAATGTACAAAATACCAATATTTAGGCGACTTAACTGCTGACAATCCAACTTTCTTTGTTAAATTACACTTTTTTCTCTTTTTCTTCAGAGATTTGAAGTGATGAATTTTGCCAGCTATTTACCATAGTTCAAAATCCAATTGGTCTATTTTTAACCACAAGAGACTCTATATTCTTCTTTACTATTGCAAAGTAAGCAATGTCTTCTCCTCACTTTAACAGTTCTTTGACCTCAATATCTGCTATGTCATCACGATTTTGAAGTTCCCTCTGATACTCACAAATGCAAATAATGTTCACTTCCTTGTTCCAAAAAATCCATGTGGTTGACTTTCACTCAATCTAACACTAATTTCCAATCAAACACAATGATTGGCTGCCATATAAATTAAAACTAAAATTAATTAAATCTGCTATATATTTAGACAAGATATTAATTAAGAGTACCAGATATAAATAATAATTTTGAAGTGCAAGAATCAAAGATCACTGAAATTAAAAATGATTAATTTCAACGTTGGTGAATTACTTAAAGTGTACATTACATTTAAATAGATAACTATCTTTGTGATCCTGTTGCATTTAAATAGTACTTCTTGCACTTGAGCTAAATGGCAAAGCACCTGGAAAAGGAAATTAGAGTACATATGCAGAGATCATGATCTATCTTCTACTCAGTTGTTTTAAATCCAACATGGAAATTTAAACAAGAACTTATGTTATTATCCTGTCATGCATTTCAAAAAGATTAAGGCGAACATGAATGCAAGTACAGTATATCTTTTTCCATAAAGCAATCTACTGTCTAGACATTCCATGTTTCTAAATAATTTTAAGTCCTGAATTAGTTCTACTTTTCAGCGTATGTGCTTAAAAATCTAGAACTATAAAACTTTTAAAAATCTTAAATTCTCTAAGTCTCTTGACCAATGTTGTTACTTGTGTGGCCTTTCTGAGGCCCACCTTCAATACTTACACTTCATTATTAAAAGTAATTGCCAAAGATGGGGAGGATGAGAAGACTGAGTTCAAAACATCACATCAGGTTTTGCAAATGTTGTGCAAATGGAAATTCAAATTAATGGTGAGTAATTGCAAATTCAATTGACAATTCATTTATTGCGATTTTCTTTTAACAAAAAGTACCTTTCCTCAATAACTTTACTGGCCTGCATTTTGTGAACAGTAATACAGTTGCCGTTGACCCCAAAGAAAGGTGTCCAGTGATTTCTGTGTTTTTGATTTCCCCCTTCCTGACAATAGATTAAACCTGATAGCAATTCAATGGGATCGCTAAGCATGTAGTAACAGTGATGTCAGTAAGCAGGTAAGCCGCCAATTACATTGAAGTATTTCAAAGACATCAAACCAGGGATATTAAAGCCCTCAATCTTTTTACTCAATTAAAAATTTTGGATAACGAATAAGATGACAATTTGATTGAGATACAAGTTAAAACAAAGATAAACATTTATAAAGACCATCATATCTTATTGTTTTTATCATCATGAAGATGTTTAGCACTCAACTGTTATAAAAGTAGATTTTCAGGGCTAGTGAACACTGTGCTACTAAACATCAAGTAAGATCTTATTCAACTTAGTCGCTAAATCACTGACAGCAACTGCAGCATTTTGTATTATTCTGCAAATGTGTGCCTCTAGAAGTCACTGTCAGCTTCAGTGCATTAACAATGTCATTGATGACAATTACACCATCGTAATCAATACAAAATCCTGCTGGACATTCCTAAATAAGCCTATTGTAGGTCTTATCCTAGAACATTTCTTGAATTTACAGAAGTCACACAATACAACTTCTAGATAAAAGAATAATTTTAATCATTCTTTAAAGGTTGCACTATAATACATAGCTCAGTTCATGCAAATCTAAAGGATAACTTGCCTTTCCATTCGTTAGAATGCTTTTCTCAAAGACATAATGCAGCTCCCCTGTTGTTGATGCATTCCCAGTGTCATCAATAACAGCGCAGCTTGGAGCTTCAGTTTCTGTTGTGCAAGTTAGTGAGGTAGTTGATACACAACTGGCAGTGCAATTTGTTCCTTCTGAGCAATGTACTCCGTGTTTGCAACTATCTTTATGTCCATGCAGTTGCAAACTGGCTGGCAGCATCATATTTTCCATGGATTCATGTCCTAACTCTTCCAGGCCTGCCTGCTTTGAACAACTCTCTGAAGAACCTGAAAGTGCCAGTGTTCTAGTGGATTGTTTGACTGAATCACAACTGAGTAATCTTTCACTGGAATCTCTGGTACAGTTACCAGCCTCTGGTTTCCCAAGATTGCATTTTTTAAAATTCACTGCAATTCCACTATTGGAAGATGGAACACTCTTCAATTCCAAATGCTCAGCATCTATATTAACATTTGAAGTACAATCAACAGTTGTGTCAGTATATTCTGATGTTCCACTGTCACTGGTTCCATTTGTTATTTCTTCTTCAAGCGAAGATTCTTTAATATCTCTCCCTATTTCAGTTCCCTTCTGTGGCAGGCAACAATTCCCTGAACGTTCTTCTGATTTTAAAGGCTTTTTATTGTTGACTTTCCCTTTTTTCCTAGCATCTGGTTTTAACTTAATCCCATCTTTCATTTGAGGGGATGCGAAATATTTATATGCAGTCCTAAATCGTTCCAGAATATACTCAAACACCATCTGGCTGTTCAAACTGCGAGCAATATTTCTCTTTAGTGCAAAAGGGTCTATAAAAAAAGTGAACACAACAATTATATTATGCAACATTTTTTCTTATACATCAAATGCACTTGAACAAGGTCATTAAAAACGTATAATGGCATCTGTTACGAACTCTCAGAAATCTCAATTTAGTACTGCAAGGCTATCAAAATGACCTAGTCTGAAGACCTTGGAGGGGGTCCAGAGGAGGTTTACAAGAATGATCCCAGAGATGAAGGTCTTGTCCCATACGAAACGGTTGAGGACGCTGGGTCTGTATTCAAAGCAGTTTAGAAGGATGAGAGGAATCTGATTTAAACTTATTGAGAGGCCTGGACAGCGTGAATGTAGGGAAGATGTTTCCAATAGTAGGAGAGACCCAAGGGCACAGCCTCAGAATGAAGGAGCAACCTTTCTGTACTGAGATAAGGAGGAATTTCTTCAGCCAGAAGGTGGTACATTTTTAACTGAATTCATTCATGGGATGAGGGTGTTGCTGTCTAGGCCAGCATTTATTGGCTAGAAACCACACTGCTGTGAGTCTGGAGTCACATGTAGTTCAGAACAGATAAGGGTGGCAGTTTCCTTTCCAAAAGGAAATTAATGAATAAGATGGATTTTCCAACAATCACCCATGGATTCATGCTCATCACTGGAATTTTAACTCCACTTTTTAAAAAATCAACTTCCACCATCTGCCACGGGGGGATTTGAACGCAGGTCCTCAGAACATTACCTGGGTCTCTGGATTAACAGTCCTGTGATCATAGCACTAGGCCACCCCCTCTACAATGGACTCATTGCCACAGAATACTGCACAGGCCAAGTCATTGAGTGTATTTAAGACAGAGATAAATAGGTTTTCCAAAAGTAGCCTCACCAATGTCTTGTTCACCTGCAAGATGCCATCCGAATGCTTGTAATCAATTTTCTGACCAATTAAGGCAAGCATGTCCAAACAGCTTCTTCACTCTCCTGTCTACCTGTGACTTTCTTTTGCTGCAGCTTAGGAGGCTGAGGGGTGACCTTATAGATGTTTATAAAATCATGAGGCATAAAAAAGGTGGGGGAGTCGAAATCTAGAGGGCATAGGTTTAAGGTGAGAGGGAAAAGAGTTAAAAGGGACATGAGCGGCAACATTTTTTACACAGTGCGTAAATGGAATGAAGTGGTAGAGGCGGGTACCAGTACAATATTTAAAAGTCATTTGGACAGGTACATGAATAGGAAAGATTTAGAGGGATATGGTCCAAACACAGGCAATGGGACTAATTTAGTTTGGGAAACCTGGTCGGCATGGACGACCTGAACCAAAAGGTCTGTTTCCATGCTGTATGACTCTATGAATTGATGACAGGGACCGGCTGTTTCTTAGCCATATGCTCATTTAAGGGCTCATGCAATTCGCACTCTTGATTAGTGGAATATTTTTCAACTTGTTCAGCTACCAAATGGCTCTCTAATGAAATCCACCATCAGAAATCATATTAAAATAAGTTATTTTCCTCATTTCCTATTGCTGGCATCCACCTTCTCATTAATGCACAAATACTCTCATCTTCAATGTCTTGTTTGTCATTATTACTGACATTTGAATAACAATATTGCAGTTTTTAAGGCATTGCTGATTTTGATTAAATGTAAAAAGTAGCTTTTCCTGTTAATAGCACTGCCAGTCCTTCATCTAAAATGCTGGATAGGTACCAGGATAAGTATGAAGCAGATTTCATTCGAAGGAACTTTGGGGGAAGGTGATTTATGTAAGGTTTGCTGCAACACATAACAGATGAGCAGAGAGAAGAAAAGGTCTGAAACAAAAAGTCTACTTGCAGTGAGGTCAATGGCGGAGAGGCATCACCAACCGCAACATAATACGCGAACAGGGAAAGTAGCTGATTGGTGACTTGCAAAAGTCCATAAATTATCAGATTCTTGCAGGCTGTGAGAATGAACTGGGAACTGTAGTGAGGATGAGCAAATTGATCATGGCCTCATGGTATGGGAAAGCATTCAAGTTGGGGGCACCAAATAGTTCTAGTAGTAGTAGTAGTAGTAATATCAATTCCTGTGCTTCCATCATTGCTCAGTGGCCCTTTTGCTTTCATTCCCTTTTTCTTTTTCTAAATGGTCGATACAACTGAGTGGCTTGCCAGGTCATTTCAGAAGGCAATTATGCAGCAACCACATTTCTGACAGTCTGGTGTCATTTGCAGGCCAGACCAGGCAAGAATGGCATTTTCTTAGAGGACATTAGTGAACCCAATGACATTGGAAGGGAAAAGATTGAGATTCTAAAGGGAGATTACAGAGAGTTAGGCAGAAATTTAAAAAGGAGGTCCTCAAGGGTAGTAATATCTGGATTACTCCCAGTGCTATGAGCTAGTGAGGGCAGGAATAGGAGGATAGAGCAGATGAATGCATGGCTGAGGAGTTGGTGTATGGGAAAAGGATTCACATTTTTGGATTATTGGAATCTCTTTTGGGTAGAAGTGACCTGTACAAGAAGGATGGATTGTACCTAACTTGGAAGGGGACTAATATACTGGCAGGGAAATTTGCTAGAACTGCTTGGGAGGATTTAAAATAGTAAGGTGGGGGGTGGGACCCAGGGAGATAGTGAGGAAAGAGATCGATCTGAGACGGGTACAGCTGAGAACAGAAGAGAGTCAAACAGTCAGGGCAGGCAGGGACAAGGTAGGACTAATAAATTAAACTGCATTTATTTCAATGCAAGGGGCCTAACAGGGAAGGCAGATGAACTCAGGGCATGGTTAGCAACATGGGACTGAGATATCATAGTAATTACAGAAACATGGCTCAGGAATGGGCAGGACTGGCAGCTTAATGTTCCAGAATACAAATGCTACAGGAAGGATAGAAAGGGAGGCAAGAGAGGAGGGGGAGTGGCATTTTTGATAAGGGATAGCATTACAGCTGTGCTGAGGGAAGATATTCCTGAAAATACATCCAGGGAAGTTATTTGGGTGGAACTGAGAAATAAGAAAGGGATGATCACCTTATTGGGATTGTATTATACAGCCCCCAATAGTCAGAGGGAAATTGAGAAACAAACTTGTAAGGAGGTCTCAGCTATCTGTAAGAATAATAGGGTAGCTATGGTAGGGGATTTTAACTTTTCAAACATCGACTGGGACTGCCAAAGTGTTAAAGGTTTAGATGGAGAGGAATTTCTTAAGTGTGTACAAGACAATTTTCTGATTCAGTATGTGATGTACCTATTAGAGAAGGTGCAAAACTTGACCTACTCTTAGGAAATAAGGCAGGGCAGGTGACTGAGGTGTCAGTGGGGAAGCACTTTGGGGCCAGCAGCCATAATTCTATTCGTTTTAAAATAGTGATGGAAAAGGATAGACCAGATCTAAAAATTGAAATTCTAAATTGGAGAAAGGCCAATTTTGACGGTATTAGGCAAGAACTTTTGAAAGCTGATTGGAGGCAGATGTTCGCAGGTAAAGGGACGGTTGGAAAATGGGAAGCCTTCAGAAATGAGATAACAAGAATTCAGAGAAAGTATATTCCTGACAGGGTGAAAGGAAAGGCTGGTAGGCATAGGGAATGCTGGATGACTAAAGAAATTGAGGGTTTGGTTAAGAAAAAGAAGGAAGCATATGTCAGGTATAGACAGGAGAGATCGAGTGAATCCTTAGAAGAGTATAAAGAAAATAGGAGTATACTTAAGAGGGAAATCAGGAGGGCAAAACGGGGACATGAGATAGCTTTGGCAAATAGAATTAAGGAAAATCCAAAGGCTTTTACAGATATAATAAGGACAAAAGGGTAACTAGGGAGAGAATAGGGTCCCTCAAAGATCAGCAAGACGGCCTTTGTGTGGACCCTCAGAAAATGGGGGAGATACTAAATGAATATTTTGCATCAGTATTTACTGTGGAAAAGGATATGGAAGTTATAGACTGTAGAGAAATAGATGGTGACATCTTGCAAAATGTCCAGATTACAGAGGAGGAAGTGCTGGATGTCTTGAAACGGTTAAAGGTGGATACATCCCCAGGACCTGATCAGGTGTACCCGAGAACTCTGTGGGAAGCTAGAGAAGTGATTGCTGGGCCTCTTGCTGAGATATTTGTATCATTGATAGTCACAGGTGAGGTGCCAGAAGACTGGAGATTGGCAAACATAGTGCCACTATTTAAGAAGGGCGGTAAAGACAAGCCAGGGAACTATAGACCGGTGAGTCTGATCTCAGTGGTGGGCAAGTTGTTGGAGGGAATCCTGAGGGACAGGATGTACATGTATTTGGAAAGGCAAGGACTGATTCGGGATAGTCAACATAGCTTTGTGCGTGGGAAATCATGTCTCACAATCTTGATTGAGTTTTTTAAGAAGTAATAAAGAAGATTGATGAGGGCACTTAAACAGTGGCACCACGTTTGCCAACCTCCAGTCTTCCGGCACCTCACCTTTGACTATTGATGATACAAATATCTCAGTAAGAGGCCCAGCAATCACTTCTCTTGCTTCCCACAGAGTTCTCAGGTACACCTGAGCAGTAGATGTGATCTATATGGATTGCAGTAAGGCTTTTGACAAGGTTCCCCATGGGACACTGATTAGCAAGGTTAGATCTCATGGAATACAGGGAGAACTAGCTATTTGGATACAGAACTGGCTCAAAGGTGGAAGATGGAGGGTGGTGGTGGAGGATTGTTTTTCAGACGGTAGGCCTGTGACCAGTGGAGTGCCACAAGGATCGGTGCTGGGCCCTCTACTTTTTGTCATTTACATAAATGATTTGGATGCGAGCATAAGAGGCACAGTTAGTAAGTTTGCAGATGACATCAAAATTGGAGGTGTAGTGGACAGCGAAGTGGGTTACCTCCGATTACAACAGGATCTGGACCAGATGGGCCAATGGGCTGAGAGGTGGCAGATGGAGTTTAATTCAGATAAATGCGAGGTGCTGCATTTTGGGAAAGCAAATCTTAGCAGGACTTATGCACTTAATGGTAAGGTTCGAGGGAGTGTTGCTGAACAAAGAGACCTTGGAGAGCAGGTTCATAGCTCCTTGAAAGTGGAGTCGCAGGTAGATAGGATAGTGAAGGCGGCATTTGGTATGCTTTCTTTTATTGGTCAGAGTATTGAGTACAGGAGTTGGGAGGTCATGTTGCAGCTGTACAGGACATTGGTTGGAATATTGCGTGCAATTCTGGTCTCCTTCCTATCGGAAGGATGTTGTGAAACTTGAAAGGGTTCAGAAAAAATCTACAAGGATGTTGCCAGGGTTGGAGGATCTGAGCTACAGGGAGAGGCTGAACAGGCTGGGGCTGTTTTCCCTGAAGCGTTGGAAGCTGAGGGGTGACCTTATAGAGGTTTACAAAATTATGAGAGGCATGGATAGGATAAATAGACAAAGTCTGTTCCTGGGGTCGGGGAGTCCAGAACTAGAGGGCATAGGTTTAGGGTGAGACGGGAAATATATAAAAGAGGCCTCAGGGGAAACTTTTTCACGCAGAGGGTGGTATGTGTATGGAATGAGCTATCAGAGGATGTGGTGGAGGCAGGTACAATTGCAACATTTAAGAGGCATTTGGATGGGTATATGAATAGGAAGAGTTTGGAGGGATATGGGCCGGGTGCTGGCAGGTGGGACTAGATTGGGTTGGGAAATCTGGTCGGCATGGATGGGTTGGACCGAAGGGTCTGTTTCCATGCTGTACATCTTTATGACTTTATTAGTCAACCCATTAAGCTTTTCTAACAATTTACAATGGATTAATGATCATTGTGCAGATAGATTAGGGATGTTAAAGGGACTTTTAGATAAGCAAATGAACATGCAAGGAATGGAGGGATGTGGATCAAGGACAGACAGAAGAGATTAGTTTAATTTGGAGTCATGTTCAGCACAACATCATGGCCTGAAGAACTCATTCCTGTGATGTACAATTCCATGTTCTTGATTCAAGGTCTTCATAAATTCAAATTCTACTCTCTACCATGGCAAGAATTGAACCCAGAATAATATTTATGTCTCTGGATGAACATTCTACCGATAATACCACTGCCTGCCCCATAACACTTTTATTCAAAAAGGGAAGGAGACAAAACATCTAATTAACATCCAGTTAGCTTAACGGATGTCATTGGGAAAATGTTAGAATCTATTATAGAGGATGTAATAGCACAGCATTTTGATACTCAGAATACAATAAAGCACAGTCAGCATGTCTTCATGAGGGGGAATCATGCCTGACAAATTTATTAGAATTCTTTCAGGATGGTAACAAAAAGGATAGACATAAGGGGAACTAGTAATTGTAATATCTTTGGATTTTCAAAAGGTTTTTAATAAGACCACACATAAGGTACATAATAAGTCCCCATGGTGCTGGGAGTAGTATTTTAGTATGGGGAGAAGATTGGTTAACTAGTAGAAGACAGAAAGTTAGGATTAAAGGGGTATTTTCAGGTTGGCAATCTGTAACTAGTGGAATGCCACAGGGATCGTGCTGGGGCTGCAATTAGTTACAATATATATTAATGACTTGGATGAAGAAAGTGAATGTACTACAGCCAAGTTTGCAGGTGACACAAAAATAGGTGGGAAGGAAGGATGACACAAAAAGTCAAAGAGGGATATAGACAGTTTAAATCAGTAGGCAAAAAAAATTTGGCATATGAAAGATAATTTGGGCAATTATAAGATTATGTGCTGTGGTAAGAGAAATAGAGGAGGTGAATATTATTTAAATGGAGAGAGACTGAAGAGAATTGCATCGCAGATGGACATGGGGGTCCTTGTGCATTAATCACAAAAAGCTAGCATCCAGGTTCAGCTGATATTAAGGAAGGAGAACGGAATACTGGCCTTTATTTCAAACAGAAGACAGTGTATAAATAGTTAAAGTCATGCTAAAACTATACAAGGCACTGGTCAGACCACACCTGGAATACTGCGAATAGTTATGGTCCCTTATCTAAGGAAGATATACTGGTATTAGAGGCAATCTAAAGAAGGTTTGTGAGGTTGATTCCAGACATGGAGAATTTTCTTACAAGGAGACATTGAGTAGTTTGGGCCTATACTCATTATAGTATAGAAGAATGAGGAGTCACCTAATTGAAACATAAAAGATTCGTTGATGGATTGACGAGATAGATGCTGAAAGTTTATTTCCTGTTGTGGGGGAGTCTAGGACCAGACAGCAAAATCCCACAGCTAGAGGGATGTGAGACAGAAATTTACGATACAAATTAGGAGGAATTTCTTCCAAGATAGACAGCCAAAAGGTAATTCAGCATCTCTCCATAAAAATACTACCAGTGTAGTAAATCAGATTTAGGTACACTGATATTTTAAATAATAGGACCTCAGGGATAATGACTTTTCACCTTGATGAGAAAAATGACAAAAATTATGTGCATGTTGATAGCTAAGAACATAAACAGGAGTAGCCACACGGCCTTATTTGCTTGCTCTGCCATTCATAGTAAAATCATGGTTGATCTTCAAATTTAAACCATCATTAATACTTAAAGAGTTAGACTAATCTTCTGGCTAAATTTGGTACTCAAGTAATTGACTAAGACTACAAACTGAAATCCTGCTGGGAGTCTTGAACCCACACTTTACGATTCACCTACCAAACTGACACTGATTGGAAATGGTACAAAAGGGTTCATTTGTTGTGTTGATGTCTTAAACATAATTAGTACCTTTCAAAACCTTTTAAACTCATTTCCACTACCAAACAGTCCTTTAGCATGTTATTTTGGACAATGAAATTGGTTAGCCATTTACTTCATCAGAAAATTAACCTTTAATAAGTCAATGATTATACCATTTTTGAAATTTAAAAAAATGTTTTAAACTTAACCTATTTTTCTAATCAACCTTTTCAGAGAGGTTATAATGAACCTCTGGAGTAGGTGGGACTTGAATCCAGTCTTCCCAGTTCAGCGGTATGGACACTACCACTGCACTCAAGAAGACCAAATTAAAGGAATGACTCCAATCCATGGACTTTAACTCAGAACCTGTGAATGCCTCAGCTTTAACTAGAAGTCTGATGTACTATCTATTTGCACCACATTACCATTTTTTTTTTCTCTATGGATTAAATGTTCTCCTCACCCTCAATAGCTATTCTCCTTTTCGGCCAGTTTTTAGTCTCTCTTGTTACAAGATCTTTTACCCGTATACAGATGACGTACTCTTCCAATGCAAATTCTAGAGTGTAAAATTTCAGTAATTCTAGCCAGAGGTGTCCAAGAGAAACGTGATGTGTTGAACCAAACGTCAATGCAGCCTAACAGGAAATGAAAAAGCATGATAAATGATTTATAAGAAGTCTCTTCAAGTCTCTGTGATTAAAAGATTGATTTAAATTTGCAGTAATAGGGAGAAATCAGAGTTGTGTCAGTATAACAAATTAAACTAACTTCACTGTAAAGTTATTTGGTACCGTAAAGTTACCTCCAAATTAGGCCCTACAGTGGCCAAATCTCAGCAGAAACTGTACAATAAGAAAATTGAGAATTATAAGTGTGTATTTTAAAACAGAATAAGCTATGAGTCAGTCTATAACAGTTAATTACAAAACTAATTTCAGTAATTACTGATTTATGTCACGATATCTACATATAGAGATAGTAAAGATCTAAAACCGTAGATTCTAGCTATGCTCACAGTTTGCACTTTAGCTAGCTGGATTTAATTCTCATTTATACTTGTCATTCTGGTCAACTTTTCACTTGATAAATTTCTCCTTGACAACACTGTGAAACAGTCCTCCATCAAGCTTTTTTAATCAACCGCCTTAAAAGAGTTTCCAAACATGAGTTGACATGTGTGAACATTATGGATATTTGAAATTTCAACGCTAACCATGTTAGATGGAAGTTCAAACCTTTAAGCGAAGGATAGTTTTCATCAATTCAATTTTCCTCAGATCATCTGCACTTCATAGTTAATACTATAACACAGTAACATTGAGATAATTTTACGTTCAGCTCTATTCACTTACATTGCGAAATAAATAGTAAAAATCTCAATGAGAATATATAATAGTACACAAATTATAACAATGTAGCTTTAGAAATGAATATAGTGCACTTACTTTGCCTTGCTTTTCTTTTGATGAAATACTTTGGTTCTGAGGTTCACTGCTTTCCATCTTTTTATTTGAAGATTTTCTATGCTCTGCTTTATTTAAGGTTTTACCGTCTCCATTGCTCATATTTTTTGTTTCTCCAGAGTTTGCTGGTTTGTGCTCCCACAACACATATTCATCATTCTGTATGCCTTGCAGGTGATACTCATCAATTCGTTTCAAGTCAAAACCTTCAATCTAGGATACCAAAAAAGTGACAAATTAACTTTTCCCGCGAGCTCAAAACTGAAACAGGTGGATCAGTTAATAATGTACATTAAAGAAGAACTCTAGGGCTGAAATTCATCTTGGTTGATGGTGCCAAAATGATAAATACAGCCAATCCAATACCACCCATTTTGCGCCACTGTCTGAGATTAGTTTCTAGATGATTTTAGGCTGAATTTCATGTTTTATTTGGCTCGGTCCAGTTTGCGAATCCTAGCAATTTTCTCGTGCACATTTCCAAAACTGCCTCATAAATTACAAACCACACCCTGATGGCATCTCTCACCTCTGATTTCTGCCCTAACTTACCATGGGCCATTCCCAGAATACTCAGCAGGTATTCTGAAATTCACCAACATCACCTGCTCCTGCATCAGCTTTAATAGTCCATTATGCACCTAGACAAGTACTGTCAGACCAAAGGTGCTCTCTGACCAGTTCCTGACATCTGCTCTGGACATTGCAGATGGGGGAAAAATTAGCACCCAACTTTTTGGTCTAGGTCCTGGAGATCCTGCTGAGCAGGGTGGTGCCAGTATAGGACTTCCTTCTCCTCTTGCATCAGCACTGGGTATGACTCTGCCAGCCTCATCAACTTTGCGATCTGAGTTAGTGCAGTCTCAGCCATTTGGAGGAATGCCCAGCACTGTCGAAAGACAGCAAATGTCCTTCTCCACTCTGCCAACCTAAGTGTCATCATCTTCTCTCTGATACCTCACACTCAATCTCTGATGTATCTCCCCGAAGGAAAATGTTCCATCATTATTGCCTGAAACATTTGCGCTACTCACTCTCATCTACCCTAACCCCTGACACCACTAACCCTGCATGTCTACTGCATGTGCTGCCTACTCATTTACTGAGGACACTTCCCCATCTGCAACAAAAGGTGCACCATTACTTTGATCTCCCGTAATACCTGCTTCTAACTCATTCCATAAGGTAAACAGCCCATGCTAGGACAGAAAGGCTCAAGATTAGAGTGGTACTGGAAAATCACATCAGGTCAGGCAGCATCCGAGGAGCAGGAAAAATCGATGTTTCAAGCAAAAGCCTTTCATCAGGAATCAAGGGCTCAAGACAGGTACGTCCTGCCCTTCATTTGGCTCCTTACCCTTTAAAAAGGAAGGATCCTGACTCTGGCCACCGCTGCCAGAGCCTGGACTGGTATTGGAGGCTGCCCTTGTGCTGGAAACCCCTGACCAAAGTCTATCCTTCAAAGGAGCCTGTTGACAAACTTTCTGGCTTTGCGTCTGTGCTAAAAGGTATGGCAAGACAGCAGTAATATGAGCTTGGCATCTCTGGTTGAGGGGGCGAAGCACAAAAAGGCATGCTAGGGATACTGCAAGCATCAAGCTAAGCTTAGATTGAGTGAGTATTATGAAACAATGTGAATAGCCAGGAGATGCAGCCTGGAGCAATTTATGAACTGGGTGCATGACCCTAAGCACGATGTCCTTACTGGATGAGTACAATAATAGCCCAGGGTGCAACACTGAAATGGAGAAGTATCCTATAAGTGGATCAGAGGTGTGCCATGAGGGTTCTGAAACATGTCGGCCACCAATGTCTGTAGACATGGGTGAATATGGCCAGTGCCAATGGAGTTTGCCCTGAGATGTCAGTGAATGGGATGTTTTTCAGAACAGGTGATGAACTGAATCCACCAAGGTGCTCACTGTGGTTTCTTTGTTATGTTTGTCTGATATCTAGCTTATTTGGTGTGTTTGGTAAAATAGCAGGGTGAATATCAACGAGGCAAGTTGTGGCGTTAACAAGACATTTAACGTGTATTAGACCCCATCGATTGGCATCTTGCTACTGCCTAGCATGAACCTTGCTACGCTGCTTGTGAAAAGCGCAAAAGATTGAGTGAGATGATCTTGACATCAAGGGAGGTCTAGTCGCATGATTTTGCAACAAATGTGCCATAACTCATTATTCAGACCGCTATAAGAGTCATTACAGACCTCGATAAGATTGATAACATTGAAATTCAGCAAAAATATGTGAATGTAAATATACATACTGCTATTACTTGAGAAAGGTGTTAGCCAGTGATTTGTCGTTTGATGCCTTTTTTAAAGCTAAACAAGATTAGATATGAATCAAAGGAAAGCAGAAGAATGAGAGCACCTCATAGGGAAAAATATAATGATCCTCACCCATGAGCCCAAGTAGGCTGGTAAAAGAGGTTCTTGTCTTTGTTGAAGAAAAAATATCACCATCAATGTAAATGAATAGGAGGGAATGCCACCTTCTGCTTGACAGTCTATGTGGCACACCTAAAATGACAAAGAATTTGAAAGATTTGAAATAGCTATTGTAAATGCAACTTATGATAATATAACATTTTCAAAAATTAGGCAGTGAAGAATTGTTTAATCATCGAACAACTGCTGATGAAGCAAACTGAGACTATTACACAATTTTTATGCAAAACTTTTAATGCGCAGGTGCTTCACAAAGATTTAAGAAAAAGTGAAGTCTAAGCCAAAAGAGGAATGGTTACAAAGACAAAAGTTAAGGCAGAAAAACTGATTTTCAAGTGCATGGTCCAAAATGGGCAAGCAGAAACACAGAGAAGATGACACCAAAATTGGTGGTGCAGTGGACAGCGAAGAGGGTTACCTCAGATTACAACAGGATCTGGACCCGATGGGCCAATGGGCTGAGAAGTGGCAGATGGAGTTTAATTCAGATAAATGCGAGGTGCTGCATTTTGGGAAAGCAAATCTTAGCAGGACTTATACACTTAATGGTAAGGTCCTTGGGAGTGTTGCTGAACAAAGAGACCTTGGAGAGCAGGTTCATAGCTCCTTGAAAGTGGAGTCGCAGGTAGATAGGATAGTGAAGAAGGCGTTTGGTATGCTTTCCTTTATTGGACTGAGTATTGAGTACAGGAATTGGGAGGTCATGTTGCGGCTGTACAGGACATTGGTTAGGCCACCATTGGAATGTTGCGTGCAATTCTGGTCTCCTTCCTATCGGAAAGATGTTGGAGGATCTGAGCTACAGGGAGATGCTGAACAGGCTGGGATTGTTTTCCCTGGAGCGTCGGAGGCGGAGGGGTGACCTAGAGTTTACAAAATTATGAGGGGCACGGATAGGATAAATAGACAAAGTCTGTTCCCTGGGGTCGGGGAGTCCAGAACTAGGGGGCATAGGTTTAGGGTAAAAGAGACCTAACGGGCAACTTTTTCATGCAGAAGGTGATACGTGTATGGAATGAGCTGCCAGAGGATGTGGTGGAGGCTGGCACAATTGCAACATTTAAGAGGCATTTGGATGGGTATATGAATAGGAAGGGTTTGGAGGGATATGTGCCGGGTGCTGGCAGGTGGGATTAGATTGGATTGGGATATCTGGTTGGCATGGACGGTTGGACCAAGGGGTCTGTTTCCATGCTGTACATCTCTATGAGTCTAAGAGAATTTGACAGCATTGGACCTATGCAACTGAACTCAGACCTTCTAACACTGGATTAGAGAGTAGAAGAACACAGCAGCAGCAGAGCAATAGTGAATTTCAGTGGAAGTTATAAGCTGCAGATGGTTAAGAAAATAGCCAAGAATGAGATCACAGAGAGTTTTAAAGACAAGAGTCAGAATTTTAAATTTGAAATATTATGGGTCTGGGGGTTAATATAGTTCAGGAAGGATGAAGGTGAAGGATAAAGATTAAAGATGAAATTTAACACAGAATTAGATAAAAGAAATAATTTTTCATTGACTGAACGTTATGTTGTGTGGAAGGAGAAATTTTGTGAGGTGATGGATTAAGATGATGGAATTTAGGAGGGATATTGAAAAGTAAAATCTGGAAAAGAAAAAGGTATTAATAAGGTTCAACAATAAGTTAGGTGAGGTAGGATCAGACAATTTTATTGTGGCAGTATTATGCGTTTTTCATGAAGTGCAAGCAGTGGGGTCGGAAAATCAATTTGGGGCCAAAGAGTTTGTAAGCTCTGATTCAGTTTGGTTTAGCAGTCAGGAAGGGAAATTAAGTTAATTACATGGGTATGCAAGTCATGCCAGTGCTTGTGATCTTTCCAATGACTATCTAGCGAAAACTCGATATTAAACAGCAGGTGATAAGTGGTGTTCCATAAGGCTCAGTGTTGGGACCACAACTTTTCACCTAATACATTAATGATCTAGATAAAGAAACTGAGGGCATTCTGGTCAAGTTTGCAGATGATACAAAAATAGGTAGGGAGACAGATAGCATTGAGGAGGTGGGGAGGCTGCAGAAGGGTTTGGACAAGTTAGGAGAGTTTTGAGCAGATTTGTAGCTCAGGTTGAGGTTCTGGATGTAGATTTGCTTGCTGAGCTGGAAGGTACATTTCCTGACGTTTCGTTGCCCTCCTAGGTAATATCTTCAGTGGGCCTCAGGCGAAGCACTGCTGATAAGTCCTGCCTTCTATTTATATGTTTGGGTTTCTTTGGGTTGGTGATGTCATTTCCTATAGTGAAGTCACTTCCTATTCTTATTCTCAGGGGGTGGTAGATGGGGTCTAACTTGATGTGTTTGTGGTAAAGTTCTGGTTGGAGGAATGCTTCTAGGAATTCTCATGTGTGTCTTTGTTCGGCTTGTCCTAGGATGGATGTGTTGTCCCTGTCGAAGTGGTGTCCTTCCTTATCCGTATGTAAGGATACTAGTGAGACAGGGTAATGTCTTTTTGTGGCTAGTTGGTGTTCATATATCCAGGTGGCTAGTTTTCTGCCTGTTTGTCCAACGTAGTGTTTGTTGCAGTCCTTGCACATTATTTTGTAAATGACATTAGTTTTGTTTGTTGTCTGTATAGGGTCTTTCAAGTTCATTAGCTGCTGTTTTTGGTTAGGAGAGTGGACAAAGAAGTGGCAGATGGATTATAACGTGTGAGATTGTGCACTTTGATGGGAAAAACAGAGGCATGGACTATTTTCTAAATGGAGAAAATTCGATTTGGAGTATTGTGCACAGTGTATGGTCCCATATCTCAGGAAGGACGTACTGGTCTTGGAATGTTTTCAGAGGAGGCTCATGAGAATGGTTCCAGGAAAGAAAAGCTTTAACATATAAGGAACGTTTGAGGACTCTGAATTTATACTCAATGGCGTGTAGAAGGATGAGGGGGTGGTCTCATTGAAACATACAGAATACCAAACGGCCTAGACAGAGTAGATGTTGGGAAGACATTTCCATTGGTAGGAGAGACTAGGACCCGAGAGCATGGCCTTAGAGTAAAAGGAAGACCTTTTAGAACGGAGAGAAGGAGAAACATCTTCAGCCAGAGTGGTGAATCTATGGAATTCATTGCCACAGAAGGCTGTAGAGGCCAGGTCATTGAGTATATTTAAGACTGAAATAGATAGATTCTTGAGTAGTAAGGGGATCAAGGGTTATGGGGAGAAAGTGGGAGCTTGGGGTTGAGAAACCTATTAGCCATGATCGGATGGCTAGTGGGCTTAATGGGCTGACTGGTCTAATTTCTGCCCCATGACTTATGGTCAGTGTTCTTATAGTAGATGACCTGTGGAAGGCTGAGAGAGGACACGGAGAGATGCTATCTTGTATATAAATGGAACTAGTGTCTGGAAAACATTGCCAATGTCCAGTATGCAGATGGATGCTTAGGATCAAAAACAGAAATTGCTAGAAAAATATAGTTCTGAAGGTCTCTGGACCGAAATGTTACCTCTGCTTTCTCTCCACAGATGCTGCCAGACCTGTTACTTTTCTAGCAATTTCTGTTTTGTTTCTGATTTTCAGCATCTGCAGTTCTCTGTTTTGTTTTTAGTTTTATGCTTGCTTAGGAGGCTCCTGAGATGTCACAAAGATGGGAAGAGAAGCCATTACTAAAAGATACCTTTGACTTAGTACCAGACTCAAAATGATACTAGGAAAGGGAAAATTCAGGCCATAGAGATCACCAGATGGTTTTGGGTTGCTTTCTTCAAGCTCAGTACTGATGGTTATTGTTTTGCTGCTAACTGAAATATACTGCCAACAGTATTTCATTATTGCTACAGAGGCAATTATAATGTATGGAGTTGTATTGAATTATAGTCCTCTGACAATGCAAACGTTCCAAAATTGCAATGAGAATTCATTCTAAATTACAGGCCCAAGTCCTAGAGCAGCTTTTAAACCAACAGCTGACTCAAAGACAAGAATGCTCCATTGCGCCACTCTCCCACTTGACTAACTCAAGAATGGCTCAGTGTTCATATACATTGTGATTAAATCAAAACATTTAATTGAGAAGCAAAATACTCACCCTTGCCCAGCATCGAAATGCTAGAACTAGCGGGATCAGTCGAGGCTCCAATTTGGACAGAGCTGCTAGAAGGTTAGTAGTAAGGCAGGCCACATCGTTCCCTGCACTGACTTTACAAATCAGACCACTGTTGATGAAAAGAATAAGAACACTCTGAAACTGTTTCTACAGATTACTGTAAAGAATAAACTGATTTCATTTTTGCATGATTTAGTCATTTTAATTCAACTGTTAAATATTTGACTAGCTGTTACAAGGTTGAATCTCAAACTTGAATGCAACTATTCCTCCACGCTCAGTTGAGAATACGGAAGGAAAACAACTGGCTCGTAAATTCTACCCACTGCACCTCCTGTAATATTATTCTCTATGTTCTGCATACATGGAGATGATTTTAACTTGGGTCATTAGACTCTTTTATGAACCAGACAGTTTGAATGTCATCAATGAGGAGCGGATAGGAGAAAAGACAATTGCGGCTAACTGTGAGGATGCAATTTACAGCATCGAGCTTAAACCTATAAGACAAAACTGAATGACAGCACAAATTCAAGGATTTGCATTTATGTTGCATTTTCCATGATATCGAGAGATCCTAAAATACTTTACAGCCAATGCAGATATTGAAATTTAACCAATGTTGAAAGATAGACAAATATTGCAGCCAATCTATGCATCAAAAATTTACACAAATAGCAATGAGATAAATGATCAGATAATCATGCCAGGGTTGGTTGAGGGGTATACAAGAAAAGACAAAGGGAGCATTCTCCTCTCTTCTTTGAACAGTGACATGGGATATTTAATGCTTACTTCAAGGACAGGAAGAGCCTTGGTTTAATATTTCACCTGAAGCCACCTTTAAAATTGTAGAAGGACCTTACTATTGCACTCAAGTGTAAACTTGGATTAAGTACTCAAGTTTCTATAATATGACTTGAAGCTAGAGTCTTTAGACTGAAGTGACAAGAGTGTGAGCATGGAGTTAATAAGTTTAAAAACAAACCATTAGGGAAGAAATATAGGTTGAACATATGCCTATGCATTTCTACATTATATCTAAAATTTGAACTCAGTATTTTAACCCTCATCAAGCCAATCTCAATTATTTCCCAATAAACCACGGGGATTACTGACTTGATTTATTGATAAATTAGCATATCTTGTTGAAGGTTAAATTAGACTTTAAATAGCAACAATAATATTCACACTTCAAACACTTGTAATATACTTGAGTATATACATGCATGCCAACTTGGATGTTTATTATTAGTCAACACCTTTCACTGAAAGGTGAAAGGCAACCTACATGATCATAATTAAAGCAACATCTCCATGTTAAAGGGCATGCTACTGCAAATTATACATACACTGCACAAAGGGTATACAGCACATACAATTATTTGTCCAGAATGTGATAAGTAACATATCTTAGAGGTTTTAAGAAATGAAAGCTTTGAAAGGGTTCAGAAAAGATTTACAAGGATGTTGCCAGGGTTGGAGGATTTGAGCTATAGGAAGAGACTGGACAGGCTGGGGCGGTTTTCCCTGGAGTGTCAGAGGTTGAGGGGTGACCTTATAGAGGTTTACAAAATTATGAGGGGCATGGATAGGGTAAATAGGCAAAATCTTTTCCCTGGGGTTGGGGAGTCCAGAACTAGAGGGCATAGGTTCAGGGTAAAGATATAAAAGAGACCTAAGGGGCAACTTTTTCACACAAAGGGTGGTACGTGTAAGGAATGAGCTGCCAGAGGATGTGGTGGAGGCAGGTACAATTGCAACATTTAAGAGGCATTTGGATGGGTATATGAATAGGAAGGGTTTGGAGGGATATGGGCCGGGTGCTGACAGGTGGGACTAGATTGGGTTGGGATATCTGGTCGGCATGGACAGGTTGGACCGAAGGGTCTGTTTCCATGCTGTACATCTCTATGACTCTATATACAATTAAAATAAGACAAAATTTTGAAGGACAGTGGATTTGTCAAGAACCAAGAGAAAAAAAGAAAAGTAAATGTTCAGGTGAAAACCTTTAATCTGACTGAACCTTGGAAGATGACTGTACAAATCATTCTACCCTCGAAGGTATTAGGTTATCCCCCAGAGTCAAACATAAACTATATCATGCGGTTTCTCATACTGTAACTTTTATAGAGTTTAAAATATGTGCAAGAAAATGTCAATATCATTTGGAAGAAAGGGATAAAATAAATTTTCCCTGTAATTACAGGGTACACAAACCTTTGTATATCCCTGCAGGAGATAATTGGAACTTTGGCATGGAAATCAGACTTGACATCTGAATATAAAGCTGCAAAGTAATGTTTTAATACATTAAGGATAAAGGCAAGAAAAATGTATGCATGATTTTAAAAATTATTTTCACTAAATGAATGCTATAGTTTTCCAATTTCAAAGCTGATACAAATGATTCTTTCTTAAAGAAAAATCAATTTATTTCTCATCAGAGGAGTTACTAGACTGAAAACAGCCAAAGTTCATCGATTTGGTATTTTTATTAGTTCATAGGAAAGCCATAATTTATTGCTTATTCTAATTCCCTCAATAAGGAGATGGTAAGCCACCTGCTGCTGATGTGCTTATGGTGCAAGTACACCCACAACACTACCAATTCTGATCATTCCTGTTAGGTATACTATACATGCAGGAGATCATGTATCAAATTATTCAAATATTCTAACAAAAATATTGTCTTCTGAAAGAATCACATGTAATTGCTAGCCAATTGTTTCCATCATTTTTCTTGGGAGGCTATTATATCAACTAATTGCTCAATATTGTTTCCCAAGACTTACTTTAAATTTATAACTTCTTCAAGCAGACGCAATGCACTATGTTGCTATTCTGGACAAGGTGCATCAGCTTGTTATGATGTACACCATCTAGCCCCAATGACACACAGAAACAACAACCATTTCAACTTTCAACATCTTCTTTTCCGGTGCACATTTAGATCGATGGTAATTACAACTATTATGTATATGATGTACACTAACTGAATATATGTTGAAGGGAAATGAGAGGCGAACATCCAATACATAACATTTAATCAGAACTTGTTCAGCAATGTTACAGAAACACACTTTATTTTACTTGTTGTGGTTTCAGAAACTGTTGATACAGAATCATTATGGTGCAGAAGGCCATTCAGCCCATTGTGTCCACACTGGCTCTCTGAATGAACATTATGTCTTAGTGCCAATCACTTTGTCTTTTCACAATAACTCTGCACATACTAATATAAATGAGTGAACTGCAAATGATTATGTTAAGTTAGCATCTTATGATCAGTACCAGAATAAATATATCAAATCTTTAAAGCCATTTAGAAAAAGATTGAAAAATAAGGCCTCCATGGGTTGCTCGCATAGATTGATGCCATCTTGTGTCAGGACAAAATTGACAGGACATCTTTCTGATGTGATTCACATCATACCAGGCCAAAAGATATCGGAGGTCCATCAACATCATTATTATTTTATGCGGTTTGCCCTTCAAACTCCCCCTCAAACAATGATTGAAACCACAGAGGTGAAAAGCCGAACTTGAGAATTCTTATTTGACTACCAAAGCACCTTATTTGGAAAACAATTTGACACTAGAATCAGAGCATCATAGAGATGTACAGCATGGAAACAGACCCTTCGGTCCAACTTGTCCATGCCGACCAGATATCCCAAACTAATCTAGTCCCACTTCCCAGCACCCGGCCCATATCCTTCCTATTCATATACCTATTCAGATGCTTTTTAAATGTTGCAATTGTATCAGCCTCCACCACTTCCTCTGGCAGCTCATTCCATAGATGCACGACTCTCTGTGTGAAAACATTGCCCCTTAGGTCTCTTTTATATCTTTCCCCTCTCACCCTAAACTTAAGCCCTCGAGTTCTGGACTCCTCCACCCTAGGGAAAAGACCTTGTCTATTTACCCCATCCATGCCCCTCATGATTTTGTAAACCTCTAGAAGGCCACCCCTCAGCGTCCAATGATCCAGGGAAAAAAGCCCTAGCCTATTCAACCTCTCCCTTTAGCTCAAATCCTCCAACCCTGGCAACATTCTTGTAAATCTTTTCTGAACCCTTTCAAGTTTCACAACATCCTTCTGATAGGAAGGAGACCAGAATTGCATGCAATATTCCAAAAGTGGCCTAACCAAAGTCCTGTACAGCTGCAACATGACCTCCCAACTCCTATACTCAATACTATGATGAATAAAGGAAAGCATACCAAATGCCTTCTTCACCATCCTACCTACTTTCAAGGAGCTATGAACCTGCACTCCAAGGTCTCTTTATTCAGCAACACTCCCTCGAACCTTACCATTGAGTGTATAAGTCCTGCTAAGATTTGCTTTCCCAAAATGCAACACCTTGCACTTATCTACACTAACTTCTATCTACCACTCCTCAGCCCATTGGCCCATCTGATCAAGATCCCGTTGTAGTCTGAGGTAATCTTCTTCACTGTCCACTACACCTCCAAATTTGGTGTCATCTGCAAACTTACTACGGGAGGTCACATGATAAGGCAGGCATATTTGCTCCATGCTTAAAAAGGTATTAGCAGAATTCAAACTGGCATTCAAGAGAGTTCCATCAGAGAGAGAGTCCTCCAAGTAAAGTAATCAGAACTCTGTATCTAATTGCAATATCTTGAAAGGTAAGGAAAGGCTCTTTCCTTCAACCTGTTCACTTTGAAGTTCCCATAAGAAATCCACCTTTGGGCAGATCAATTAGTAGAAACCTTCGCAGCTAGTAAGAAATCTCTCAAATTTCAACAATTTTATTCCAGCCAAAGCATTAATTCAAGCAAGAAACATCAGCCCTGTGCCAAAATAGAGATTGGATTAAATTTATTTTTTATAATTACTGATTTATCTTCATCTCCACCTGTATTGTGTGTGAGATGGTATGGGTAAGTTGAATTAACGAGCGTCATATATTTGTTAATCACTGGGGCAAGTGTGTGAAAAATAAAACAATCTTCAATTTTAAATGCAGAAAACCTGGCTGTTTGGGAAATAAAAATAAATAGCTAAACTTGGTACCCAAGTCACGAGCCTCCACTTAACAATATATGGCCACAATCAGGAACTCAGCATATGGAAGCTTACTTTGCAGCTCCACCCAATGTCCACAATATCTTCACATACATAGTTTATAATGGTCATGTCTTGAAATATCAAAAGTAGTCAGTAAACTTACAATTGTTTTTAATAATGTCCAGCACTTGTATCAAAACATCTGGCTGATTTAACTGCAAAAGAAACAATAATGGATAAAATCAAATTACTTCAATTCTACAGGGGAAGGGTCAGAAATCAATTCTTTAAATCTTTACAATACCTAACAACAAAACTCATTATTTTAAACTTGTTTAGTATTTATTAAATGATAAGTGGAGATCTTTTAATGCTTTGCCCTTCTTTTACTAATGTTGATGTTGCCAGCTGGCTAGCAATTATTGCCCATTTCCAATTGCCCAGAGGACAGTGAAGATTCAAGCACATTAGTATGGGTCTGGAGCCAGACCAGCAAAGAATGGCAGTTTTCTTTTCCTAAAGGGCATTAGTGAACCAGCTAGGGTTTTACAACAATTAGTATAACATGGTTGTCATCAGGCTAGATGTTTCATTCCAGATCTTCAATGAATTTGAAATTTTAACATCTGCCATGGTGGGATTTAAACCCATGACCGCAGAATATAAACCTGGAGTTCTGGATTACTAGTTCAGTGACATTACCATTATGCCACCACCTCCCCTGTGCAAATCAATTCCAGATTACATTCCTCTACTGATGAAATATGGCAGGGGGCTGTGCTGGGGGCGGGGGGCAGGGTTGGACTGGGTTGGGGGTGGCTGGGCGGGGCAGGTATGGACCGGGATGAGGGCGGGTGGCATGTTTGGAGCGGCTTGGGGGCAGTTGGAGTGTTTGAACCGGCTTGGGGGGCAGTTGGAGTGTTTGGACCGGCTTGGGGGGCGGATGGAGTGTTTAGACCGAGCTGGGGGTGGGTGACGTGTTTGGACCGGGCTGGGGACGGGTGGTGTGTTTGGACCGGGTTGGGGACGGGGGGGCGGGTGGTGTGTTTGGACTGGGTTGGAGGCGGGTGGACTGTTTCGATCAGGTTGGGGGGAGGGGAGCGTTTAGATCAAGTTGGGGGCAGGTGGTGTGTTTGGACAGTGTTGGGGGTGGATGGTGTGTTTAGACCAGGTTGGCGGCGGGTGGAGAGTTTAGACCGGGTTGGCAGCGGGTGGAGTGTTTAGACCGGGTTGGGGCGGGTGGAGTGTTTAGACCGGGTTGGGGGCGGGTGGAGTGTTTAGACCGAGTTGGGGGCGGGTGGCGTGTTTGGACCGGGTTGGGGGGCGGGTAGAGTGTTTGGACCGAGTTGGGGGTGGGTGAAGTGTTAAGACCAAGTTGGGGGTGTGTGCGTGTTTGGACCGGGTTGGGGACGGGGGGGCGGGTGGTGTGTTTGGACTGGGTTGGAGGCGGGTGGACTGTTTCGATCAGGTTGGGGGGAGGGGAGCGTTTAGATCAAGTTGGGGGCGGGTGGAGTGTTTGAACCGGGTTGGGGGCGGGTGGCGTGTTTAGACCGGGTTGGGGGGCGGATGGAGTGTTTGGACTGGGTGGCATGTCTGGAATGGGTTGGGGGTGGGTGGAGTGTTTAGACCAGGTTGGGAGCGGGTGGAGTGTTTAGACCGAGTTGGGGGCGGGTGGTGTGTTTGGACAGTGTTGGGGGTGGATAGTGTGTTTAGACCAGGTTGGCGGCGGGTGGAGAGTTTAGACCGGGTTGGCAGCGGGTGGAGTGTTTAGACCGGGTTGGGGCGGGTGGAGTGTTTAGACTGAGTTGGGGGCGGGTGGCGTGTTTGGACCGGGTTGGGGGGCGGGTAGAGTGTTTGGACCGAGTTGGGGGCAGGTGAAGTGTTAAGACCAAGTTGGGGGTGTGTGGCGTGTTTGGACTGGGTTGGGAATGGGTGGAGTGTTTAGACCAGGCTGGGGGCGGGTGGAGCGTTTAGACCGGGTTGGGGGCGGGTGTCGCGTTTGGACCGGGTTGGGGGCTGGTGGTGCGTTTGGACTGGGTTGGAGGCGGGTGGCGTGTTTGGACTGGGTTGGGGGTGGGTGGAGTATTTAGACCAAATTGGGGGCAGATTGCGAGTTTGGACCGGGTTGGGGGCGGGTGGAGTGTTTAGACCAAGTGGGGTTGGGTGTGGGTGGCGTGTCTAGACCGTGTTTGGGGCGGGTGGAGTTTTAAGGCCGTGTTGGGGGCGGGTGGAGTGTTTAGACCGGGTTGGGGGTGCGTGGCGTGTTTGGACCGAGTTGGGGGCAGGTGGACTATTTAGACCAAGTTGGGGGTGGGTGGACTGTTTAGACCAGGTTGGGAGCGGGTGGCGTGTTTGGACCGAGTTGGGGGGGTGGTGGAGTGTTTGGACCGGGTTGGGGGCGGGTGGTGAGTTCAGACCGGGTTAGGGGCGGATCGTGTGTTTAGACCAGGTTGGGGGCGGGTGGAGTGTTTCGACCAGGTTGGGGGCGGGTGGTGAGTTTGGACCAAGTTGGGGGTGGGTGGAGTGTTTTGACCAAGTTGGGGGTGGGTGGAATGTTTAGACCGGGTTGGGGGTGGGTGGAGTGTTTAGACCGGGTTGGGGACGGGTGGCGTGTTTAGACCAAGTTGGGGGCGGGTGGCGAGTTTAGACCGGGTTGGGGACAGGTGCAGTGTTTGACCGAGTTGGGGGCAGGTGGCGTGTTTAGACCAAGTTAGGGGTGGGTGGCATGTTTGGACTGGGTGGAGTGTTTAGACCGGGTTTGGGGCGGGTGGAGTGTTTAGACCGGGTTGGGCGCGTGTGGCGAGTTTGGACGAGTTGGGGGCGGGTGGCGTGTTAAGGCCAAGTTAGGGGCGGGTGGCGTGTTTGGACCGGGTTTGGGGTGGGTGGCGTATTTGGACCGGGTTGGGGGCGGGTGGAGTGTTTAGACCGAGTTGGGAGCGGGTGGCGAGTTTAGACCGGGTTGGGGGCGGGTGGAGTGTTTAGACCAGGTTGGGGGCGGGTGGAGTGTTTAGACCGAGTTGGGGGCGGGTGGAGTGTTTAGACCGAGTTGGGGGCGGGTGGCGAGTTTAGACCGAGTTGGGGGCGGGTGGCGAGTTTAGACCGGGTTTCGGGCAGGTGGAGTGTTTAGACCAGGTTGGGGGTGGGTGGAGTGTTTAGACCGGGTTGGGGGCGGGGGGGGGGGGGCATGTTTGGACCGGGTTGGGGGTGGGGGGGAGCAGGTTTGGACATGGCTGGGGGCAGGGGGCACGGTTTTGGACCGAGTTGGGGGCAGGTGGCGTGTTTAGACCGGGTTGGGGGCGGGTGGAGTGTTTGGACCGGGTTGGGGGCGGGTGGCGAATTTGGACCGTGTTGGAGGCGGATGGCAAGTTTGAACCGAGTTGGGGGCGGGTATAGTGTTTAGACCAAGTTGGGGGCAGGTGGCGAGTTTAGACTGGGTTGGAGGCGGGCTTGTTTGGACCGGGTTGGGGGCGGGTGGGCGGGTTTGGACCGGGTTGGGAGTGGGGGGGGACAGGTTTGGACCAGGTTGGGGGCGGGGGGGTCGGTTTTGGACCGAGTTGGGGGCGGGGACGCGGTCTTGGACCGAGTTGGGGGCGAGTAGCATGTTTAGACCGGGTTGGGGGGCGGGTGGAGTGTTTGGACCGGGTTGGGGGCAGGTGGCGTGTTTAGACCGGGTTGGGGGCGGGTGGAGTGTTTGGACCGGGTTGGGGGCGGGTGGCGAATTTGGACCGTGTTGGAGGCGGATGGCAAGTTTGAACCGAGTTGGGGGCGGGTATAGTGTTTAGACCAAGTTGGGGGCAGGTGGCGAGTTTAGACTGGGTTGGAGGCGGGCTTGTTTGGACCGGGTTGGGGGCGGGTGGGCGGGTTTGGACCGGGTTGGGAGTGGGGGGGGACAGGTTTGGACCAGGTTGGGGGCGGGGGGGTCGGTTTTGGACCGAGTTGGGGGCGGGGACGCGGTCTTGGACCGAGTTGGGGGCGAGTAGCATGTTTAGACCGGGTTGGGGGGCGGGTGGAGTGTTTGGACCGGGTTGGGGGCGGGTGGCGAGTTTGGACCGTGTTGGAGGCGGGTAGCAAAGCTGAACTGAGTTGGGGGCGGGTGGCGCGTTTTGACCGGGTTGGGGACGGGTGGTGAGTTTGGACCGGGTTGGGGCGGGTGGAGTGTTTAGACTGGGTTGGAGGCACGTGGCGAGTTTGGACCAGATTGCGGGCGGGTGGAGTGTTTAGAACGGGTTGGAGACGGGTGCCGAGTTTGTACCGGGTTGGAGGCGGGTGGAGTGTTTAGACCGGAATGGAGGCGGGTAGTGTGTTTGGACCGGGTTGGGGGAGAGTGGCGAGTTTGGACCGGTTTGGGGGCGGGAGGCGGGTTTGGACCGAGTTGGGGGCGGGTGGCGTGTTTAGTCCGGGTTGGGGGCGGGTGGTGTGTTTAGACCGGGTGGCGAGTTGGACCGGGTTGGGGCGGAGCTGTGTTTGGACCGGGTTCAGGGCGGGGGGGCGGGTTTGGACCGGCTTGGGAGCAGGGTGGGCGATTTTGGACCAGGTTGGGGGTGGGTGGCGGTTTTGGACCGGGTTGAGGCAGGTGTGGACCGGGTTGGGAGCAGGGGGCACGGGTTTTTACCGGGTTGGGTGGGATTGGACCGGTGTGGGGGTGGGTGGTGGGCTTGGACCACATTGGGGACAGGGGGACTGTTTTGACTGGGTTGGGGGCGGGTGGCGGGTTTGGACCGGGTTGGGGGCAGGGTGCGGGTTTGGACCGGGTTGGGGGTGAGGTTGGTTTGGGGCGAGGGGTGAGTTGGTTTGGGGCGGAGGGGGTGGGGGCTCGCGCACTGTGCGGCTGCAGTCTCCTGAACGGGAGGCAGACTTTAAAACTCTGTGCCCCAGAGGAAAGGCATTTAATCGATTAACCAAATAATCGATTATCCGAACAAAATACTGCTCGTCTATCTCGTTCGGATAATCAAGTTTCCACTGTAATGGATATGAAAGACCTTTGGAGAATGAGCCGCTTGCAGAACTCACAAAAGTCAGGAAGCAAGTTCAAGCATGTTAGGAGAAAGTGCCTTTCGTAAAGGTTCCCTTTTGAGTGAGAATGATTTGTTAGGGAAGGTTCTGATGTCAACACAGACAAAGGAGCAACAGTAGAAGTAATCAATGGATATAATTTATTTTTAAAACGATAGTTTATTTTAAATAAGGAGATGATTTCAAATATAGCCTGAAATCTAGTATGTCTAATGCTGGCACGTTTCCAGCTCTTGGGCTAACTAATGAATCTATCAGAAACAAACATGGACGAGACCCACTGTGAACGGAGGAGCAGCTCCTCAGAGATTCCATTCACTTTACAACTTTTCTGACTGGTAGACCCGTCACTGAATTTTATCAAGAATTTGAGAGGCTTCTGGCATGATTTTGTTGCCACACCCTGTATTTTGAGCCCTGATGTATGATACTTGTTGATGTGTCATAAATGTGTCAATTGTATCACTTACATGGGAAGGGAATTTTACATCAATGTTGATGTCACTAGTTTTGAAAGCAAACCTTGTAAGACAAGAACCATACAACCTCAATGAGCAATCTGTAAAACAAATAAAAGCAAAACAAATCAACAAAGATTTATCTGGACTAAACTGGGTAGGTAAACATTCGCGTTTATTAATATCCATTCTATCCCTTCACTTTCCTGAACAGTAAGCTGGCAGTTTGACTTACTTCAACTAGTTTTTGCAATTACTATACAATCTTCCTATATTATAACCAGCACTAAATTCATCTTTGCCAGCTCTGCTGAAGCCTTTTTTTCCTTGAATCCAATTAGTTTTCTAGTCTGATGACTTCCATTCCATGATTCCCAGTTTGAGGTCAATTTCAAACTCTCCTATTTCCAGTCCATCTTTCCTCTCTTTGAAATGTACTTATACTCACTGTGTTCATTCTATCCTTCCAAAAGATATGACCACACTTCCCTGAGTGCGCTTACACTGGCATTAACACTTTTGAAAGTTATCAAAGTTGTTATCATCTTTCAAATTGACTATTACCTTGAATATCTTAGTTTAAAGACTGAAATGAGCAATACATGCAGCACAAATCAATTTTGGTATGTTCAATTTTGAAGATGAGTGTTCATCAATATGTAAGCATTATTCCTCAAGATGTGAACAAGGAGCTGGTGTAGGCCATGCGGCCTCTAATGCCTGCTCTGCCATTTATTAGATTATGGCTAATCTGACTGAAATCTCAAACCTATATTCCCACCTATCCCCAATAATGTTTTATTCTCTTGCCTACAAGCCTAACTGTCCAACCTTTCCTCACAAGATAATCTGCCTATTTTATGTTTTATTTTGGTCAACCTTGTCTGAACAGCTTCCAAAGCATTCACATGGGTAATAAATCCATTAATAAGATGACTAATACAGTACACAGTACTCCTGAGAGGGTTCACTAGTGCTGTGCATAACTAAAGCATAATCTCTCTATTTATGCATTCAATTCCCCCGGTAATGTGTTAATATTCTATTAGCTTCCCTAATTACTTGCTGAACTTGCACACTAACCTTTTCTGATTCGTGCATGAGGATAGCGCCGTATCTCAGAACTCTGCAGTTTCTCACATTTAAAGAAAAACATTTGTTTTTATTTTTCCTGTTGAAATGGTCAATTTTACATCTTCCCACATTTTACTCCATTTGCCTGATCTTTACATGCTCATTTAACCTATCTATAATCCCTTGTAGCCCTATGTCCTCTTCACAACTTACTTTCCTACCTTTGTGCCATCAGTAAATATGGCAACCATACCTTCCAACCCTTCATCCAAGTCATTTATATAAATTATAAACAGTTGAAATCTCACTGAAATCTTATCACCCAGATACCCATCCCCTGTTAGCCAGCCAATCTTCTATCCATGCCAATATGCTACTCCCCACATCAGGAGTTTTTATTTTCCACAAGAGTCGTTGAGGCGCCACGTTTATCAAATGCCTTCTGCAAATCTAAGGCAGTACAACCAGCAGTTCCCCTTTATCCACAGCACATCAGTTCATCAAAAGTTCAACAGATTGGTTAAACATGATTTTCTTTTCACAATACCATGTTAACTATCAGCCTTGTGACCTTGAACTTGTGCAAGTGCCCTGTTATAGGTTTTTAATGAAAGCTTCTCATATTTTCCTATGGTAGATATTAAGATGACTAGCTTGTAGTTTTCTGCTTTCTGTTTCCTTCACTTTTTGAATAAAGGAGCTCCATTTGCAATCTTTCAATTGAAGGGAACCCTTTTCCCAAATCAAGGAAGTTTGGAATATCAACGTCAAAGCACCAACTATTCCACAAGCCACTTCTTTTTTTACTCAGTACTACCTCACTGGTGACTATAATTTTCCTGAGCTCCTCTTCTTTGCATCCCCTGGTATATTGCTGCTTCTAGAATATTACTTGTGGTGTCCATAATGGAGGATGTTGCAAAATACCTGTTCAACTCATCTGCCATTTCCTTATTTCCCATTATTAATTCTCCAGTCTCACTTTCTATAAGGGTCCAATGCCCATTTTATTAACTCTTTTCTTCCTTAAATGTTTAAAGAAACTCATGCTATTTGTTTTAATAGCTAGCTTTCTCATACTCTAATTTTTCCTCCTTATTAATTTTTGCTCATTCTTTCTGTTTCTTATATTCTGTCTTATCTTCTGCCCTACCATCTATGCTTGCACAATTATATGCTTTGTCTTTTGGTTTAAGTCTATCATTAATATTTCTAGTCAACGATGGATGATAGGTCCAGCCTTAGTATTTTTTGCGTTCTAACAAGTAAGAAAAATTCTATCTATTCTGAAATATCCCCTTAAATTTCTGCAACTGCATCTCTGCTGACCTATCCTTTAACATAATTTGCCAATTCATATTATTCAGCACTGGCTCATGCCCTCATAATTTCCCTCACATAAATTTTTAAAAATAGCTTTGGACACACTCCGCTCTCCCTCAAACTGATTCTAAAAATCATATTATGGTTGCTGCTACCCAAGGCGCTTTCAATATATGATCATTTATTAATCCTGCCTTGTAACACAATACCAGGTCTATTATATCTTACTCTCTAGTTGGCTCCAGACAATGCTGCTCTAAGAAACTATCCTGAAAACATTCTGTGAATCTCTCATCTAGGCTAACTTTCCCATCTGACATTTCCAAACTATTTGTAGATTAAAATGCCCCATGAATTATCGTCATGTCTTTCTGACAACTATCCATTATTTCTTCCTTTATGCTCTATCCTGTATGATTACCATGAGGGGCCTGTACACAAATTCCACAAGCAATTTCATAACTGTATAATTTCTCATCATTAACAGAGCACCCCTTCAACATTTCCTTGCTCCCAGTCCTTCCTGAATATCTTGTATTATTCAAGATTCAGGTTCCTGATTCATGCCATCCTGCAGCTATCCTTCTGTAACAGCTGCCAGATTGTGCTTCTTTATTTCCATTTGTGCTCTCAACTCATCTGTTTTCTTTCAAATGTTATATGCATCAGACATGAAGTTTAAAACTATCTGTACTTCCTTAGTTATGCAGCTAGTAAGAACACAACCTTCACCATGATTCAAGTGGAGACATTTTATCGTTACAGATCCCATTTTTTCCAGTGCTGGTGTCAATGCCCCATGAACCAGAACCTACTTTCCTCTCACCAGTCTTTAAACCAAGCGACCATCTCTCTAATCTGATTTGCCATATGCCAATTTGCACAATGGTCAGGGGATAATCCAGAGTTTATCATCTTTTTTGTTCCGTTTCTTAATTTGGCACTGAGCTTCTCATACTGACTGAGCATAGCTATTGCCTTTGTCAAGCCTATGTGGTTAGTACCTACACAGATGATAATAACTGGATTCTCACTCTCCCACTACAGGTTCCTCCCCAATCCTGAGATGATGTCATAAATCCTGGCACTGAGCAGACAACATAGTCATTTGGATTCTTACTCTTTGTTGCAGAGCACAGTGTCAATCCCTTTGACTATATTATCCCCATCACCAATATATTATTTCCTTCTGCCTTCAATTAAACATAAGTCCTGTACCATGGTGCCTTGGTCAGTTAGCTACTTCAACTCCAATCTCCAGCTTCATTCAGACAAGCTGAAAGAATCACAGACTTATAGGGGACAATTGCAAAGGTTGACTCATGCCCTCTGGGTGCTCTGACCTGCCATACTCACAGTCATACTTTCCTATCCTTGTAATACTAACTAAATCAGATGATCCAACCATAAGATTGCCTACTAGCACAAAGAATCTCAGCACCCTCCCTCATTCTGGATGATTCACAGTTCTTCTAGTTCAGTCTGCAGCACATAAACCTCGAGCTAAAGCTGCTCAAACTCCAAACACTTACTGCAGATGCGTTTGCACTGGAACAAACTAGCATCCAGGAATTACTACATACTGCAGCTGTGATACTTCACTGTCTATGACCAGCTGTAGAATATAACACAAAGCAATTCAAACCTGGCAAATGTTGTTGAATAATTTTCTCCATCTCATTCACAATATGCTTCCGGACTTGAAAATCCTGCTCAGAAATCCCTTCTTTCTGTGCAGCTTGTAGCACAGCAGAATTTAATGCAGCCAAATGGTCAGGAGTTGGTGGTATAAGATTACGAAGTTCATTTTCTTCTTGTTTCTCCTGGAAGCAGGGGAGAGTGGAAAAAAATCATACCAAGAAATCTAACAGCTCTATTTCTATATGGGTGGCACAGTAACTCCATGGTTAGCACTACTGCCTCACAGCTCTAGGGTTTGATTCTAGCCTTGGGTGACTGTCTGTGCTGAACTTGGACACTCTCGCTGTGTCTGCATGGGTGTCCACCATGTGCTCCATTTTCTCTTGCAGTCCAAAGACGCAGGTTAGGCGGATTGGCTATGCTAAATTGCCCCGTAGTGTCCAGGGATGTATAGGTTAGGTAAATGCTGTGTTATGGCATTAGGCTTTTGGCGGGGAGTGGGTGGGGGGAGGTGGTGAAGGAGCTGGCTGGGATGCTCTTCAGAGTCTTGGTGCAGACATGATGGCCAAATGGCCTCTTTTTGCACTGTAGTGATTCTATGATTCTATATAGCTCTATATGGAATAAAAAGATCACAATATGATCCATTGATAATTCATTGTATGTGACAGTAAAGCTGTATGCAAAGAACATAAAATGTCACCATAATAAAGCATTTGATGTGGACTTACTGCAAGATGAATAAACAATAAACATTTTAGAATAAGATGCAAATGTACATCAAATGAAAGCACTTACTGCAATATTTTTCTTATGTCGCTTTTCTTTTATATGCTTATGAGCACCCTGGATATTTTCAATATGAACTAGGCAAAGTTTGCATAGGTACTGACACGAAGGATACTCTGATGAACGCTATGAAACAAAAAGTATAACATATATTCAGTGTGACTACAAATATTACAATATAATGAATTATTAGCTCATAAAGAATATTTGACGGTGAGTATTTCTATCAGTCAAAAGATCTAAGTTATGAGAAAACCCCATACTCCTTAGTGACTATGAACTTTCAAAACAGCAATGCCTGTTCTTAGCCTCATTAGTGAGACCGTTATTATTGCATATGGATATGAACAGTGATATCACTCCAAATGTACGGTTACGAAATCCTGGAATGCACCTATCTCAACTGCATGATCATTTTTCAGCTTTGCACCTACAAATTATTATTCAGTATAACCTTCATACTCATAAAGTGAAATAGTTAAGTACAAACATGTATATTTTACTAATTTTACACTTTATAAATCACCAATATTGCAATCTATTCTAAAAATACAGATTAATACAATTTCTCAAAAAAGTGGATAAATCAGATTCAATTTTCAGATAAAATTGTAAACTAGTATTGCAATGGTTAAAATATTGCACTGCTTAACAATTTTTCTACTGGATTAAAGTATTACAAACAAAAAGCACTTAACAAATTTAATTCTAATTCCCTCAATAATCTCTTTTTATTCATGTTTTAAGAACACCGGCATTTTAGTAAATGTTCAGACCTAAAAGTTGGAAAAATAACTTGTAAAATCTAATATTATATACAATAATCAGTTAAGGGTTCATTGTATTATTCCACAAAAAGTACAGTTTCAATATTATTCATTTTTCTGTGAGAGTGTCTACAGAAATACAAAACTGATAGGAAGAAAAGGACCAGACTCTCCACCATGTCTTCCTCAAAGCTCATAATGGATGCAGCAGCAGTCAATCCAATAGCACCCTCCCATCTCCCTGTACATGATGCAACCAAGCCAAACTCAGACAGAATTTAAAATGTACTCATTTTCTTATTAACCAAACATAATAAAAGATTAATGAAGGCAACTAGATGTTTAACAGACTTCAGCACAAAACCTTTGCTGGCATTCAGTGCACTGCTGTCATTACTTAAACTGATAGGATGCGGTTCAACTTTTATCTCCATATAGGAAAAATTAAGCAGAAGGCAAGCATTTCCTCACAGGTGCTCAGAGCCATTGTCATTTACACCAAAGAATGAAGCCCTGTTTAAACTGCTTCTTTGCTAAAACTATTCAAAGCCAATCCTCATCAGTAAGAGTGTAACACATTCATACTGCTCCAAAAGAGAGGGAAGTTATGACATTGTGGTAATGTCATTGGACAATGATCCACATGGGGACATGGATTCAAATTCCATCATGCTGACTGGTAGAATGTGAATTCAATTAATCAATCTCCAATCAAAAGCTATTTGGGACCCTCTTGTGGTGCAGTGGTAGTATCCCTACCTCTGGACTGAGACACCAGGGTTCAAATCCCATTTGCCCCAGAGGTGTGTAATAATTTCTCTGAATAGGTTTATTAGAAAAAAATAGGTCAAAAGCTATTTGAGGGATGATGTGGTACAGTGGAAGTGTCCCTACCTCTGAACCAGGAGATCCAGGGTAAATAATGACATCACTCAAAATACCTCAAAAACTATTTGCAGTAATGATGGCCAAATTGACTGTCCTAAAAAAACTACCTGGTTCTCTAAAGTCCTTTAGGGAAGGAAACTTTCTGCCATTACTCAGTCTGTGACTCCAGAACCACAGTAATGTTGGTTGGCTCTTAAAGGCCCTCTGAAATGGTCAGACAAGCTATGCAAAGTAAAAACAAAGAACCACAGATGCTGGAAATCTGAAGGAAAAACAGAAATCATTGGAGAAATGTTGATTCTGGTTTCTCTCCACAGATACTGCTGAGTTTCTCCAGCAATTTCTGTTTTTGAGGCAAGTCACTCAGTTGTAACAAACCATTAAGAGGTCTAAAAGGATCAACTAGCATTGACCTAGGCATCAGAAACATTAAAGGCAAATCCAGCCTTGCAAAGTTCTCATTATTAATATCTGGAGGCTTGTGCCAAGGTTAGGAGAGCTGTCCCTCAGCCCAATTAAGCAAGTGTATTAAGGTATGATTTGGTAAGTATGATTATATCCCAGGTCCCAACATCAATATCCTAGGCATATCATTTCCCATCATCAGGACAGAATCAGCAACGATGGCAGTTACATTAAAGTCTTCAACAGTGACTCTGAACCACATGGAGTCTCATGACATCAAGACAAGCTTGGGAAAGGAAATCTCCTGATGACATATAACCTACCATCTCCTGTCCTCCTTGGCCTGGTAACTGATGAAGCTGTACTCCCTATGTTGAACATCAAATGGAAGAAGCATTGAGGGTGATGGCAAGGCCTCAGATTGTACTCTGAGGAGGCAAATTCAATGCCCATCATCAGGAATGGCTCAGCAACACCACTACTGACCATGTCTGTCAGTCCTAAAGATGGTTGCCAGGCAGGGTCTGTGCAGGTGATGAGGGAACCAAGTGGGAAGAATATACTTGACCTCATCCTCCCCGATTTAACTGCAGATGCATCTATCAATTACAACATTGCTAGAAGTAACCACCACACAATCTTTGTGGAGGCAAGTCCTGTCTTCACATGAAATATACACCCCATCATGTTGTGTGGCACTACCACCTGGGAGATTTCAAAAGATCTAGCAACTCATAACCAGATATCAATGAGGTGGTGAGGACTATCAGTAGAATCAGAATTATATTCTACCTGTAGCAATTTGTAACCTCTTGATCAGTATGTCCCCCACTGTATCATTACCATTGAGCCAGAGGATCAACCATGGTTCAATGATGAGAACAGGGGGTTATGCCAAGACCACCACCAAGTATACCTCAAAATAAGGTATCAACATGGTAAAACTACCACACAAGATTACTTCCATGACAAGCAATGGAAACAGCATACCACTGACAGCTAAAGGATCTCACAACTGATGGGCGATTCTCAATAATGGAGAAGCCAGCACATCGGTCATTTGCAACGACTTTCAGCCACAAGTGCCATGTGCACGATCCATCTCAGCCTCCTCCTGAGATCCTGAGCATCACACATGCCAGCCTTTAGCCAATTTAATTATTTCCTCATGACGAGAGGAAACACTTGAAGGCACTGAAAAAACATACAGCAATAAAACTGAAGACTTGTGCTTCAGAAGTAGTTGAACTCCTAACCAAACTAGCATCTACCTGGCAGTGGAAAATTGCCAAAGTATATCCTGTCCATAAGATATCGTACCATCAATCTACTCTTAATCATCAGTAAAGTGGTGGAAAGGATTGGCAATAGTGCAATGAAATTGCCATAACCCAGCAATTAATCAGTGACAAAGTGAGGACTGCAGATGCTGGAGATCAGAGCTGAAAATGTGTTGCTGGAAAAGCGCAGCAGGTTAGGTAGCATCCAAGGAGCAGGAGAATTGGCGTTTTGGGCATGAGCCCTTCTTCAGGAATCCTGAAGATTCCTGAAGAAGGGCTCATGCCTGAAACATCGATTCTCCTGCTCCTTGTATGCTGCCTGACCTGCTGCGCTTTTCCAGCATCACATTTTCAGCGAATTATTCAGTGACAACCTACTCATTAACAGGGGGATAGAGTTTAAGAGCCGTGAGGTTTTGCTGCAGCTCTACAAGTCTCTAGTGAGGCCACACTTGGAATATTGTGTCCATTTCTGGTTGTCCTACTGTAGGAAAGATACAGAGGCTTTGGAGAGGGTGCAAAGAAGGTTTACCAGGACGCTGCCTGGACTGGAGGGCTTGTCTTATGAAGAAAGGTTGAATAGGCTCAGACTTTTCTCTCTGCCACAACATCGTGGGCCAAAGAACCTGTTCTGTGCTGTACTTTTCTATGTTCTATGTTCTAATGCTCAATTGGGTTCTGACTGAGCCACTCGGTTCCTGCTCTTGTTACAACATTGATTCAAACATGGACAAAAGAGCAGAACCTAAGTAAGGGTGACTGTCTTTTACATAAAGCTAGTATATGACAGGGGTGGCATCAAGGAACACTTGCAAAATCAAAGTCAATGGGAATTGAGAGAAAGCTTTGCATTGGCTGGAGTCATACCTACCACAATGACATATAGTTGTGGTTTCTGGGGGTCAATCGTCTCAATCCCTGGACGTCGCTGCAGGAATTTCTCAGGGTAGTGGACTAGGCTCAATCATCCCCAGATGCTTCATCAATGACTTTGCCCCCATGATAAGGTCAGGATGTTCACTAATGATGGCATGATTTTCAGCACATAGTATGACTTTGCAGATACTGAAGCAAATGCCAGACAATGACCATACTTGACAAGAGAGAGTCTACCCCTCACCATTTCACATTCAATGGTATTACCATCACTGGGTCCCCCATTATGAACACCCTGAGGGCTACCATTGACCAGAAATTGAACTGAATAAGCCATACAAATACTGTGACTGCAAGAGTAGGTCTGATGCTGGGAATTGTGCAATGAGCTACTCCTGACTCAGCATTCAACAACTGTCTACAAACACAGTCAGAAATACAAGGGAATATTGTTTGGCTGAGTGCAGCTCCAACAATACTCAAGAAGTTTGACATCAACCAGAACAAAGCAGAATACTCCCTCTAGTGTGAATCCACCTACAAATGTTCTTGCAGTTACTCACCAAAGCTCCTTTGATAGGACCTTCCAAGCCAGTGAGCTCTACCATTCAGTGCATGGGAATACTAGCATCCACAAATTCTCCTGCAAATCCTGATTCAAAATTGTATCAACATTGCTTTGCTCTCACTGGGTCAGTATCCCGGAAATCCCTCGTTAACAACAATGTCAACGTATCTGCACCATAAGGACTGCAGCAGTTAAAATAGGTGGCTCATATCCACCTTCCACAAAAATAAAACATTACAGTTCATTAGCAATGTTACAATATTAATAATTCTTATAACAACAGTGCTACTTTAAGGGATACATTCCTATACAGTGTACGTGACAAAAATTTCCTCAAAAATGTCCACTTGTCTAAAAATAATTTTTACTTATTCTTGACTTTAAGTTAACTTTAATACTACTGCAACCTGAATTGTATTTTAAAAGCAAATCATGTCCTACTTTTTCCAGACGAGAGATATAATCCCTTTCCAGTCTTTCCTCTGCTTGTTTCAGTCCAAGCTGTTGTTCTGCTGTCATTTTAGATTCATCAATCACTGGAACACTTTCTGGATTGTTTTTCTCAAAAGGGTGTGCTTTGTTTGCATTTGTAGTGGTTGCTTTACCTGTAAATTATAAATACACAATAATAACATGATACAGTTCAACATTAAATTAAAACTATGACAAGTATGACCATTATACAGTGAATTTGACAGAAACCCATATTCCTGAAAGGTGGCAGCTTGTTGCATATTGTTGTCATTTTTTTTGTAGAATTATTATGTAGTTTGAATTCATGAGTCTATAGTGCAGAACAACTCACCAATTCAGCACTAAATTGCTTGCTCAAAGGTCACAGAAAGCTAGCTGTTGAGAAGTGCATATTATTATTTTGGCACAGTAAGATGCTCTTCTGAGGTTACAGTTGGTTTATATTGTTGAAGAAATTTAAAGATATATTTCTTGAATCAAATCACAATGTACTTTACAGTGAAGTAACTAATCATGTAGAAATAATTCTATTCCCTAGCTGTCAAATTGTTCACAAAATATAAAAAAAATTGTGAGGAACTAGTTAGTGCAGTGGATTACATATTACTCTTTCTTCTAAGACTTGGGATCAAATTGAAACTGCTATGAAATAATTTTATTCAGTCACAATCCAGGTCCTATTGGGAATAAGATTATAGAATAGAGTCACAGAGTCATACAGAATGAAACAGTCTTTTCCGTCCAACTCATCCATGCCGACCAAGATTCCCAAACTAAAGAAGTTCCATTTACCTGCATTTAGCCCATATCCTTCTAAACCTTTCCTATTCATGTACCTATTCAAATGTTGTTAAAATGTTGTAGACTGTGCCTGCATCTACCCCTTCTTTTGGAAGCTCACTGCCTAGATGAACCACCCTCTGTGTGAAAAGGTTTCCCTTCAGGTCCCTTTTAAATCTTTCTCCTGTCACCTTAAAATTATGCCCTCTAGTTTTGAACTGCCCAACCCAACGGAAAAGAACTTTGCTATTCACCTAGTCTATGTCTCTCAAGATTTAATAAACCTCTGTAAGGTCACCCCTCAACCTCCTATGATCCAGTGAAAGAAATCCCAGCTTATTTAGCTTCTCCTTATAACTCCAAACCCTTCAGTCTTGTAACATCAATTACTAAGGAAGTAATAGCAGAACATTTGGAAAATGAAACAGGAAATCGTATCTGACTAATTTATTAGAGTTTTCAAGTAAATCTCAACCACAGTGTTTAGAGGGAATCCAGTAGATGTGTTGTATTTAGAAGTCCAAAAGGTGATCGACAAGGTACCTCGCAAAAGGTTAATTCATAAAAGTCGACAGTGTTGAAGGTAGTATATTGGTATGGATAGAGAATGACCTCAGGAAACAGTGAGTAGGGACAAGGGAATCTTTTTCAGATTGGTAACTGCAACCAGTGGGATTCCATAAGGGTCAGTGCTGGGACCACAACTGTTTACAGTATATGAGTGAGGGAGTGAATATATAGTAGCCAAATTTGCAGACGACACAAAAATAAGAGAACAGGCAGGTTGTGAGATGGATATAAACAATTTACAGAGAGTTATTGATAGGCTACATAAGTGGGCAAAAAGTTGGCGAATGGGGTACAATGTTCAAAATGTCAAGTTGTTTATTTTAGAGGGAGAACAAAAGAATATAAACGGAGAGAAACAGCAGGAAACCGCAACAAAGGGACGTGGGGGTTCTTGTGCATGAAACAAGGAAAGCTTCACACACAGATGCAGCAGGTAACCAGGAAGGCTAATGGAATGCTAGCCTTTATTTCAAGGGGTTGGAGTTATAGAGATGTACAGCACGGAAACAGACCCTTCAGTTGCAATGTTAAAAGGTTAAAATTCTACAATGCCTGTTTAAAAAAAAATTGTGTCTGTGGTCACACTTTAGCTAGATGAGAGTATTGTATTATAATATCTTTGCAGCTGTGTTTTTACTGCAGAGTGTTCACAAAAAGAAGAATGCATTTTAACTGATGTTTTGTTAAGATGTCAGAGAATATTCTAATTTGAGGCTGCGCTGTTTAAGTTCTATCAATTATTTGATTTCATTGGGCTCCTGCATATTGCAATTTCAAAGGCTGTTGATCTCTACCAAAGTTGCCACTGTAATTCCAACTGTTTTATTTGAGAAGTTTCATTTGGAGAAAATATTTTAATATATTCTGCATTTGTTTCCCACAAATACTTAACATTTAAATCTGAACTGAAACTGCCTCTTCAATGGCTAAAACACAGGAAACTTTTGGTTGGTTTCTTGCTGTTCCAGATTTTGAAATTCTTTTCCTGACAACTTTCACATTAGCCAAGTATTAATTTATTAAAGGAAAATAATTTTTGAATAATCTGAATGAGGTCCCCCAAGGATTTGATTTTCGGACCATTGATTGCTGACTGAATTGTTTTAGCAGTACAATTTAAAAGTTTATGGATTGTATAAAACTTGATAATGTCATAAATAGTGAACAGAGTAACAGACTTCAAGACAACTGACAATGTTGAAATAGGCAGACACAGTTTAGTGTAGTGAAATGTGTGACTGTCTTCATACTAATATCCACCTTGGCAAGGAAGGAATGAGAGAGGAAATGCAGCTAACATCATCTCGAGAATTTCTCCATTCACAGGTAAAATACACCTTCGAACCACCACTGACCTCTCCAGAACCTGGTCCAACGGATTCAATCAGCTCCCCAGTCATGAGCACAAAAAGTGAAGAAGCTAACAACGGTGAAGAGGCGATTCATACACTTTTTGTCAGTGACCTTCCTATGGATATGAAACTACGTGAGCTTTACCTTCTCTTTCGACATTTATGGGATATAAAAGTTCACTGATCAAGCTAACATCAAAACAGCCTTTGTTACATTTGACAACAGAGCAGGAGTAGAAGGAGCAAACTATTCTGCGTTCACCTATGCTCCTGCTGCACTTCACGCTCAGATGCGCTGTATCCTCCATCTGAATCATCTCCGTAAGGATAGAAGTCTTGTTAGTTTTGTTACGTATTAACTGTCCTTATCCAAGAATTCAGATTTTTCTGTGGAGTGGTGTGGAAGGATAGACTGGATTTTGTTTTCAGGTTGGACTTTACTGAAGGATATTTTGGATAATTGGCTCATTTCTACTCGACTTGGAGGGTAGAGTGGTCACTAAGGACTGTGGATTTAATAATTATACTGGTGAACTTTTTGTGCCACATGGGAGGATCCTGTAAATTCTATCTACTGCATGGACTAGTAATTTTCATTGTTACAATCATTGCATGTTGTGGATCAATAACTTGCTTAAAAGCTGGCTGTCAGAGTCTTATGAAGGCTGGTGGTGTCATTAGGTGGTTATCATGGAATGATAAAAGGGTAGAATGTAATGTTAAAAGATTAAATTGTACTCTGGACATTAATGTAATGTTAAAGGGTTAAACTACTGTTTTTCTCCAAGAAGCTGAACATTCTGGAAGTGGGTGGGGCGACATTCTGTCTCGCAGACAAAGTCAGAGAGTCATAGAGGTGTTCAGCATGGAAACAGACCCTTTGGTCCAACCTGTCCATGCCAACCAGATATCCCAACCCAAACTAATCCCACCTGCCAGCACCCGGCACATATCCCTCCAAACCCTTCCTATTCATACACCCATCCAAATGCCTCTTAAATGTTGCAATTGTACCCGCCTTCACCATATCCTCTGGCAGCTCATTCCATACACGTACCACCCTCTGCGTGAAAAAGTTGCCCCTTAGGTTTCTTTTATATCTTTCCCCTCTCACCCTGAACCTATGCCCTCTAGTTCTGAACTCCCCAACCCCAGGGAAAAGACTTTGCCCATTTATCCTATCTATGCCCCTCAATTTTGTAAACCTCTATAAGGTCACCCCTCAGCCTCCAACACTCCAGGGAAAACAGCCCGAGCCTGTTCAGCCTCTCCCTGTAGTTCAGATACACCAAGCCTGGCAATATCCTTGTAAATCTTTTCTGAACCTTTCAGGTTTCACAACAACTTTCCAATAGGAAGGAGACCAGAATTGCACACAATATTCCAACAGTGGCCGAACCAATGCCTTGTACAGCCGCAACATGATCTCCCAACCCCTGTACTCAATACTCTGATCAATAAAGGAAAGCATATCAAATGCCTTCTTCACTATCCTATCTACCTGTGACTCCACTTTCAAGGAGCTATGAACCTGTACTTCAAGGTCTCTTTGTTCAGCAACACTCCCAAGGACCTTACCATTAAGTGTTAAGTCCTGCTAAGATTTGCTTTCCCAAAATACAGCACCTCGCATTTGTCTGAATTAAACTCCATCTGCCACGTCTCAACCCATTGGCCCATCTGGTCCAGATCCTGTTGTAATCAGAGGTAACCCTCTTCGCTGTCCACTACACCACCAATTTTGGTGTCATCTGCCAACTTACTAGCTGCACCTCTTATGCTCGCATCCAAATCATTTAGGTAAATGACAAAAAGTAGAGGGCCCAGCACTGATCCTTGTGTCACTCCACTGGTCACAGGCCTCCAATCTGAAAAACAACCTGTGACCACCACCCTCTGTCTTCTACCTTTGAGCCAGTTCTGTATCCAAAAGGCTAGTTCTCCCTGTATTCCGTGAGATCTCCCATGGGGAACCTTGTTGAACGCCTTACTGAAGTCCATTTTGATCACATCTACTGCTCTGCCCTCATCAATCTTCTTCAAAAAACTCAATTAAGTTTGTGAGACATGATTTCCCATGCAGAAAGCCATGTTGACTATCCCGAATCAGTCCTTGCCTTTCCAAATACATGTACATCCTGTCCCTAAGGATTCCCTCCAACAACTTGCCCACCACCGAGGTCAGGCTCACCGGTCTATAGTTCCCTGGCTTGTCTTTACCGCCCTTCTTAAACAATGGCACCACATTTGCCAACCTCCAGTCTTCCGGCACCTCACCTGTGACTATCGATGATACAAATATCTCAGCAAGAGGCCCAGCAATCACTTCTCTAGCTTCCCACAGAGTTCTCGGGTACACCTGATCTGATCTATCCTTTTCCATCACTATTTTAAAACGAATAGAATTATGGTCACTGCCCCCATACTGCTCCTCCACTGACACCTTAGTCATCTGCCCTGCCTAATTTCCTAAGAGTAGGTCAAGTTTTGCACCTTCTCTAGTAGGTACATCCACATACTGAATCAGAAAATTGTCTTGTACACACTTAAGAAATTCCTCTCCATCTAAACCTTTAACACTATGGCAGTCCCAGTCAATGTTTGGAAAGTTAAAAGCCCCTACCATAACCACCCTATTATTCTCACAGATAGCTGAGATAGAACATAGAACATAGAACATAGAAGAATACAGCGCAGTACAGGCCCTTCAGCCCTCGATGTTGCGCCGATCAAAGCCCACCTAACCTACACTAACCCACTATCCTCCATATACCTATCCAATGCCCGCTTAAATACCCATAAAGAGGGAGAGTCCACTACTGCTACTGGCAGGGCATTCCATGAACTTACGACTCGCTGAGTGAAGAACCTACCCCTAACATCAGTCCTATATCTACCCCCCCTTAATTTAAAGCTATGCCCCCTTGTAATAGCTGACTCCATACGTGGAAAAAGGTTCTCACTGTCAACCCGATCTAACCCCCTAATCATCTTGTACACCTCTATCAAATCACCCCTAAACCTTCTTTTCTCCAATGAAAACAACCCCAAGTGCCTCAGCCTTTCCTCATAGGATTTTCCTACCATACCAGGCAACATCCTGGTAAACTTCCTCTGCACCCGTTCCAGTGCCTCCACATCCTTCCTATAGTATGGCGACCAAAACTGCACACAATATTCCAGATGCGGCCGCACCAGAGTCTTATACAACTGCAGCATAACCTCAGGACTCCGGAACTCAATTCCTCTACCAATAAAAGCCAGTACGCCATATGCCTTCTTCACTGCACTATTTACCTGGGTGGCAACTTTCAGAGATCTGTGTACATGGACACCAAGATCCCTCTGCTCTTCCACACTACCAAGTAGTCTACCATTAGCCCAGTAATCCATCTTTTTATTACTCTTACCAAAGTGAATCACTTCACACTTAGCTACATTGAACTCCATTTGCCACCTTTCTGCCCAGCTCTGCAGCTTCTCTATATCCCGCTGTAACCTGCCATATCCTTCCTCACTGTCTACAACTCCTCCGACTTTCGTATCATCCGCAAACTTGCTCACCCAACCTTCTAACCCTTCCTCCAGGTCATTTATAAAAATGACAAACAGCAATGGTCCCAAAACAGATCCTTGCGGAACACCGCTAGTGACGGCACTCCAAGATGAACCTTTGCCATCAACTACTACCCTCTGTCTTCTTCCAGAGAGCCAATTCCTAATCCAAACCTCCAACTCACCCTCAATGCCATATCTCTGTATTTTCTGCAGTAGCCTACCATGGGGGACCTTATCAAACGCCTTACTAAAATCCATATATACCACATCTACCGCTTTCCCCTCATCTACCTCCTTAGTCACCTTCTCAAAGAATTCAATAAGGTTTGTGAGGCACGACCTGCCCTTCACAAAACCATGCTGACTATCCTTGATCACATCATTCTTATCCAGATGTGCATAAATCCTATCCCTTACAATTCTCTCTAAGACTTTGCCCACAACAGAAGTGAGACTCACTGGCCTATAGTTACTAGGATTATCCCTACTCCCCTTCTTGAACAAGGGAACCACGTTTGCTAGCCTCCAGTCCTCTGGCACTACTCCTGTCGACAAAGAGGACACAAAAATCAAGGCCAATGGCTCTGCAATCTCCTCCCTTGCTTCCCAGAGAATCCTAGGATAAATGCCATCAGGCCCAGGGGACTTATCTATTTTCACCCTTGCCAGAATTTCCAACACCTCTTCTCTACATATCTCAAAGCCATCCATTCTACTTATTCGTGCCTCAGTATTTATATCGACAACAATGTCCTGTTCCTGAGTGAATACTGACGAAAAGTATTCATTCAGCGCCTCCCCAATCTCTTCAGCCTCCACACGCAACTTCCCATTACTATCCTTGATTGGACCTATTCCTTCCCTAGTCATTCTTTTATTCCTAACATACCTATAGAAAGCCTTAGGGTTTTCCCTAATCCTACCAACTAAGGACCTTTCATGTCCCCTCCTTGCTGCTCTTAGCTCTCTCTTCAGGTCCTTCCGGGCTACCTTATAACTCTCAATTGCCCCTATTGAACCTTCACGCCTCATCTTTACAAAGGCCGCCCTCTTCCATTTAACCAGGGATTCCAACTCCTTATTAAACCACGGCTCCCTCACACGACCCTTTCCTCCCTGCCTGATAGGTACGCACTTATCAAGGACACTCAATAGTTGCTCCTTGAACAAGTTCCACATATCAATTACAAGTTTGTTTCTCAATTTCCCTCTGACTATTGGGGGGGGTCTATAATACAATCCGAATAAGGTGATCATCCCTTTCTTATTTCTCAGTTCCACCCAAGTAACTTCCCTGGATGTATTTCTGGGAATATCCTCCCTCAGCACAGCTGTAATGCTATCTCTTATCAAAAAGGCCACTCCCCCTCCTCTCTTGCCTCCCTTTCTATCCTTCCTGTAGCATTTATATTCTGGAACATTAAGTTGCTAGACCTGCCCATCCCTGAGCCATGTTTCCTTAATTGCTATGATATCCCAGTCCCATGTTGCTAACAATGCCCTGAGCTCATCTGCCTTCCCTGTTAGGCCCCTTGCATTGAAATAAATGCAGTTTAATTTATTAGTCCTAACTTGTCCCTGCCTGCCCTGACGGTTTGACTCACTTCTGTTCTCAGCTGTACCTGTCTCAGATCGATCTCTTTCCTCACTATCTCCCTGGGACCCACCCCCCATCTTACTAGTTTAAATCCTCCGAAGCAGTTCTAGCAAATTTCCCTGCCAGTATATTAGTCCCCTTCCCATTTAGGTGCAATCCGTCCTTCTTGTACAGGTCACTACTACCCCAAAAGAGATTCCAATGATCAAAAAATGTGAATCCTTCTCCCATACACCAGCTCCTCAGCCATGTATTCGTATGCTCTATCCTCCTAATCCTGCCCTCACTAGCTCGTACCACTAGGAGTAATCCAGATATTACTACCCTTGAGGACCTCATTTTTAAATTTCTGCCTAACTCTCTGTAATCTCCCTTCAGAATCTCAATCTTTTCCCTTCCAATGTCGTTGGTTCCAATGTGGACAATGACCTCCTGTTGGCCCCCTTTCCCCGTGAGAACATTCTGCACCCTCTGAGACATCCTTGATCCTAGCACCAGGGAAACAACATACCATTCTGCTTTTTCTCTGCTGGCCACAGAAACGTCTGTCTGTACCTCTGACTACAGAATCCCCTGACACAATTGATCTCTTGGAAGCCGACGTACCCCTTATTGCATGAGAGCCAGTCTCAATACCAGAAACTTGGTTGTTCGTGCTACGTTCCCCTGAGAATCCATCACCCCTGACATTTTCCAAAACAGCATACCTGTTTGAAATGGATATATTCACAAAAGACTCCTGCACTCGCTGCCTACCTCTCTTACCCTTCCTGGAGTTAACCCATCTATGTGACTGTATCTGAGACTTTCCCCCCTTCCTATAACTGCCATCCATCACATACTGTTGCTGTTGCAAATTCCTCATCGCTTCTATCTGTCTCTCCAACCGATCCACTCGATCTGATAAGATTTGCATCCAACAGCATTTATGGCAGATATAATCCGCAGTAACCCTTAAACTCTCTTTAAGCTCCCACATCTGACAAGAAGTACATATCACTGCAAAGGCCATTTTTGCTCCTTCACAATCTACAAACCCAGAAAATAACACCGTCTTATTCCTCTACAAACACTGCCCCAGGTTACATTAATAGCTATGGCTTATATTTTAAGTTTAATCAAGAGACTTATCTCCAAAAGACATACAATCAAGAAAGAATCCACGATACTCACTACTGCAGCCTTTCTCTTGGACAGCCTTAAAACAACAATTAACTTATCTGCTTCTGTGCTGTGAACTTCTCCGAGAATGACCTCAACCTACCATTGTACCTGAGATAACATGTGGTTTGCTGGCAGGGGGGGGGGGGGGGGGGGGGGGCAGAGTACTTATGAGCATTACCAACTGACCTGTATAAAGGCAATGTGTTTTCTTTGTTTGGGGCCTCTTTTCACTTGACTTCACATGCCTGCAAGGATGGTTAAAGGGGGTCACCTAGCTTGTACAGGCTTTAATAAACTTTAACTGTTTGCAGAAGTCGGTGTGTGCGAATTGCATCTCGTTTGTGAAACCTTGGGAAAAGAACCTGTCACAGTCTAATTCATCCATGCTGACCAGATATCCTAATCTAGTCCCATTTGCCAGCACTTGGCCCTTATCCCTCTAAACCCTTCCTATTCACATACCCATCCAGATGCCTTTTAACTGTCATAATTGTACCAGTCTCTCCCACTTCCTCTTGCAGCCCATTCCATACGCATGTCACCCTCTCTGTGAAAAAGTTGCCCCATAGGTCAGTTTTTAATTTTTCTCCTTTCATCCAGAAACCCCCACCTCAGGGAAAAGACCTTGTTCAATTACCCTCTCCAAATCTTTCTGCAATGGTACAAGATGCTGGTGAGACCATATCTAGAGTACTGTAAATGGTTTTGGTCCCATTATTTAAGGAACAAAACAACTTTAATTTGGTTCAAATGAGCCATCTCACTCAGAGGAAAGGAGAAAAGAAACTGTCACTCAGCACTTAACCCTGTCACATATGGTTTTACTTGATGAATGCTCAATACTAAGAATGAATGCTGAAATGCCTCTCATCTCTGGTCCTAACAATCCTACCTCTACCATCCTTTTAGGCAGTGATACCCACAATCCTCTGGGTGAAAAGATTTTCCCTCTAAACCACCTACTTCTCAGCTTAAAACGGTGTCCTCTGATTATTGACCCCTCTACTAAGAGGAAATATCTTTCCTTCTCATCTTGCCTATACCTCTCAGAACTTCGTACACCTCAATCAGACTTCTCTCCTCTAAGGAAAACAACTCCAGCCTATCTAATTTCTCTTCATAGCCAAATTGTTCAATTCCAGGCAACATCCTGGTGAAAGAAAAACTGAAAGAACTGAGATGTGGGAAATCAGAACACAAATAGAACATGCTGGAAAAACTCAGGAAGTTTGGCAGCATCTGTGGACAGAAATCAGAGTCAACATTTCAGGTCCAGTGACCCTTCTTCAGTACATCCCAGTGAATCTCTTCTGCATCCTCTCTACTGCGATTATGTCCTTCCTATAGTGTGACAATCACACTGTACAGTATCTCAGTTGTGGCCTAACTAACATTATACCTAACTGCATCATAACCAACTTGCTCTTATATTTAATGCCTTGACTAATAAATGCAAGTATTTAATTTGCCTTTGTAACCACCTATCTGTTTGACCTGGTACCTTCAAGGATCTATGGACATACATACTAAGGTTCCTCCAATCCTCTACACTTTCTAGGGTCCCACCATTCAACAGACATTTCCTTGGCTTGTCTGTCCTCCAAAAGGCATCGCTTCCCACATTTCAGGATTAAATTCCACTTACGTCTGTTCAGCCCATCAGACCAGCCTTTACAATATACAGTAGACCAAGGCTTTTATCCTCACTATCCACAATACCACCAATGTTTGTGTCATCTACAAACTGATCATAAATCTTATATTCATGCCTAGATCATTAATGTACAAAACAAACAGCAAGGGACCCAGCACTGAACCATATAATATGCATCTGGACACTGGCTTCTAGTCACAAATTTATAATTTAGTCATTATTCTCTGCTTCCTGCCACTCAGCCAATTTTGGATTTAATTTGCCAGATTGCCCTGCAACCCATGGGTTTTTATACTGTTAATCAGTCTGCCATACAAGACTTGTCAGAAGGTCACCAATGGCTAAATGAAGTTCATCTGGACTACATCAACCACACTAACCTCATCCTACACACCTAGTTAACTTGTTTAAAAATTCAAGATATGCTGAATATCCTTGATTAATCCTTGCCTCTCCACATGGAGATTAATCTGCCCCTCAGAATTTTTTTCAGTACTTTCTCTACCACAATTATTAGACTCACTGGTTTGTAGTTTCCTTGCTTATCCCAACCACCCTTCTTGAATAATGGTACCACATTAGCTGTCCTCCAATCCTTTGACACGTCTCCTGTGTCCAGAGAGGATTTGAAAATTTATATCATAGCCCCTGCAATCTAATCCCTTACCTCCCACAGCAGCCTGGAATACATCTCAACTGGTCCCTGAAATCTACAGGTCGTTCTGCAAAAAACGCACGTTTTGTCAACGCAAATTAGTTGTGATGTGATTGACGAATTGGGGACACTATTTCTAAAGTGCAAACTTTTAAAGCATGTGTTGGCTATAACACAATTACAGTGCCAACACTTTAAATGCTGTTTCTAAAGCACAATTTTTCTATAATATGGGGTTGCACATGAACGCAACCATTGCGTTTTATAGAAGAATTGACTATACTTGCTAAAGCCACTGATATCTCCTCTCTCCTAATTCATTCAAATATAACACACTGATCTTCCCTAATTTTACACCTACATTATCAAAGAATACAGGTGCAAAGTGACCATTTAAAATCTCAGCTATGTTTTCCAGTTCCAACAAAGATTGCCACTTTGGTTCTTAAAGGACCCTGCTCTTTCCCAGATTATTCTCTATACTTTTAAAATACCTTAGGATTTCCCATAATATTATTCACTAGTGTTTTCTCATGTCCCCCCTTCACTGTCCGAATTTCATTTTGATGAATTTGGGTACTGCTGATGCTGGAGATTAGAGTCAAGGTTAGAGTGGTGCTGGAAAAGCACAGCAGGTCAGGCAGCATCTGAGGAGCAGGAAAATTGATGTTTCGGGCACCTGCCACAGTGTCAAGGGTTAGATGGAGAGGAATTTGTTAAGTGTGCACAAGAAAATTTTCTGATTCAGTGTGTGCATGTAACTACTAGAGAAGGTGCAAAACTTGACCTATTCTTGGGAAATAAGACAGGGCAGGTAACTGCGGTGTTAGTGAGGGAGCACTTTGGGGCCAGCGACCATAATTCTATTAGTATTAAAATAGTGATGGAAAAGGATAGACCAGATCTAAAATTTGAAGCTCTATATTGGAGGAAGGCCAATTTTGAAGATATTAGGCAAGAACTTTAAAAAGCTGATTGGGCGCAGATGCTCACGGATAGGGACGGCTGGAAAATGGGAAGCCTTCAGAAATGAGATAACAAGAATCCAGAGAAAGTATATTCCTGTTGGGGTGAAAGGAAAGGCTGGTAGGTATAGGGAATGCTGGATGACTAACGAAATTGAGGTTTTGGTTAAGAAAACTTAGAAAGCATGTGTCAGGTATAGACAGGATAGATCGAGTGAATCCTTAGAAGAGTATAAAGGCAGTAGGAGGATTCTTAAGAGAGAAATCAGGAGGGCAAAAAGGAGACGTGAGGTAGCTTTGAAAAATAGGGTTAAGGAGAATCCAAAGGGTTTTTACAAATATATTAAGGACAAAAGAGTAACTAGGGAGAGAATAGGGCCCCTCAAAGATCAGCAAGGCAGCCTTTGTGTGGAGCCACGGAAAATGGGGGAGATACTAAATGAGTATTTTGCATCAGTATTCACTGTGGAAAAGGACATGGAAGATATAGTATGTAGGGAAATAGATGGTGACATCTTGAAAAATGTCCAGATTACAGAGGAGGAATTGTTGGATCTCTTGAAATGCATAAAAGTGGATAAATCTCCAGGACCTGATCAGGTGTACCCTAGAACTTTGTGGGAAGCTAGGGAAGTGATTGCTGGGCCTCTTACTGAGATATTTGTATCATCGATAGTCTCATAGGTGAGGTGCCGGAAGATTGGAGGTTGGCTAATGTAGTGCCATGTTTAAGAAAGGTAGTTAGGACAAGCCAGGCAACTACAGACCAGTGAGCCTGACCTCGGTGGTGGGCAAGTTGTTGGAGGGAATCCTGAGGGACAGGATGTACATGTATTTGGAAAGGCAAGGACTGATTAGGGATAGTCAATATGGCTTTGTGCGTGGGAAATCATTTCTCACAAACTTGATTGAGTTTTCTGAAGAAGTAACAAAGAGGACTGATGAGGACACAACGATGGACGTGATCTATATGGACTTCAGTAAGGCATTCAACAAGGTTCCCCATGGGAGACTGGTTAGCAAGGTTAGATCTCATGGAATACAGGGGGATCTAGCAATTTGAATACAGAACTGGCTCGAAGGTAGAAGACTGAGGATGGTGGTGGAGGGTTGTTTTTCAGACTGGAGGCCTGTGACCAGTGGAATTCCACAAGGATCAGTGCTGGCTCCACTACTTTTCGTCATTTATATAAATGGTTTGGGTGTGAGCATAAAAGGTATAGTTAGTAATTTGCAGGTGACACTAAAATTAAAGATGTAGTTGACAGCGAAGAAGGTTACCTCAGATTACAATGGGATCTTGACCAGATGGGCCAATGGGCTGAGAAGTGGCAGATGGAGTTTAATTTATATAAATGCGAGGTGCTGCATTTTGGGAAAGCAAATCTTAGCAGGACTTATGCACTTAATGGTAGGTTCGAGGGAGTGTTGCTGAACAAAGAGACCTTGGAGAGCAGGTTCATAGCTCCTTGAAAGTGGAGTCACCAGGTAGATAGGATAGTGAAGAAGGCGTTTGGTATGCTTTCCTTTTCTGATCAGAGTATTGAGTACAGGAATTGAGAGGTCTTGTTGTGGCTGTGCAGGACATTGGTTAGGCCACTGTTGGAATGTTGTGTGCAATTCTGGTCTCCTTCCTATCGGAAAGATGCTGTGAAACTTGAAAGGGTTCAGAAAAGATTTACAAGGATGTTGCCAGGGTTGGAGGATTTGAGCTGTAGGGAGAGGTTGAATAGGTTAGGACTATTTTCCCTGGTGCATCGGAGGCTATGGGGTGACCTTATAGAGCTTTACTAAATTATGAGGGGCATGAATAGGATAAATAGACAAAGTCTTTTCCCTGGGGTGGGAGAGTCCAGAACTAGAGGGCATAGGTTAGGGTGAGGGGAAAGATATAAAAGAGACCTAAGGGGCAACTTTTTCACGCAGAGGATGGTAATTGTATGGAATGAGGTGCCAGAGGAAGTGGTGGAGGCTGGTACAATTGCAACATTTAAAAGGCATCTGGATGGGTATGTGAATAGGAAGGTTTGGAGGGATAAGGGCCAGGTGCTGGAAGGTGGGACTAGATTGGTTTCGCATATCTGGTCAGCATGGACAAGTTGGACCAAAAGCTCTGTTTTTGTGCTGTACTCTATGACTCTAAAAGCCCTTCATCAGGAAATGCCCTTCGTGATGAAGGGCTTTTGCCGAAACTTTGATTTTCCTGCTCTTTGGGTGCTGCCTGACCTGCTGTGCTTTTCCAGCACCACCTTAATCTTAATTTCTCTTTGAAGCAGCCCCCTTTCTATACTCTTCTTGGGCAGTGCTGTTTGGAGCATTTGGTATCTTTCTTTTCTTCCCTGAACCGAACCTGTCCATTCCTTGACATGGAGGAGAAAGTGAGGACTGCAGATGCTGGAGATCAGAGCTGAAAATGTGTTGCTGGAAAAGCGCAGCAGGTCAGGCAGCATCCAAGGAGCAGGAGAATCGACGTTTCGGGCATCAGCCCTACTTTCGGGATGATGCCCGAAACGTCGATTCTCCTGTTCCTTGGATGCATTCCTTGACATCCACAGTTCTTGGAAACTGCTGATCCTACTGTTCACCTTTATGGGAACAACTTGTCGCTGCATTCCCAGTTTTACCCTTCTGATTATCTCCCAAAGCTCTGATGTGGATTTCCTGCAAGTAGTTGCTCCCAGTCCACTTTGGCCAGATTCTATCTCATCTTACGAAAAATTGGAGTAAAGGGACTGTAGGATTTAGAGCCAATGACTGTAAAGGCACAATAATATAGTTCCGAGTCAGGATGAAGTGCGGCTTGCAGCAGAACATGCACGTGATGGCATTCCCATGCATCTGCTGCCCTTGCCCTTCTAGATGATACAGGTCATGAGTTTGTTGAAGTAAGGTTGGTGAGTTGCTGCAGTGTATCTAGTAGATGGTGCACACCGCTGTCAATGTGCTCTGTCAGGTCTATTGGTATATAGCTACAATAAGTGATTGGACATTCTTCTCTTTCTGCTGAAATTTGTGTTCAATGTGATTGATACGTTTGCTCAAGAATGGAATACTCTGTTACTTTGGGCACCTAATGTCAGCAAAAAGCATTCCTAAGTCTGGAACAGAGCATTTTGAAGTAGAGTAAAGCTTCCTCAACTTTGTCTTAACAGTCTATCTTTTTCTGAAGCTCAAAGGAACACCTGATTTCTATTTTCCATGAAAGCCTTTCTTGTGACCTCTTCTCTCAAATTTGCCACTCTTGTGGTAAACGAAGGGCTCACAACCATTAGAAATTCGGTTCAGACAGCTTATATAGGATACTTGCAGTCCGAGACAAAATCTTTTGCACCTTTCAATCTTTTAAGAATTCAAACCCATGTCTAAGAAGTGAAAGGACAGAGGGGTAACTAATGCATTTTTCAGTTTCCAAATCTGAACAGGACTCTGAAAAAAAAGGAAGAGATTTCGAATTTCTAGCATCCACAGTATTTTGCTTAGCTCTGAAAGGTACTCTGATTATTGAACTCAGTCTAAGGAACAGATGATTGCATATTAATATCAAATATATAACCACTATTTATAAGCAATAATGCAAGTGAGTGATTAGATCATTTGCCCAGTGAATGAAGTATTTCACTTACATATTTGTATCGTATATGTACCTGCAGAAACAAAATGTCACAGAAAACTATTGTGATTTCAGAAGAATTGTAACTGGAATATTTTCATAATAGACAGTTTAAGTTTCATTTATGAAATGCCTTCAATCATGGTCTAAATTTGTAAATAATTACATGTTTTGATTGAAATATAATCCTGTAATAATCCACCTTACCAAAAACCTCTGGATTTTTTTCCACTTCTTTAACATCCTGCACGTTCTTCCCAGTCTTACTGTGGTTATCACTATTTGTAGGCACAGAAGACTTGCTTGGTTGTGCTGCAGGCACCAATTTCATCGGTTCCTTTGGTTTCACAGGTAAACAATCTTTTTCATTCACAGCCTTTGTGCCACTGCTAGTATGAGAGTTTGCAAATTTCCCAAGAACTTGCTGCTGTGTCTTAACTTGCTTGTGTTTTATTTTCTCAACTGAGATTATTCCACTCGATGCCCGGCTTCCTTGGCTGTGACCTTGATCGCGTATATTCCGTGCTCCTGAATTCCTTGAGCTAGCTATACAGTTTAACATGTCTTGCTTGCTATTCCTGCCCAATTTCACATCTGCAGTTTTTTCACTGTTCTTTCTTTCTATTAGTTCTTCATTCCATTTTGATTTTTTGTTGTTCCAGTTTGAAACAGCTTTGCTACTGTCTCGAGAGGTTCCCTCAATTAGACTTTTCGAAGCTTTTTGTTCAATGTCATTCTGTACAGTAACTTTCAAGTCCTTACCTTCTCCACAGACACGGCGAGGTGATTTCCCAGGTTTATGCACTTCATCTTTAATGTTTTTAGCTTCTTCCATTGTTCTAGTATTCTTTCTTTGTCAACAGCCAACCTGCTCTCCTCTTTCTTAAAATCAAAATCTTTTCATCAGTCACTTAATTACTTATTAATGCAGTTCAACAACACAGGGGAACAAACAGCTTTTGTTGAATTCCTGTTAAAAACGTAAGCAATACTGATTAAGGATTATTGTAATTACAGATGCTTGCATAGATGCACTCTTAACCTAATCAATCCAGTCAGAAAACAATGAATTACACTGGCAATAAGGATTGATCAATTGTATTTAAATAGAATAGTATAAATTGTGGCATTTTGTTTGCAGTTGAAATAGCTATTGGCAATAGATCAGTTATTTCAAAGTCACAAAAAGGTCAAAAAGATCTTTTTTCAAAAATTTAGACTAGTGCACTTAACAGAGGGGTGACTGAAAATCATCAAAATGGCAATGTTAAAGAGCATCATTAAACCAAAATTAAAATAAAGATGTTCAGAAACAAATTTTAAATTCTTATCAAAAACTTAATTCTGATTATTTTCAAAGAATATCCCATAATAAGATCTCAATGTCAGGTTTTCACCTGAAATCAGAACCTTGTTAATTAGGGTGTTGTAAGGAGTACAAATAAACTCTCCATTTTTGTTGCATTTGTTCTCGATTAGCAGCTCCTGTCATGAAGCAATAACTTCAATTACTCCAAGATTACTGAAAGTAAAGCATAAAAGCCTTCTTCTTAAAGCAACTGCAGCAAACATAAGATTGCTGTGCAATATTATTGCTAGGTTATTACAATGTATTTGAGGAAATAAAGATACAATATTCAAGCATCAACATGTGCAACACTGTGGAGAGATAGCATATCTATTTGTTCTAATAATTACTAATTCGTTAGCTTTTATAGCTAAAGGAATAGAATATAAAGGTAAGGAAGTATTTGCATTTATGTAAGGCATTGGTGAGACTGCACCTGGAGTATTGTGGACAGTTTTGATCCCCATATTTGAGGAAAGATGTAGTGGCATTGGAGACAGTTCAGAGGAGATTCAATAGATTGATCCCAGAGATGACGAGTGATCAAACTGGGGTCTTCAAAATGACAGAAGGTGTGGATAAAATACACATGAAGCAGATACTTCCTCTTTGTGGGGCATTCTAGGACGAGAGGTCATAGTCTTAGGATAATGCGTATCAAATTTAAAACAGAATTGAGAAGAAACTACTTCTCCCAAAAGGTTGTGAATCTGTGGAATTTGCTACCCCAAAATGTGGTGGATGTTGGGACAGTGAGTAAATTTAAGGAGCAGTTAGAAGAATTTTAATTGGTAATGGGTTGAAGGGATATGGAGAGAAGGAAGAAGAACGGGGGTAAGGAGCATATCAACCCTGATCGAATGGCAGAGCAGACTTGATGGACCAAATGACCTAATCCTGCTCCTATATCTTATGAACTAACAAATATCCTCAGATGGAGGATTTGAAAAAAATCAGAACATTTATTTCTATTATGCATCTGCCAGCAGTCAATTCATTGTAGTTTCAGCAGAAGCTAGGGAAAAGGTCACTCCTAAACATACTCTGCAAAGTGAAGTGGGAAGGGGAGGCACTCAAACACAACCAGGAATTAGAACCTGTTAATTAGTAAACTAGATTACTTAATTTACAACAGTGAATGAACTTGTATCTTGTCAATCTAATCAAATTTATCCGAAATGATATAATATTGAAGTTGCTGAACGATAATTGACATCAATAATTTTATTTTGCAGCTCATCTAATTCATTCAACACCAGACTTGAGTAACAGTAGCATAACCTGATATTCTGTTATCAAATAGTTAAAACAGTAACAATTAAACTAAAATGAGAATTTACTAATACTGTGACAACCAAGCATGTGGGAGTCAGAACATAGTGTTTAATATTATGAAATGAAAAACAATTATCAATATTTGCTACTGCATCTGAAACAGACAGATTAACAAAAAGTAGAACTTAGAAACTGACTAAATTTTTACTGTGCAACAATAATACTTACCAGTCTATACTAAACTTGACTCCAATGCATTTGAAGCAGCCAATCTATTGCACCGTAGCTCCTCCCAGCAACTTTTCTGGGCTCAAGGTCAATATAATAATAATTCATTGTGATTATAGAGCCACAGAGCCAGACACGCTTCGAAATGCCACCACTAGAACAAAATGGAGAGAAATGCTAAAGTATCTGTGGACATTAATGATTGAGCAAGTTTCATATTTGAAGGTTAGCAATACTTTTAAAATATGATTAATGTTAAATTATTCTTCATTAAGACAGTTTAAATTCAGTTCTGATCCAACCAGTCCAACTTACTGCCACAGTTTCTTCAATCACAGATTTAGGAAATTCTAAACTGAAATTTCAATTTCTGGCACTGAATCCTTTTTATTCCTAAATATTTCCTCATGCCTGATTTCTACAAGATCCTACAGCAATCTCATCTCGAAGAAAACGAGTTGCAGGTATTGGTAGCATTTGTCACTGTAAAAACAAAACACAGACCAGTAAATAGGGTCAGACTATAATCATTTGTAATGCAAAGGTCCCTGCCCAAATACAAAATTATGACACAGACTGACTATTCCTTACAGCATATTTGAGATTTGGAGATTACTCTTTAACCATAAGACTCTAGCTTCCACTCCATTATGTGCTAGAATGGTAGTGCAATGAACCTTTTACTTAAGTTATTAAAAATTAAATTGCAAACAAATTCCTCGCTCAAGGTCATGGTTAACTCTGTCTTCAGGGATTGCTGCACAGCTCAAACTCAGTTCAACTTCTCCACAGAACAAAAATTAATCTTTTGTGACATTAATGAATTAAGTCAAATGGATTAAAGGATATTTGTCACATTTCAACAGAAAACAAATGGAATACTTTTAAAAGAATTACTGGCATGTAAGACATAAATACCCAAGATAAACAACCTCATACTATAAAAGGGCAGTCAGAAGAGTCAAAATACATTTAGCAAAAAGCACATTTGTAGAGGCAAAATATAAAAGGATGAAATACTTTTAACAGTAGAAGATCAAGACAATATCAGAAATGAAGTAAATGCCTCAAAAGTGACAATATGCACAAAACAGTAAATATCCTTAGAGAATTCACAAGGAAATAGAAAGACGACATGCGCTCCCTCAAAATTCAGGATCACTATCAATGAAGGTGAATTCTAACACAAGCAGAGATGTTCTTTAAATAAATTCTACTGGCTCGAAGGTATTTATTGCACAGTGTTAGCAGAGGTATTGATAACCATCATGGAATAGTCAATGGACTGGGCATATCCCACTGGATTGAAAACTTTCAGACATGATACCCACACTTAACATTGTTGACAAACAGACAAAAACAATTAAAATAGTTTTGTTGTTGATGTAGGTGTCACTAGCAAGGTCGGCATTTTTGCCCACCCTAGTTGATTACCAGCAGTAAATCTAAAAATTATCAAGTTTTTGGATCTATAAATAGCGATGTATATGGCTTAAGTTAAGAAGATCCTAACTGACAAATTGCATCAATGTTTTTGAAGAAGTGACAATATGACAATTCATTCCTAAAACATGCAAAGTTCCATCCTAAAGAATATCTATCAACTACAAAGTGCGGGGATCGAGTAAGAAATAACTGGTTAAACGATATGATTAAATATTCCAAAGAGCCTGGATATGAAATAATATATGCAAAGTGCTTTTTTTTAAAAGAGGCATCCAAGACTGGTTCCTGGGCCAGTGTGCTTTAAGTTCAACAAATGTGAAGGGCTTGGATGGACAGGTATTTGTTAAATGCATACAAGAAAATTTTTGGATTGAGTATGTGGATGTACCTACTAAAGAAGGTGCAAAACTTGACCTATCCTTGGGAAATAAGGCAGAGCAGGTGACTGAAGTGTTAGTGGGGGAGTACTTTGGCACCAATGACCATAATTCTGGATCAGTGGTGCTGGAAGAGCACAGCAGTTCAGGCTGCATCCAAGGAGCAGCGAAATCGACGTTTCGGGCAAAAGCCCTTCATCAGGAATAAAATTCTACTAGTTTTAAAATAGTGATGGTAAAGGATAGACTGGATCTAAAAGTTAAAGTTCTACATGAAGGAAGGCAATTTTGACAGTATTAAGCAAAAGCTTTCAACAGTTGATTTGGGGCAGATATTCACAGGTAAAGGGATAGCTAGAAAATGAGAAGCATTCAACAATGAGATAACGAGAATCCAGAGACAGTATGTTCCTGTTAGGATGAAGGGCAAGGCTGTTGGTGTAGGGTATGCTGGACAACTGGAGAAACTGAAGTTTTGGTCAAGAAAAGAAGGAAGCATATGTCAGGTATGGACAGCAGGAATCAAGTGAACCCATTGAAGAGTATAAAGCCAGTCGGGGTATAGTTAAGAGGAAAATTAGGAGAGCAAAAAGGGGACATGAGATAGCTTTGACAAGTAACGTTCAGAAGAAAACAAAGGGATTCTACAAATACATCAAGGACAAAAGAGTAACTAGGGTGAGAATAGGACCCCTTAAGGATCCGCAAAGCTGCCAATGTGTGGAACTGCAGGAGATATGGGACATACTAAACGAGCATTTTGCATCAGTGTTAACTGTGGAGCAGGATATGGAAGATAGAGAACATGAGGAAATAAATGGCAACATCTTGAAAAATGTCTTAAAATGCATAAAGGAGCACCTGCTCAGGAGTACCCTGGAACTGTGTGGGAAGTGAGAGAAGAGATTGCTGAGCCCCTTGCTGAGATATTTGTATCATTAATAGCCAGAGGTACTGGAAGACTGGAGGTTGGCTAATGAGGTGCCATTATTTAAAAAAGGTGGTTTAAAGCCAGGGAACTACAGAACAGTGAGCCTGACATTGGTGGTGGACAAATTGTTGGAAGGAATCCTGAGGTACAGGATTTACATATATTTGGAAAGGCAAGGACTGATTAGGGATAGGCAATATGATTTTGTTCATCGGAAATCATGTCTCACTAACTTGATTACGTTTCTGAAGAAGTAACAAAGAGGTTCTGGATGTAGGTTTGCTCGCTGAGTGGGAAGGTTTGTTTTCAGACGTTTTGTCACCATACTAGGTAACATCTTCAGTAAGCCTATAGATAAAGCACTGGTAGTGTAGTCCACTTTCTATTTATATGTTTGGGTTTCTTGGGTTTATGATGTCATTTCCTGCAGCGACATCATTTCCGGTTCTTTTTCTCAGTGGGTGGTAAATGGGATCCGAGTCAATGTGTTTGTTGATAAAGTTCTGGTTGGAATGCCATGCTTCTAGGAATTCTCATGTGTGTCTCTGTTTGGTTTGTCTTAGGATGCGAGGTCCTAGGTTAAGCCAAACAGACAGACACACACACAAGAATTCCTAGAAGCATGGCATTCCAACTGGAATTCTACCAACAAACACGTTAATCCGGATTCCATTTACCACCCACTGAAAAAGAACCAGAAATGACGTCACCATGCGAAATGATGTAATCACAGGAAATGACATATAACCCAAGGAAACCCAAACATATAAATAGAAAGTGGGCTACACTACCAGTGCTTCATTCGGAGGCTCACTGAAGATATTACCTAGTAGGATGACAAAATGTCTGAAAATAAACCTTCCCACTCAGCGAGCAAACCTACATCCAGAACGTCTTTGTTACTTGAGGGTGATGGACTGGAAGGTAGCAGAATTGAACAGGGCGGATTCTGCCAGCATTAATTAGGTGCAAAATGAGCGTGTGGCAGATTAGCAACAGGAACTTTTCAAACATAAGAATCAATATTCGTATATAGGAGCAGGTTGAAAATTTTGTGCATTTCTGTAAAGCATATAAAGTGTATATACATTTAGACTGCAGTCCTATCTTTCACTGCCTGGCTTTCTAAATCATAACAGTAGAGAGGTAGAAAATGAGATTATAAGGGCTTTGTTAAAGGCAAACTATATTTAACATACGAGCAATTTCTTTTAAAGCACTGACTGAAATAACAGCAAAAAGCAATACAAAAGATTTACTTTATCTAGATTTTTTGAGTTAAACAACTGTGGGTTCAATCCACATTTTCTAACTTTGTGACATAATTTAGATGGACAACTTAATTGCAGTACTGAGGGAAATCTGAAGTGCCAGAGAATTTTTATCACATTTATTGCTTGAGTATTACTCATATAGAATGAATGTCTTGGGGTCAGTAAGTTCAGTTCACTACTTAGCAGCGCTCTGAAAGCTAGTGCTTCCAAATAAACCTGCTGGACTATTAACTTGGTGTTGTGTGATTCTTAATTTTGTACACCCCAACCCAACACCGGCACCTCCAAATTATCCCTTGCCTAAGGTGTGGTGACCCTCAAGTTAAACCACGAGTCATCACTCTTTAATGAGAGAGCAATCTTTTGGCCCTATGGGAATATGGTGACTTTACAAGTCGTTCTTCAGTAACAATCAAATGCTAAAGTACAATTCAGAAAGTAGAGTTCAAGATTAGCAAAAATTATCTTGAATTGTTGAACTAACTCAATGGGACTTAGGTCTACTCCTCCTATTTCACTGTCCTTCTAATGCAAAAGTAATTGAGAAGCAACCAAGCATGAGGCATCCAGCCATTCAGCCCCCACCTCCGATGCATAGCAGCAACAGAATGCACTGTAGAAATTTACCAAGTTCTTTAGGTAGAATCCTCCAAATCCATGACCACTACTATCTTCGAGGAATGGGCAGTAAATACATCCTAAGTTCTCTTCCAAACCACTCTGCATACTGACTTGGATCCATATCATCATTCCCTAAGTGAAGCGGAGACAAAATCCTAGAACTCCTTCCTTAACAGAACTGCAGGTGCACCACCCCAAGTACTGCAGTGGTTCAAGAAGACAACTCACTATCACCTTCTCAAGGGCATCTAGGAATATGCAATAAATGCTGACTCAGCCAGCAAAGCACATATCCTATGAATAAACAAAACCTAGTTGATGGTCTATTTGATCAGAGAAGATATGGGTAACTATGCAAAGCTATCCCTCACTCTTTATTCTGGCAGTGAAAGAAAAATTTTTAAAAATTAGGAATGGTTGACCTACTGGTATCTCAAAAAGCCAAGTTGTTAGTGATCAAACAAATAAGAATAAACGGTGCTTGGTGTGTGATGCAGTGATACCAAAGTGCGGGTTCAATTCCCTTACTGGTTAAGCCGACAAAGGAGAGCCCTCCTTCTCAACATCTCCCTTACTTAAGGTGTGGTGATCCTCAAGTTAAACCACTATGCATCACTCTCCAACGCGAGAGCAACACCATGGCCCTCTGGTAACTTGATAAGTCACTCCACAGCAACAGTCAAATACTAGAGTTCAAATCAGAAAGTGGGGTGGCACAATGATTAATACTGCTGCCGCACAGCACCAGGGGCCTGTGTTCGAATCCACCCTTGGGCAACAATGTGTGTGGGATTTGCAAATTCTTGCCATGTTTGCATGGGTTTCTTCTGGATGCTCCGGTTTCTCCTAGAGTCCAAATATAGACAGGTTAGGCAGTATGGCCATGCTAAATTGCTCATGGTGTTCAAGGAGGTGCAGGCTAGGTGGATTAGTCATGGAAATTGCAGGGTTATAGGGTAGGGGGGTAAGATGCCTTTCAGAAGGTTGGAGTGAACTTGATATGCTATATAGCCTGCATCCATACTGTAGTGATTCTATGATTAATTCTGCATGATTTAGTCACACAATCTATTCACCAATTTTCATCTGCTTCCTAATGGTGTGGAGGACCTTTATTTTAGAAGATTGGTAACCATAGGAATGGAGTATGCATGCAATGTCACTGATGTAATATGCACAGTAGCATATAGTTAAGATTCATCAGATTAGTGTCCAGTGATTAGATTAGATTACTTACAATGTGGAAACAGGCCCTTCGGCCCAACAAGTCCACACCGCCCCGCCGAAGCGTAACCCACCCATACCCCTACATCTACATTTACCCCTTACCTAACACTATGGGCAATTTAACATGGCCAATTCACCTGACCTGCACATCTTTGGACTGTGGGAGGAAACCGGAGCACCCGGAGGAAACCCACGCAGACACAGAGAGAACGTGCAAACTCCACACAGTCAGTCGCCTGAGGCGGGAATTGAACCCGGGTCTCAGGCGCTGTGAGACAGCAGTGCTAACCACTGTGCCACCGTGCCGCCCACATTAACAACTTGCAACTAAAAACTGAGGTAACAGCCTTTGTAGTATTTGAGTATTTCATTTCATTTACCATATGCATGATCTCAATGTGATGCCAAGTTGTCAAGTTTGTATATGAATGACAAAACAAATAAAAAAAATTGCAGTGATAAGGCAACATTGGAAATTAGAGGCACAAATGACTTAGGCGTTCACTTTAGATTGCTTAACAAGTACAGTTCAGTCAGTTCAATGTTTTTTCTTTCTGTACATTCATTTCAACTAAATGTCATGGTTGCGATGTAAAACTCCACAAGGCCATCTTCTCTCTTCCTGACACACCAAAGGTGATTTTAAAAAATGTACAGTTATGAGTCTTCCCTTTACAGCATCAACTTTCCAGCACATAAGTAACTATGCTTTTCATTTTTGACTGATATTCATTTTAAAAAGGAGCAGAACTCAATAATACATATAAACAAACCATGATTACAGAATTGATTTTTGCAGAGGAAAGTTAGGTTTTCTAACCAATGATGCCAGAAATATAGCGGTGTTCCTCTGCCAATGGAAGAAGAAAGTGAGCGAGACAACAACTTCCTAAAATAAAACTCTAAAACAAGTATGTAGGTGAGGTACAATTTTCATTGTTGATGTCGAGGCAGCAAATACAATATTGCAAATTTTATTAAACGCACAACATATTGATGCACATCATTTACAACTTATTCCAGTGAATTTGGGAGACTTCAGCATCATCTGTTTTCAATCCAGGGTAAATATGATTACGAGTGATCTCCAGAGTTACTTATGAAAACTCATTTCCAATTTTGCTTGTTTTCAACACGTTCACTTTGGCTTTTCTGGTTTAAATGGTTTTCAATTTTGGCCAAATGTGTGCATAAAATAAAAACCAATGGGAATTTAAAGGTGGAAATAAACTGTGCATAAAATTAAATATTTATTTTCTCCACGTAAACAGTCACACACCTACAAACAGCAGCAGGATTAATGATATCATACGGGTAGGAACAGATCAGAACAACTGGCCAAAGTGCAACCTCTAGCCCGATAACACTTGTGGCTCTCTGAGGAGGTTAAGACACTCTTGAATCTTTGGGACAAGCGATTGGGTTAAATGTATAGCTCTTCCCCAGATGCGTTTTTAGTAAATAACCTGTGCCCCTTCCCTCCCTCCCCCCGGCGCTTTAAACCTGTCACTGGCCTAAAAGACAAGAGCAATCCGAAAGCGCCGAAATTTCTGCCCACAAGCGCAAACCGGATTTACTTGGTGACTTTCTATATCTATATTTCACAATAATTTATGATCACTTCCCACGCTTAAGTCTTATACCCTTACCGGTAGGGTCGACCAGCGCTCCCCAACGCGTCCCACCATTTATTTATTCGGCTAAATCGTCCCGATCTTCAGCAGGCCATCCACAAAACAAAACTAACAGTACGCAGGCGCGACGACGCCTTCCTGTGGCGTCACAGATAGAAACACTAACTTCCGGCCGTAGAAAACTACAAGTCCCGGGAGGCTTCGCGTCGTATAGGCCGAGGGCGGTGGTGCTGCGTCGTAGGGTCAATGACGCCATTCCCAAACGGCGGTGTTACAGCATTTTAGATGTTCGAGAGGGAGTTAAAACGAGTTCAGGCTTTCGGTATCCTCGTTGGTAACCATTATATGGCAAGTGATCAGCTCTGGATTGTCCTTGCCGCTGCTAAATGATCACGTTTGGGCAGACTAACGGTGTAGGCGCTTAGATGTATAAGAAATGGCCGTTCCGGTGAGGTATTTTGACAGTCAGTTATCTCAGTTGGCTAGAGGCTCGTTTGTAATGCAGAGTGATGTCAATAGCGTTGGTTTAATTTCTGCACTTCCTCGTCTAAGACGCGGCGATCTTCCAGCGAAGTCACCAGCAGTCATTTTCTCTCTGAGAGGGGAGCTTCATGGAGTATGGCGACTTAAACTTTTGATGCTGGCCCAGCTTTTGTTGTGAAACTGGTATCCATGCTGGGAGACATCTGCCAAGAGAAAATATAAACAATTGTCCATTAGGGTTTATTACTATTTAACTTTAAAACGTCTTTTTTTATAGAAAAAAACATTTTTTAAAATAAAGATTATGCTCAAACATAACCTACATACAGTTAGTTGCACAAGACAGTTACCTAGGGAGCAGTAATATCTTTTTCAGGACATGGTGATTTGAAGATCATGGCAGAGTCATTAGTTTTATGAAAAGAAATTCATTTGCTCTCATTCAAGTTTTGAAGGTGAAACTAGCAGTGTAGCTAAGGAACCACAGAATTTAGTACATTTGAGTTTTCATGAGGTATTCAGTAAGTCATAGATTTTTTTAAACACAAAATTAGGAATGATATGATTTGGGTTTATAAGAATTTAGCAACTTGAGTAGCTATTCAACCCTGTTACCTTATGGCTGATCTGTGGCCTAGCTCAATATACCTGCTTTTGGCCCAAATCCCTAATACGTTTGCTAAACAAAAGTTTGTCTATTTCAGATTTAAAATTAACTGATCCTGTTTACAACTACCACTTGAAGAGTTGCAAATATCTACCACCCTTTTGTAGTAAATCATGACGTTGCAGTTGAGATAGGTCAATCCTTACCTTTTTAATAGCAGTGGATTCTCAAAGGGTTGAATGGCCAACTCCTACTAATGTTTCTTATATTCTTATTTCATTAATACTAAATTAAAGTTCTTGATTAACAGCATTTGTGGACACTCCTTACTACAAGGTCTGCACTAGTTCAAAAAGATCCACACCAACTTTCCATGACCACTTGATGTGTGCACTCAATGCTGCCCTCCCCACATTATTGATGTGCATTGTTGAAATAAAGTAAATCATCAGAACCTCTATGCTTTATTTTCCCCTTTTTTAGTTTGATAGCATTTGTTGTCTTCTCATAATAAAGTAAAGAAATACAATCTTTTCTTAACTGCATGTGTAAATTGTGCCTTTTTTATCTTGAATTTAAGAGCAGATTGAATACAATGCACTGAATGAACTTCATTGGATAATTATATGGATGATAATGGATTAGTGTAGATTAGATAGGATGAAAATCAATTTAACATCGAGGGCTGAAGGGCCTGTACTGTGTTGTATTGTTCTCTGAACATTATAAATCTTAGGTGATATTTATACAATAGGTTGATCCAACTGAATAGAATAACACAAATTATTTGTGATGCAAAGTCTAACTGCTTGATAAATGTGGTCAATTGATTCAATGTTTTGTGTTTACTGTACTGATATAAATAGAACAAACAGGTTAAACTAGAAAAAAGAATAACATTTAAGCAGACTTCCTACAAGCTAAGATAATGTGGGTTGTATTCTCAATTATAGTTTCCAATATGAGAGGTACAGCCATGTTTTTCTAATTAACCTGTTCTATTATACACCTCTAGAACAGGTGGCACTTGAGCCTGGGTCTCCTGGGCCAGGAATATGCACACTACCACTGCATTATAAGAGAGCCCTGTTTTACTTTTTGACACTTAGAGGGAGCATCAGTGGCAGGTGGAAACAGTTTGTGCTGGCCCTTCCTGCTACAAACATTGGCCTAGGTGGCTGAAGAAAATAGGCTGTAGAAATCCAATCAGAGTAAACATTCTATAAAAGCAAAACAAAATATATTTTGGTGCTATTATTCCCATAGGTCTGACTGTATGAAACTACAATGAAGGCTCTAAAAATGAAACTTTTTTTTGTTCACATACTAGTGGTTGTATGAACAATCCAAAATATATAGAAAATATGCAGCAGCAAGCCATTTAGTCCAATTAGTCTAAGCTACTGCTTATTATTTCATGGGATGACTATGCAGCAGGCTCGAGCAGGTTTTATTCATCCCTAATTGCTCTTGAGAAAATGGAAGTGAACTGACTTCTTGAACTGCAGCAGTCTGTGGTGCAGGGATGTCACAGCGCTGTATGAAGGGAGTTCCAATGTTTTGATTTGTGAATAGTGAAGGAACTACAATATAGATCCAAATCAGGATTGTGTGTAGCTTGGCAGGAATCTTGCATAGGCAAATGTTCCCATGCGTATGCTGCCTTCGTCTTCCAGATGGTTAAGATTATTAGTTAAGAGTGTGCTGTTGAAACAAGTTTAAATTGCTATAGCACACCTTACAGTGGCAGTGGTGTGTACCATCTGCATGTCAGTATTAATGGGAGTGAATATTGAAGGTTCTACATGGGGTGCCCTCAAATGAGCTGCTTTGTCCTGGATGGTGACAAACTTCTTGTGTATTGAAGATGCTTTCATTCACGCAAGGGGAGATTATTCCATTATGTTCCTGAATTGTGCCTTGTAGATGGTGGCCTGATTTTGAGGACACCAGAAGTGACTTCGTGTCACATAGTTCTCAACTTCTGACGTAGTCAGTGAAGGCAGTGCCATTGAATTGCAAAGCCAGAAGAAAGATTCTTTCCTGTTGAAAATTGCCATTGCCTGGCACTTGTCTGGTGTGACTGATACTTGCCACTTATCAGTGCAAGCTGAAAAGTTGTCTTAACTGCATATGGGCTCCAACCATTTCATACCTGAAGAATTGCAAATGGTGCTGAAAACTGTGAAGTCATTAATGAACATTCCTACTTCCTACCTTTATAATGGAAGGTGAGTCATTGATTAAGATGGTTAGGCTCGCTGCAGGAATTGCTCAGGAGGTATGTCCTGGGAATTGGATGATTAACCTTAAATCCACAACTGTGCTAATTATCACTCCAACCAGTGGATTGTTTTTCCTTCATTCCTATTGGATTAATGTTTGCTCAGGCTACTACATGCTACACTCAAGCAAGTACTGCCTGTGTGTTAAGGACAGTAATTCTCACCTCACCTCTTGATTTCAGCTCTTTTGTTCATGTTTGGATCAAGGCGGCAATGAAGTTAGAATCTGAATGGGTCTGGCAGAAATAAAACTGCGTGATGGAGAGCATTTTATTGCTGTATAAGTGCTGCTTGATAACACTGCCAACACCACCTTCCAAGACTTTGCTAATGTTTGAGAGTAGACTAATGGAGTGGCCATTGACAGAGTTCAGTTTGTCCTGCTTTTTGTGGAAAGGACACACCTGACGTGATCTATACGGACTTCAGTAAGGTGTTCGACAAGGTTCCTCATGGGGGATTGGTTAGCAAGGTTAGATCTCATGGAATACAGGGAGAGCTAGCCATTTGTATACAGAACTGGCTTGAAGGTAGAAGACAGAGGATGGTGGTGGAGGATTGCTTTTCAGACTGGAGGCCTGTGACCAGTGAAATGTCACAAGGGTCAGTGCTGGGTCCAGTCCTTTTTGTCATTTACATAAATGGTTTGGATGTGAACGTAGGAGGTATAGTTAATAAGTTTGCAGATGACACCAAAATTGGAGGTGTAGTGGACAGCAAAGAAGGCTACCTCAGAATACAACGGGATCTTGATCAGATGGGCCAATGGACTGAGGAGTGGCAGATGGAGTTTAATTTAGAAAATGTGAGGTACTGCATTTTTGGAAAGCAAATCTTAGCAGGACTAATGCTAAGGTCTTAGGGAGTGTTGCTGAACAAAGAGACCTTGGAGTGCAGGTTCATAGTTCCTTGAAAGTAGACTCACAGGTATATAGGATAGTGAAGAAGGCGTTTGGTATGCTTTCCTTTATTGGTTCAGAGTGTTGAGTACAGGAGTTGGGAGGTCATGTTGCAGCTGTACAGGACATTGGTTAGGCCAATTTAGGAAATATTGCGTGCAGTTCTGGCTCCTTCCTATTGGAAGGATGTTGTGAAACTTGAAAGGTTTACAAGGATATCGCCACGGTTGAGGATTTGAGCTCTGGGGAGAGGTTGAATAGGCTGAGGCTGATGGGTGACCTTATAGAGGTTTACAAAATCATAAGGGGCTTGGATAAACCAACAAGGCCTTTTTCCTGGGGTGGGGGAGTCCAGAACTAGAGGGCATAGGTTTAGGGTGAGAGGGGAAAGATATAAAAGGGCCTAAGGGCAACATTTTCACACAGAGGGTGGCACGTGTATGGAATGAGCTGCCTGAGGAAATGCTGGAGGTTAGTACAATTACAGTATTTTAAAAGGCATCTGGATGGATATATGAATAAGAAGGGTTCAGAGGGATATGGCCAAGTGCTGGTAAATGGGACTAGATTAGGTTACGATATCTGGTTGGCATAGACAAGTTTGACTGAAGGGTCTGTTTCTGTGCTGTACATCTCTATGACTTGCACAATTTTTGACATTCCTGGATAGATGCCAATGTTGTAGCTGGAATGGGGGTGGCTTGCCTTAGAGTACAACTAGTTCTGAGGCACAAGTCTTCAGTACTACTGCCAAAGTGTTGTCAGTCCCATCACTTTTGTAGAATCTAGCGTTTTTAGTTGTTCCTTGATATGGTATGAAGTGAAGTAAATTGACTGAAGACTGGTATCTTTGCTGGGGACCTGAGGAGGACGCCGAAATGGATCATCCACATGGCACTTCTGGCTGAAGATGGTTGCAAATGCTTTAGCCCTAATTTTGTGGGCTTCCCTATCATTGAGGATAGGCGTCTTTTTGGAAACTGATCCTCTGATTCATTGTTTTAATTATCCATCAGTATTCCCAACTAGATATGATAGTACTGCACATTTTTGATCTGTTGGCTGTAGGATCAGTTAACCCTGTCAATTGCAAGCTGAATCATAGAATCCCTATAGTATGGAAACGGGCCCTTTGGCCCATCAAGTCCTCCAAAGACCCATTCCCCTATGTTTACTCCTGACTAATGCATCTAACCTACAGATTCCTGATCACTATGGGCAATTTAGCATGGCCAATTCACCTAAACTGCATATCTTTCGTTTGCAGTTTAGGGAGGAAACCAGAGCACCCAGAGGAAACCTACGCAGATACAGGGAGGATGTGCAAACTCCATTGACAGTCATCCGAGGTTGGAATCGAACCTGGTTCTATGGCACTGAGGCAGCAGTGCTAACCATTCAGCCACCGTGCCACTGATTATATAATTGATAATGCAAATAATCCTGTGCTGTTGCTTCACTGCGTTGGCAGCTCAATTTTAGATTTGCCTGGTGCTGCTTCTGGCAAGCCCTCCTGCACTCTTCATTGATGGAGGGTTGTTCTCCCATTTGATGGTAATGGTTGAGTGAGGAAAATGTCAGATTATGGATTGTGGTTGAATACAGTCCGTCTTGTCAGTCAGGACGTTACATACCTTCAGGATGTTTCACGACTTGTGTTTGGACCATATCGTTTATTCGCCACTAAAGACCCTCTTTACTACTTTTTATTTTATAGCAAAGGACTGATGAATAGTGTGCTGTGTGAGAATAAGCTTCAACATCCAGTTTATTGATTATTTTCTCCTAATGTGATGAAGACCCTTTTTTTTGAGGATTCATGTTTAAAAGATTGTGGACAGTTATTCATTTGGAGTGCTGGAAATATACTTTTTAAAATGGGTCACGATAATGACAGTGGGACGTTTTACTTCAAGACTTCTTAGAATTCACATGACTTAAGGTGATTGCTTGGACTTATTTACTTGAAATCAAATGATTAAGTTAATGAATATCAGAGTTTTGTTTGGATATTGTTTGGAATTCAGTTATTTTACATCCTGTCACGTTTCCGAGGAAATCCTGTTGGAGGATCCAGTGTGCGATAATACAAACATTGATCTAGCTGTTCTCCTGAAAAAAAACTTGAGTTATCAATAATTCCTAAATAAACTGCAGCTGCAACATTCTTTGTTACAACTGTTAATAGTATCACCCCTCTATATTTGCCAGAATGCACACTGAAAGCCATCTTAGTTATATCATACCTTATCCTTTTTTCCTTTAAAAATTAAGAATTGTTGGCCAAATTAACCACTGCCAACAATGTTTTTGTTTTCTTTAATTTTTGTGTGTGCAGGTTTTATTTAGAAGGCAAATATTTATAGTTTCCTGTTGAAAACAGGTGTTAATCAGCTTTACAGCTTTGAATATGTACTTTCACAGTAAATTAATTTTCTAGTTTATTAAATAAACTTTTAAAAGTTCTATTAGTATTGGACATATGGACCATTTTAGAATCCACTGGAGCAGAATCCAGTCATTCTCAAACCTGAGGGAGTACCTAAGAATGGATAATACTGAAATCTTTGCTAACCAATTGTAAAAGTTCTGTTTATTTTATGATTCTCTTCTATTGGTTATGTCCATTTACAAGGGGACACATATTAGTTTTATTGGTTGATATTCATTTAACCCAGTATTTGGATAAACATACATCAGTGAGCACACACGTATAGAGAGAACAGTTTAGAGACAACATTGGACAAGGAAAAGCTCACTTTTTGGGAAGTTGAAGCATATTATCCCCATGAACACAGGATTCAGGACTAGGAGTGACCATTCGGCCATCTCGGTTTTCTTACCTACTGAAGTTAAAAGCTATGATTGTCCTGAGTATTCTACGTTTAATAAATATGTCCAGGTACCTAGCAGGTAAAAGGTGAACTAAAGTTTATTCCGAATCCAGGAGATGTGACTCGATTTGTCCGATATAGATTATTCTTTCAGAAGCGCTGGATGGGACAGGAACACGTAGTTGAAAAGTGAATTTTTTTTTCTTGGCGACAGTTAGATTTTTGGACTTCATTACGACTGTTTTGCAGCACCACCTCACGTCTGGTGCGGCTCGCTGATCGTGTGGGATCCGGCTGGGAATGTGTTTGGTCGGGCGCAACAGCCAGTCAGAAATGCAGGAATCAGCTCAGAAGAAGCAGCAAGCGCCAAGTAAAACTGCCTATCCCCCACAACTCCGCTCCCTTTTACTGTTCATAGTCATGTTACTTGTGGCGACCATATCTCTGTTCTTACTTGTCTTGCCAACCGAAGAGAAAAACAAAAATTTTTACTCATTTAAGATTGTGAACATTAGAGGGAAGCTAATTTCACTAGAGAAGTACAAAGGATCGGTAAGTTTGACAACTCCACTCCGTCACTAACCGGGCACGGAATTGGGGCTTTGCAAACTCCTCTCTGCATGAAGCCTGCCAGTTTTACCCAACTAACGCATGAGAATGTGGAGCGCACGCACGTCCTATTCCCTACTGAACTCTAATGGAAGCTATCAATGTAGTTCGCCGTCCTTTAATCTGTAATTCATGGGGAATCATGGAGGACCCTTTGAGCAGAATTGTACACGTGGCATCGTTAATAAAGTAATTCAACTGTTCTCTCTAAACGTGTGTGCTCACTGATGTATGTTCATCCAAATACTGTACAGTTATAAAAGAATATTGTACAGTTATAAAAGAACAACTGTACTCGAAGTAAGCTAGCTCATTCATTGTTATTTAACAGTCTATTCTATTTCAGAAGCTAAGGCTATCAACTGCAAAACTAGTTATATATGAACCAACGCAACATAAAAACAAAACACAGCAGATGATAGAAATTGCAAATAAAACAACAGAAATGTTGGAATTACTTAGGTGTACCTAAGAAACAAGTTAATTTTCGTGTCTGTGACCTTACAACTTTCATCTTGCCTGCAGTGTTTGATGCAACATTAAGCTTCATCTCCTTGTTCTTTCCCCAGTCTTGTAGCATTTTCCCTTTGTGTTTGTGCAACGTTCTTTATATTTTCTATTTTTTAAATGTTGCATTTTATCTGCATTTCCACCCTTTCAGACAGTGCTTTCAAGATCAGAATAATTCACTCCTAAAATCCCTACAGTATGGATTCAGGTCATTTGGTCTATCAAGTCCGCACTGACACTCCGAGGAACATCTCACACAGACTGTGACTAATTTTCCGGAGAGCATCTTACTGAAGGGTGTGAGTGATCAACGTCACTTCTGGGTCTCTGCTTTACAGGGGAGGAACAGTTTCTCATGGTTGCAATGTGCTCTCCCTATCTGGCCTCAGTTACATTTTGTATATCTTGGGTATCTGGTAGCTCATGACCCGACCGATACTCCACTGGGTGTAAGAAAGTTGAGAATACTCGTAGTGTTAGTCCAATGTGTTGAGCGATACTAGGGATCCTTGGAAAGTACGTATGGTGACTGGCATGAGCAGTATATTAAGGTTTGAAGATGGTGATCAGGGATCTTTGAGCTTACTTCATCTAATCAAGGGCTATCAGCCTGAACTGGACCTTTAATCTGTTCAAATAGTAGGGAATTGGGTTGCTTATTTACTTACTCCCGCCAGTGATGCTCTTGAAGGCTCATGCCAGCAGTCTCGAATTGGTCAACATCAGCCCTTGCTAAAGCATCACATGTCACATGCAACAGAGATATCACTTGGTGTAAGTTTGGGATCCACCTTCATATCTGTGGATAAAAAAAAATAGGATATCCATCTAGGTCACTAATTTCAATGACAAAGGTATTTACCAATAATTGAGAATGCCAATAGGACATTGCCAGTGGACAGCCTGGAGGATACCCAGCGAAGGCAGCTTGTTTCTATTAGGCAAAAGTGAGACTGGAAACCAGAGTTTAGATTAGAGTGGTGCTGGAAAAGCACACCAGGTCAGCCAGCAGCTGAGGAGCAGGAAAATCGACGTTTTGGGCACAGCCCTTCATCAAGTATAGAGGCAGGGAGCCTCCAGGATGGAGAGATAAATGGAGGGGTGGGGGGAGGGGGGGGGGCTGCTGGAGAGAAGGTAGCAAAGAGTACAATGGGGGTGGGGGTGAAGGTGATAAGTCAGAGAGGAGGGTGGGGGAAGGTAGCAAAGAGTACAAAGGTGAATGGGGTTGGGGATGGAAGTGATAGGTCAGAGGGGAGGGTGGAGTGGATAGGTGGGAAGGGAGATTGGCAGGTAGGACAGGTCATGAGGGCAGTGCTGAGCTGGAAGGATGGAACTGGGGTAAGGTGTGAGGAGGAGAAATGAGGAAACTGGTGAAGTCCACGTTGATGCCCTGGGGTTGAAGTGTTCCGTGGCAGAAGATGAGGCGTTCTTCCTCCAGGCGTCGGGTGGTGAGGGAACGGCGGTGAAACAGGCCCAGGAACTGCATATCCTCGGCAGAGTGGGAGGGGGAGTTGAAATGTTGGGCCACAGGGCGGTGGGGTTGATTGATGCAGGTGTCCCGGAGATGTTCCCTGAAGCGCTCTGCGAGGAGGCGTCCAGTCTTCCCAATGTAGAAGAGACCGCATCGGGAGCAATGGATACAATAAATGACATTGGTGGATGTGCAGGTGAAACTTTGGTGGATGTGCAGGTGAAACTTTGATGGATGTGGAGGGCTCCTTTGGGGCCTTGGATAGAGGTGAGGGAGGAGGTTTTGCAATTCCTGTGGTGGCAGAGGAGGGTGCCAAAAAAGCTTGTTTCTATTGTCAGGAAGCATGGGACAACTTGTAGTAATGATATTGAGTATGTGACCTGGTTAGCCCCAGAATTGTGATGAAAGATGACCATCCAATAAAGATTTCTTAGCACTAGATTTCACCTCATCTCCAAAAGGAAGTCTGAGACGACCTGCAGAAGTCTTTGGAGTGAAGTGTAATCCAAGAGTCATCAAAACTACACACATACACAACATAGAGTGCTAGAGATGTACAGCACAGAAACACACCCTTCAATCCAACTCGTCCATGCCAACCAGATATCCCAACCCAATCTAGTCTCACTTGCCAGCACCCTGCCCATATCCCTCCAAACCCTTCCTATTCATATACCCATCCAGATGCCTTTTAAATGTTTCAATTGTATCAGCCTCCACCACTTCCTCTGGCAGCTCATTCCATATACCCTCTGCATGAAAATGTTGGCCCTTAGGTCTCTTTTATTTCCTTCCCCTCTCACCCTAAACCTATGCCATCTAGTTCTGGACTCCCCTATCCCAGGGAAAAGACTTTGACTATTTATCCAATCCATGCCCCTTATGATTTTATAAACCCCTCTATCAGGTAACCCCTCAGTCTCCAATGCTCCAGAGAAAACAGTCCCAGTCTATTCAACCTGTCCCTAGAGCTCAAATCCTCCAACCCTGGCAACATCCTTATAAATCTTTTCTGAACTCTTTCAAGTTTCACAGCATCCTTCTGATAGGAAGGAGACCAGAATTGCACGCAATATTCCAACAGTGGCCTAACCAATGTCCTGTACAGCTGCAACATGACCACCCAACTCCTATACTCAATGCTCTGACCAATAAAGGAAAGCATACCAAACACCTTCTTCACTATCCTATTGACCTGCGACTCTACTTCAAGGAGCTATGAACCTGCACTCCAAGGTCTCTTTGTTCAGCAATACTCCCTAGAAACTTACCATTAAGTGTATAAGTTCTACTGAGATTTGCTTTCCCAAAATGAAACACCTTGCATTTATCTAAATTAAACTCTATCTGCCACTCCCCAGTTCATTGGCCCATCTGATCAAGATCCCACTGTAATCTGAGGTAATTTTCTTCACTGTCCACTACACCTTCCAATTTTGATGTCGTCTGCAAACTTACTAACTATACCTCATATGTTCACATCCAAATCATTTATATAAATGATGAAATTTAGTCGACACAGCACCAATCCTTGTGATATTCCACTGGTCACAGGTCTCCAGTCTGAAAAACAACCTTCCACCTCCACCCTTTGTCTTCTACCTTCGAGCCAGTTCTGTATCCAAATGGCTAGTTCTCCCTGTATTCCATGAGATCTAACTTTGCTAACCAGTCTCCCATGGGGAACCTTGTCGAACGTCCATATAGCTCACATCCACTGCTCTGCCCTCATCAATCCTCTTTGTTACTTCTTCAAAACTCAATCAAGTTTGTGAGACATGATTTCCCACACACAAAGCCATGTTGATGATTCCTAATCAGTCCTTGCCTTTCCAAATACATGTACATCCTGTCCCTCAGGATGCTCTCCAACAATTTGCCCACCAGCAACGTCAGGCTCACTGGTCTATAGTTCCTTGGCTTGTCCTTGCCATCTTTCTTAAAGAGTGGCACCACGTTAGCCAACTTCCAGTCTTCAGCACCTCACCTGTGACTATTGATGATTCAAATATCTCAGTAAGAGGCCCAGCAATCACTTCCCTAGTTCTCACAGAGTTCTAGGGTATACTTGATCAGGTCCTGGGGATTTATCCACCTTTATGCGTTTCAAGACATCCAGCACTTCCTCCTCTGTAATATGGATATTTTTCAAGATGTCACTATCTATTTTCCTACATTGTATATCTTCCATGTCCTTTTCCACAGTGAATTCTGATGCAAAATACTCATTTAGTATCTGCCCCATCTCCTGGGCTCCACACAAAGGCAGCCTTGCTGATCTTTGAGGAGCCCTATTCTTTCCCTAGTTACCCTTTTGTCCTTAATGTATTTGTAAAAACCTATGGATTCTCCGTAACTCTATTTGCCAATGCTATCTCATGTCTCCTTTTTGCTTCTGATTTCCTTCTTAAGTATACTCCTATTGCCTTTATACTGTCTAAGGATTCACTCAATCTGTCCTGACACAACACACACACACCTCACCCACTGTGGAACTGTATCTGTCATGCTGCAGCTTAGTACTGTGCAGGCAGATAAGGAATGGAAGAATCAAGTGGGTATTGGGGGAATCCATGAAATGATCTTGCGTACACATTGGTTCTTCGCTTTGGATATTGGTAAGGATGATGGTGCCTCAGAGAAGTGCAGTCAGAGTCAAGTCAGATGCACAATGGGCATCTTAACTGTATCGGAGTGGAAGAAGAAGAATGGAAAAGCAACATTAACAAGGTTTCTTTATGTTAAAAGACAGGTATTTCTACAGCCATATACATGACTCAAGGATATGTTGCCTTTCTGGTACCAGGTCATGGATATCACATAACAGCTGCACAATACTCAACAGAGGATAAACACCCAGAGGTCCTGGTCCAAATCAGTACCAATTATTTAGTAGGAAGGGGCATAAAATTCTGGAAGTAGATTACGAAGCTAGGAAGGAGGATCTCTGAAGCAGTAATCTCAGGATTACTCCTGAGAGTCCTATCTTGTGTGACCATAGAAATAGCAGGATTGAGCATTTGAACACAAAGCTAGAAAACAGTGTAGGAGGCATTGGTCCGGTTCTGGGTTAAGTGGGAACTGTATGAGATGGATGGGTTACATTTTGACAGGACTAGATCTAACATCCTTGCAGGAAGATTTGCTTATGTTGTGGTTGAGGTTTTAAACTAGTTTGTCTGGAAGTTGGAATCTAAGAAGAACCTCAGAGCCAAAGGAAACAAAACTAGTCGAAGAGTAGTCAGAACAGACAGAAGACAGATAAAACAATGGCAAGCGTCAAATAGGATGCAAAGGAGAATTATTTCTCAAGGCTGAAGGAGTGGCACTCTAAATAAGTATTGCAAAAATCTTGATGTTCTGAATGCACAAATTGATGTAAATGGATATGATTTCATTGCTATTACAGAAATATAACTACAGGGTGACCAAGATTGTGAACTGAATATCCATGGATATGCTATAATTAGGAGGGATACACAAAAAGGAAGACAAACTATGATAGCATTCCTAATAAGAGATTACATCAGTACATTTGTAAGAGGATTTTCATTCAAAGGGTCAAGTTCTAGAATCAGCTTGATGGAGCTAGTAAACAGCAAGGGAAGTAAAATTGGTTAAAATAGTTTAAAGACCAGTTTATAGAAATGGTAGTATCAATGTTGGAACTTAGAGATGCATGTAAAGGTAATACAGCAAAAATGAGTTGCTTCAAATTGCATAACTGGGTTAATTAAGTCAGCACTAATGCTATAGAATTTGAATTCTTGGAGTGTGCACAAGCTAAGTTTCTGGTACAAAGCATTGAGGAACTAACTAGGGATTGGGCTATTTTGGATTTGGCACTGCGTAATGAGAAAGGACTAATTAATGACCTTGCTGTAAAGGAGAATTTATGTGGAGAAACTAAAGTTGCCTTGGGTCTGTCTTCATGGAAGAAAATAAATAAAATCTCCCAGAAATGCGTGGTGACCAAGGGACTTTTGTAACTGAAGAGATAAAAGAAATTAGTATCAATAAAAAGGTAGTACTTGAAAAATTAGCTGGATTGGGAAGTTTGGAAAAATTAGCTGGAATGGGATTGTATTTATACTAGCTCCCATCCTCTAGCCCTGTCTCCATCGTCCTCTCAGTTCTTCACTTTCAAATATATATCCAGCTCTCTTCTGAAACCTCATATGGCCTCCATCATTTTCCCAGGCAGTGCATTCCAAACACTAACAACGCTCTGAGTTGAGATTTCTCTGCATCTCACTCCTAGCTCTCTTGCTAACAATTTTGAAATTGTGAGTCCTAGATACTGACATACCAATTAGTGGAGACATAACTTTTACCCTGTCAAAATTGTTCATAATTTTTAACACCGCAATGAGGTCACCTTCTCTGCTCCATGGAGAATAAGCCCAATTTTTCTAATCTTTTCTTTTATCTAAAATCCCTCATTGCTGGCATCATTCTAATAAATACCTTTTGCACTCTCCAGGGCATTCTTCATTCGATAAGCTGACTAGAACTGAATACAATACTCCAAATGTGGCTGACCAATGATTTGTAGAGGTGTAGCATCACGTCCTTGCTTTTATACTCTCTTCATAAACCTAAGGATCCTATAAGCTTTCTTAGCAACTGTTTCAACTAGCTTGGTCACCTTCAGAGAATTTGCACTTTTACCTGAGATCCCAATGCTCCTGTTCTCCCCTCAAAGTTGTACCATTGAGACAGTATTGTCTCTCCATGTTTTCCACTACCAAAATGCATTATCTCACCTTTCTGTCCATTGAAATTTATCTACCAGGTGTCTCTGTTAGAAATCTAGGATGTATCCCATTCAGGCCTGGTGACTTCTCTACCTGGAGTGCTGTGAGCCTTTTTGATACCTCTTCATCTTTCACTATACTGCTCAGTTGCTCAACACCTACATTTTCAACTAGGCCATTGTCACCATCTTCTAATTTGGTAAAGGCAGAAGTAAAATATTCATTTGGTACTTCTGCCATATATTTTGCTTCAGATAGCAGCTGACCATGAATGTTCCCTATGGGCCCCAGTCTATCCTTCACTAATCTTTTACTATGAATGTGTTTGAAGAACAGTTTACTCTTTACTTCAATGCAGCCTACCATCTTTTCCTCATGCTTCTTCTTATCCTTCTTAAACCCAGCTGTAACCTTTCTCCTGCATTTAAAATATTCTTCCTGATTTACTTTGCTTTCATTATTCTGGAAATTTCCTGGGCAGTTGACTCCAGAAATAGGTACTTAATCTCATCGCAGCCTTAAATTGCCTGACCCTTATGCTGAGGAGGAGTTTGGAATTCTCTGTCCCAGAGAGTTTTGAGAGGTCAGTCGTTGAGAGGATCAAGAAAGAAATCAATGCATTTCTCTTTACTTATGACAATAAAGTTAATAGAAATAGCATAGGAAAATCACATTCAGGAGATAATTAGCCATGATCTAGAATCCATTCAACCTCAGAGGACTCAACACAAAGATTCATAGAGATGCTTTCAAGTGTACACCAACATTAGAGGATCAGAGACCCAGTGGGCCACTGACCCCCTTTGGGTTTGATTCCAAATCCAGTACAGGTCAGGCAAAAATAATGCAACTGCTAAACGTTTTTAGTTAGAAGATTAGCTTTAGGACAGAATCCACCTCTGCCTAGTTGGAGGGGCCTGTTGCTGACACAGTGCCCACACCACAAGTCAAAGGCAGTATTCTGCCCCAATTCGCTATGCTATTTGGATGAAAGTTCAGTTGAGAGTCACTGATGCACTTATGAATGCAACCCAAATCAGGTGCAGGAGGTAGAGACAAGTGTGATTTCACCTTTGCTGTTTGTCTTGAATGAGAACTTCAAGACAGCTTCAACTAATTGATGTAGGCATCAAGAGACTATGCGACTACTGGAAGGCCCAACATCCACAAGCCTGGTGCCAGCTGATGAGAAAATCCAAACAGGCATAGAAGTTGTTGGGATGCTAGATGCAGATCAGATTGGAATGGAGTCTTCTCCCAGTACTGCTAAACCTGAAAGCATTGGTGCATGATGGTGAAGTGCAGTCAGATAGGGATAAGGAGTTCTGGAGATGACTAAGTTTTGTGAATCCAGGGAGTGCAACTGATGTGCGGAAGCCTACTCCAGCCCTGAAAGATAGTGAAGTAATATCCTGTCGGAAGCAGCAACTTAACTTTACTGACCTAAACGCCATTCTTGGCGATCTGTGCCAGAGCCCGAATCCCACAGAAAGTACCAGCAGTGATAAGAGAAAGTAAACTGGGAGGCCTGAGGCAGATTTGAAATAGGGCCTCAGGCCCCATTTAAGAGAGTTTTGATAAAATAATGAAAGCTTTCTTATCCTCAGCGAAATCTATTGTCCTTATTCACTTTAAATGAAGACCCCGTTTGTGGCCAACACAAGGTGGAGGATCACATATGCGTGCACAAAATCACCACACCAATTCACAGTATTTCTGTGGCTGATTAGAAGTTTGCTGCGGACTCATCTCGAATTTTCACAATGACCTTGCGTGAATAAAGTGTTTACATTGAAAATTTGACATACACAGAATATTGCATTAAAACTTTGATTTTATTTCAAAACAGTTTGTGTAAACATAAATACTGTAATGAACCTTCTCTCTGGCACATTTATGTAGATTACATTTTATAACAGCAAACAAATACAGAGGATTTCTTTGCTGGTTTGGTGAAACAAAGCACTTTTTAATCATTGATGTTTTATAATCAATGATATTGAAATAGATTTGCAGCTTCACCATCAATGGAGAATGTGATTATTAACCTGTGGCAGTCTTCTTAAATACCTGCTATAAGAAGGATATTATTAAATTAGAGTGCAGAAAAATTTACAAGGATGTTCCCAGGACTGGAGGGTTTTAGTTATAAAGAGAGGCTGGATACGCTGGAACATTTTTTTCACTGGAGCCTAGGAGGTTAAGGGGTGAACTAATAGGGGCTAAAACAATCGTGAGGTCATCGATAATGTGAATAGCAAGACTCTTTTCCCTACAGTGGAGGAGTTCAAAACTAGGAGGAGTGTTTCTAAGGTGAGAGAAGAAAGTTTTAAAAAGTTCATGAGGGGCAACTTTTTAACAAGCTTGTGGTATGTATGTGGAATGAACTACCAGGGAAAGTAGTAGATGTGGGTACAGTTACAATATTTAAATAGACATTTGGACATGTACATGAATAGGAAAGGTTTACAGGGATATGGGCAAAATGCAGGCAAATGTGACTAGTTTAATTTGGGAAGCTTGTTTGGCATGGATGAGTTAGACCGAAGGGTCTTTTTCCATACTGTATGACTCTATAACTTTATGACTTCGTGACACAGCAATTGAATAGACAGAGGAGCATACATGAGGATTGTGTTCTGGAACAATACAATTCACAATACGATCAATAATAACATCATGGAAGTTGTTAGCAAATGTACATCAGGCCATCCGCACAGATGGTTAGGCTGTTATTGGTGTAATGGAAATCCACACTCCATTTATAAAAAGACACTGAGTATATGACCTTGTTAGGTAGTTAGGAAAACTAATAAAATGTTGTCATTTATCGCAAGAGAAATTGAATACAAAAGTCGTACATGGCACTGGTGAAATCACATCTGGAGTACTATGTGTAGTATTAGTCACTAAAGAAAGATGTAAATGCATTGGAAGCAGTCAGAGAATATTTAACAGAATAATACAATAGAAAGTGCTGGAGAAACTCAATGGTCTGGCAGCATTTGCAATGAGAGAAACAGAATTAATGTTTCAAGTGTAGTGACTCTTAAGAGGTGCTGCCAGACGTGTTAAGTTTATAAAGCACTTTTTAAAACTTCATATCCCTAGCATTCATTGTACTTTGTTTATACCAGCATAATACCTGGAATGAATGAGTTGCCTTTATGTGGAAATGCACAGGCTAGGCATGTTCTGCTAGAGTCTAGAAGTGTAAAAGGCAACTTGATGTAAACATATAAGATCTTGAGGCATCTTGACAAGGTAGGTGTGGAGAAAATGTTTCTGCTAGTGGGAGAATTTAGAATGTGGGAGAATTAAATGTTTAAAAATCAAGAATTTACCCATTTAATACAGGGATGAGATTTTTTTTACAAAGAAGGCTCATGAGCCTTCAGAATTCTCTTTTGCAAGGCAATAAAAATAAAATTGTTGAATATTTTTAAGGCTGACGTGGATTTATTCTTGATAAGCAAGGGGATGAAAGGTGAACAGGGATAAGTAGATTTGAGGTAACAATCAAATCAGCCATGCTCTTATTAAATGGTAGACTAAGCTCAAGGGGCTAAATGACCTACTCCTGCTCCTTAGTCATGTAAATGTTTGACAGGTGCCTCACCAATTTAATGAAAGGTGTTTGAGCCTGGCAGATAGTGGGATGTCCTGAGAGCATGACAAGTAAAATACTGTATAACTGCAAGTTATCCAGCACTCTTAAGAAAATTATGTTACAGTACAGTATTTTACTGTTACATTTCCACAAGAGGGCACAATTGATCAATTGCATTTGAAGTTAAAGCAAAACAACAAAGTTGAAACATCAGAATGGCTACATGGTCAAGCTTTCAATCACCATTTTCCAAAAGAGCAAATTCTTTAAAGAAATATTGACTTTGTCCTCATCAACCGTACATTTAAAATTACTGAATTTTATATTATGTTAAAAATGACATCGTAAAATGTTGGATAGGGGCATTCCTCATAGAAGTTTGATTTATTTTCTGTTTGAATATATGTCAATGATGGAGGAGGAGATGAATGGGCAGATTTGTTTCAGGATTTTACTATATACGTATTAACATTTGACTAATAGGTAGTCAATACAAAGGGAAGACATATGAAGACTAGTCAACATTCCTGGAAGAAGATTTTTTGCACTTCATCTTTTGTTATGTTATTGACTTTAATATTCAGAACATGTGCTAATCTAGTAATGGTATTATTCAGATTGTATACCTTTAATCTGTTCACTTCCACCATATCTATGCTCGATGATGCTCAAGGTTAGCTCGATAATGGCTATAATGGGAAGCTTGTTGCTTTCTTCTCTCTGTGAAACGTTGTCTTGGAAACAGCTCAAGAAGATGCTTCCATTAGTTGTTATGGTTTTATTCAAATATTGGAGAATTATGACGTTTATTTCCTACACATTATTGATGAGCTGTTAAAGTTCCTGAGCAGTTTACAACCCCACGCTTGTATCTCACCTCTATATGTTTATCATTATTGATTCACCTGCCATTCACAAAGACGTGACCTTAAGTAGAAAAGCGCTTCAGTCAGATGACCATAACTAGGCAGGTGCTATAATTGAGGCTTAGCTTTCAGTGCATGTTCACTCAGTGGTGTACCACTTAACTGCAATGTTGAGCTTGTAATGTGCAGAAACAGCCTTTAAAGGTTTCTATCACTTCCCAACACTGAGAATTCAGCTTCAAAGAGAAGGAAAGTGGCCTGCTCTAACTGTTCCAAACATGTTGATGGAGAAAACTACAGATGACCTGATCAGGGACATTTTCAAATACAGCATGTAGGAAACACCATAGTTTGAAACATGTTTAGGTGAAATGTAAAGTTTTGTAAAACAATAACCTGTCAATAAAGTCGCCATAGTCTTACCAGACCAGAGGGCTGCACTGTCATTAGAGAGACAACTGACAGTGATTTAACCTGAGGGACAACAATCCTCAGGCAAGGGGAGAACTTGAGAAGGAGAATCCTTCATATTGAACTAAGCTAGTTCAGGATTTGAAGCCATGCTATTGGCATCATCCTGCATTGTAAACCAGTCATAAAACCAACTGAGCTAACCAACCCTCTGACCTAGCAATAGTCAATATCAGGATTGGTGGTATCTTGATATACTGCTCCCAATTGTCAGTTTCTTAAAATTGAGTCTGCTAGTCCATCCCTTTTTCCAATTTAATTTATTATCTTATAGAAATGTGGATATTGTAAAAGTTTCACAAGTGCTCAATTTCCTCAAACTAACATTCAGTTTGTACTACAATTCTCCTCACCATCCCAAGTTGGTGGTTGCATTTTATGTCTTTTATATACTAGGTAATACAACCATTATTAACATGGTCTGATGGATTAGTTTGATCATATGAAGTGGCCAGAGAGGAGCTTCAATTTTGTTCCTCCAAAGTTACCTTTTTTTCTGTGAGTCTTTAGCTCCTTCCAGCAGATTACAGGGCTGCTAGTAGGTAGAGGGTGCCCAACCCAGATGTTTTCTGCATCACCAAACTGTAGGAAAGCTTGCTTCACCAGATGGTCTTTCTGTGTCTGAGTTCCACATTATTTGTGTATGTTGATGCAGTATTCCTGCCTCTAGATGCACCAGAAGAATTCCTTTATAGATTGGTCTTGAAAGTAGCAATTCTATCCAATTTTCCTTAATGAGCTCTGTATTGATGTCAAACTTTGTCAATACTGCAGTGTAAGTGCAGATATTTACACCGGATTTTTTTGTAATCTGTCATGTGATGATTTAGATCTTTTATTTCCTAGATCTCTTTCAAAATGATAATTTAATGATTATCACCTGCATGGATGCAATGGGCCAAAAGGCCTATTTTTGTGCTGCAGGTCTCGATGACTAAAGAAATTCTCAGTGTCACCATTTCACAATTATAGGGTAGGAATGCCACAGTTATCTACAAGTTTCCATACCTCACAATTACATGATTGCTGATGAAGGGCTTATGCCCAAAACATTGATTCTCCTGCTCCTCGGATGCTGCCTGACCTGCTGTGCTTTTCCAGCACCACACTCTTGACTCTGAGCTCTAGCATCTGCAGTCCTCACTTCCTCCTCACAATTACATGGCCCCATAGAGGCAACCTGGTTGGACACTTCTGCAAGAAAAGATTTTTTGGGGACTTTTGTTGACATTTAGGAAATAAAATGCGTATGTGTCATTGCTGTGGTATTCCTTTTGTTTTTGTTAAACCTAAATTGCATTTGTTGTGTATCCTTCTCATTTTTCAGATCTCATTAGTTGTTAATGTTGCCAGTGAGTGTGGCTTCACAGAAAATCACTACAAAGACCTACAACAATTACAGCAGGAACTGGGACCAATGCATTTTAATGTCCTGGGATTCCCCTGTAATCAGTTTGGGAATCAAGAGCCAGGTTCTGACCAAGAGATTGAAAGGTTTGTGCGAAGGACCTATGGAGTTTCCTTTCCAATGTTCAGTAAGATCAATGTCAAAGGTCCTGGTGTAAATGCAGCATTCAAATATTTAACAGGTAAGAATGAGATTTTTCAAAATTTAGGAATGACTATTCACTTGAATATAAAATAGATTATCAAAAGAATCTACCTGCACTATACAAAATATGCAGAAGTTTCTCTGAAATAAGAAGACATCAGAATTCATAATGCAAATTTCCAGTAACATTTTGCTAGTTTCCTAATTATCTAAATATTTAAAATGGTTCTGGTTAATCTGAATACTTGTTGGTAATATTTCGTGTTTTGTTGACAGTCCCAAACATCAGAATCTCTGGTACCTTGCTCAAGTGATCCTTTTCTTATCTGTGGGTCAAGACTAAATATCAGGAAGCCCTGTAACTCTGTAGAGTATTCCAACAGAAATATTATCTTGTATCTTGTATAATGTTTATGCAAGAGGCATGTTTCTATTCTGCGTGACTTCATGTAAGATAGCTGCTCTCCATTCCAAAACTTGAAAGTCTGGCTTGTAAGATTTCAATTCAATTGGGCTCAATCCCAGTCCCTTACAGTATTCTGTTTTAGTAATGTTTCGTGTAGCTGGCTTAAATTCCTAGTTTTATGAAGCACCAAACGTAGGTGTGGATAGAAATGTTAAATTAAAGCAAAACATATTACACAACTGGATACAAGATAAGAGAAAAGATATGTTAATAATTTTGGGTTGGGTTGAGACCAATCAGAATTGGAGCGAGGAGGTAGGTAAGCCTTACTGTAGGATTGATCAAAGAGAGAGAGGGGAAAAGGTGAACCAATACTGACACAAAAGGACTGGGCAGTTTCTTAATTTACTTGTGAGGTGGAGAGTGCTGGTGCATGCACTTAGACTATTTCAATATAATAAGGAAGCATGACAGTCCTTCAGAATAGAGGTATTAAATTGAAATCTGAATGACAGGAAGTCAGATCAAGAGCTAAAGTTAACAAATCAACAGAAATTCCTCTAACTTTGAATGAGAATATTTGACCAGCAGATATATATGTTGATGTTTTAGATGTACATTGTGATTATTGGTGAAAAACCTTTGTACTCTGAGGTAACACACTTCATTACCCTCTACACGTCCAATTTTGGTGTCACCTGCAAACTTACTAACCATACCTCCTGTTCACATCCAGATCATTTATATAATTGATGAAAAGCAGTCGACCCAGCACCAATCCTTGTGGCACACCACTGGTCACAGGCTTCCAGTCTGAAAAGCAATTCTCCACTACTACACCTTTAAGCCAGTTCTGTATCCAAATAGCTAGTTCTCCCTCTGTTCCACATGATCTAATCTTTCTAAACAGACTATAATGAGGAATTTTGTTGAATGCCTTACTGAAGTCCACATAGGTCACATCAACCTCTCTGCCCTCATCAATCCTCTTCATTACTTCATCAAAAAACTCAATTAAGTTAATGAGACTCAATTTTGCATGCACAAAACCATGTTGACTATCCCTAATCAGTCCTTGCCTTTTCAGATACATGTAAATCCTATCCCTCAGGCTTCCCTTTAACAACCTGCCTACCATAGAGTTCAAGGGTATACCTGATCAGGTGCCAGGGATTTATCCACCTTTATGTGTTCTAAGACATCCAGCACTTCCTCCTCTGTGATATGGACATTTTTCAAGATGTCGCCATTTATTTCCCCACATACTGTATTTTCCATATCTTTCTCCACAGTAAACATGGCTGCAAAGTACTCGTTCAGTATGTCTGACATTTCCTGCAGTTTTACCCATCAGCATTGCTGATCTTTAAGGAGCCCTATTCTCTACCTAGTTGCCCTTTCATCCTTAATGTATTTGTAGAATCCCTTCAAATTCCCCTTAACCCTATTTGTCAAAGCTATCTGATGTCCCCTTTTTGCACTCCTGATTTCCCTCTTAAGTATACTCTTATTGCCTTTATGCTGTTCTAGGGATTCATTCGATCTCTGCTGTCTATGCCTGATTTATGCTTCCTTCTTATTCTTAATCAAAACCTGAATTTCTCTCATTATCCAGCATTTCCTACACCTACCAGCCTTGCCCTTCATCTTAACAGGAACATATTTTCTATGGACTCTTGTTATCTCATTTTTGAAGACTTCCCATTTTCCAGCCATCACTTTACCTGCAAAAATCCATCCCCAATGAACTTTTGAAAATTCTTGCCTAATACCATCAAAATTGGTCTTCCTCCAATTTAGAACTTTAACTTTTAGATCCAGTCTATCCATTTCCATCACTATTTTAAAACTAATAGAATTATGTGGTCACTGGCCCCAAACTGCTCCCTCACTGACACCTCAGTCACCTGCCTTGCCTTTTTTTCCCAAGAATAGGTCATGTTTTGCACCTTCTGTAGTAGGTTGGTCCACATACTGAATAAGAAAATGTTCTTGTATTCACTTAACAAATTCCTTTCCATCCAAGCACTTAACACTATGGCAGTCCCAGTCTATATTTGGAAAGTTAAAATCCCCGACCATAACCACCCTATGATTCTCCCAGATAACTGAGATCCCCTTACAAATTTATTTCTCAATTTTCCACTGATGATTAGAGGGTCTATAGTGCAACCCCAATAAGGTGATCATCACTTTCTTATTTCTCAGTTCCACCTAACTAACTTCCCTGGATGTATTCCCAGGAATATCCTCCCTAGGTGGAGTCATAATGTTATCCCTAATCAAAAACACAACTCCCCCTCCCCTCTTGACCCCCCTCTTTCTATCCTTCCTACAGCATCTATATCCTGGAACAATAAACTGCCAGTCCTGTCCACCCCTGAGCCACGTCTCTGTAAGTGCGCTTTAGGGAACATCTCCGGGACACCCGCACCAATCAACCACACCGCCCCGTGGCCCAACATTTCAACTCCCCCTCCCACTCTGCCGAGGACATGGCGGTCCTGGGCCTCCTTCACTGCCACTCCCTCACCACCAGACGCCGGGAGGAAGAATGCCTCATGAGGAGCATACGTTGGGAGCATAGGCTGTCAGGGAAGGATGTGGTGGAAATGTGGAACTTTTTCAAGGAGCGGATACGACGTGTCCTTGATATGTATGTACCTATCAGGCAGGAAAGAAATGGTCGTGTGAGAGAGCCTTGGTTGACGAGGGAGGTTGAATGTCTAGTAAAGAGGAAGAAGGAGGCTTACATAAGGTTTAGGAAACAGGGTTCAGACAGAGCAGTGGAGGGATACAGGATAGCCAGAAGGGACCTGAAGAAAGGGATTAGGAGAGCTAAGAGAAGGCATGAAAAATCCTTGGCGGATAGGATCAAGGATAACCCCAAGGCATTTTATGCGTATGTGAGAAACCTGAGAATGACGAGAACAAGGGTAGGTCCGATCAAGGACAGTAGTGGGAGATTGTGTGTTGAGTCGGAAGAGATAGGAGAGGTCTTGAACAAGTACTTCTCTTCAGTATTTACGAACGAGCGGAACCGTATTGTGCAAGAGGAGAGTGTGAAACGGACTGGTAAGCTAGAAGAGATACTTGTTAGGAAGGAAGATGTGTTGGACATTTTGAACAACTTGAGGATAGACAAGTCCCCTGGGCCTGACGGGATATATCCTAGGATTATGTGGGAAGCAAGAGAGGAAATTGCAGTACCGTTGGCAATGATCTTCTCGTCTTCACTGTCAACGGGGGTGGTACCAGGGGACTGGAGAGTAGCGAATGTTGTGCCCCTGTTCAAAAAAGGGAATAGGGATAACCCCGGGAATTACAGGCCAGTTAGTCTTACTTCTGTGGTAGGCAAAGTAATGGAAAGGGTACTGAGGGATAGGATTTATGAGTATCTGGAAAGACACTGCTTGATTAGGGACAGCCAGCACGGATTTGTGAAGGGTAGGTCTTGCCTTACAAGTCTTATTGAATTCTTCGAGGAGGTGACCAAGCATGTGGAGGAGGGTAGAGCAGTGGATGTAGTGTACATGGATTTTAGTAAGGCATTTGATAAGGTTCCCCATGGTAGGCTTATGCGGAAAGTCAGGAGGCATGGGATAGAGGGAAATTTGGCCAATTGGATAGAAAACTGGCTAACCGGTCGAAGTCAGAGAGTGGCGGTAGATGGTAAATATTCAGCCTGGAGTCCAGTTACAAGTGGAGTTCTGCAGGGATCAGTTCTGGGTCCTCTGCTGTTTGTAATTTTTATTAATGACTTGGATGAGGGAGTCGAAGGGTGGGTCAGTAAATTTGCAGATGATACGAAGATAGGTGGAGTTGTGGACAGTGAGGAGGGCATTTGTCGTTTGCAAAGGGACTTAGATATGATGCAGAGCTGGGCTGAGGAGTGGCAGATGGAGTTCAACCCTGCCAAGTGTGAGGTTGTCCATTTTGGAAGAACAAATAAGAATGCGGAATACAGGGTTAATGGTAGGGTTCTTAGTCAGGTGGAGGAACAGAGGGATCTTGGGGTCTATGTACATAGATCTTTGAAAGTTGCCACTCAGGTGGATAGAATTTGTAAGAAGGCCTATGGTGTATTATCGTTCATTAGCAGAGGGATTGAATTCAAGAGTCGTGAAGTGATGTTGCAGCTGTACAGGACTTTGGTTAGGCCACAGTTGGAGTACTGTGTGCAGTTCTGGTCGCCTCACTTTAGGAAAGATGTGGAAGCTTTGGAGAGGGTGCAGAGAAGATTTACCAGGATGTTTCCTGGAATGGAGAATAGGTCGTACGAGGATAGGTTGAGAGTTCTCGGCCTTTTCTCATTGGAACGGCGAAGGATGAGGGGTGACTTGATAGAGGTTTATAAGATGATCAGAGGAATAGATAGAGTAGACAGTCAGAAACTTTTTCCCCGGGTACAACAGAGTGTTACAAGGGGACATAAATTTAAGGTGAAGGGTGGAAGGTATAGGGGAGATGTCAGGGGTGGGTTCTTTACCCAGAGAGTGGTGGGGGCATGGAATGCGCTGCCCGTGGGAGTGGTAGAGTCAGAATCATTGGCGACCTTTAAGCGGCATTTGGATAGGTACATGGATGGGTGCTTAATCTAGGATAGAAGTTCGGCACAACATCGTGGACCGAAGGGCCTGTTCTGTGCTGTAAGTTTCTATGTTCTATGTTCTATGTTCATCTTCCGCCTCGGAACACTTCAACCCCAGGGCATCAATGTGGACTTCAACAGTTTCCTCATTTCCCCTTCCCCCACCTCACCCTAGTTCTAAACTTCCAGCTCAGTAACTGTCCCCATGACTTGTCCGGACTTGTCCTACCTGCCTACCTTCTTTTCCACCTATCCACTCCACCCTCTCCTCCTTGACCTATCACCTTCATCCCCTCCCCCACTCACCCATTGTACTCTATGCTACTTTCTCCCCACCCCCACCCTCCTCTAGCTTATCTCTCCACGCTTCAGGCTCACTGCCTTTATTCCTGATGAAGGGCTTTTGCCCGAAACGTCAATTTCGAAGCAACTTGGATGCTGCCTGAACTGCTGTGCTTTTCCAGCACCACTAATCCAGAAATTGCTATGATATCCCAGTCCCATGTCCCCAACCATGCCGAGTTCATCAGTCTTACCTGTAAGGCCTCTTTCAATCAAGTTTCCAGTAACTCAGCTCTTTAGCTGCCTAGCTCCTTACAAGTGTAAGGTGATCACCATCTCAGTGAATCTAGGTAAAAATCTAGGTTTATTCCTGATGAAGGGATTTTGCCCAAAACGTCGATTTCGAAGCTACTTAGATGCTGCCTGAACTGCTGTGCTCTTCCAGCACCACTAATCCAGAACCTCAGTGAATCTGTTAATCAGAAGGGGCCTGTTTTCTACAGCCAGAGATTCCTACCAAATGTATTCAAACCTTATGATTCTACAGTACTTCATTTATCTTCAAGTTCATTTGGAAACTTTATTGCTTTCTAATAGTTTGTTCTTATATAGAAAGTCAAGTTCATTAAATTTCTGTCCTTGCCAGGAAAAATAAATATTTCTAAAGGAAGTATTTTAGAAGATGCTAAAATATTAACTGAGCAAAATAGCAATTTTAAAATAGTCATTTAATATTCAGATCCTCAGTTCAATTTCTTTAACTTAGAATGAAACTTAAGTAGACATAAAAATTGATAGAGCAAGGGAGGGATAAAAAGGCCACTGTAACTTGACATTCTTGGCAACCAGTAAAAGGTAAAAATAGAGACTTGTTCGTGGTATGATCTCAGCTGATCATAATACTGGATAAGTCAGATGCAAGAGTTAAACCTGGCTTGATTGATAATAAGTTTAGAGTGTGCTGCTGGAACAGCACAGCTGGTCAGGCCGCATTCTCAGCAGGAGAATTGACGTTTCAGTCATAAGCCCTTTAAGGTGTGAATGATACCGAGGTTGAGTATCTGAAATACAATATTGCTGGGAAAAGAGTTGAAGTTTTCTTTTTGCTGATTAAGATCTTTTCAAATTATCTTATAGCCTTTTTTGCATGAAGCTTTGCTCCTTTATTAAAAGTGCTTTGGCAATCTCATGTGAATGTGTACAGCGATTAATCACCCTTAGTAAACAAATTTCAAAATAAAACTTATTATCAATCAAGGAGGAAGTGAGGGCTGCAGTTGTTGGAGATCAGAGTCGAGAGTGTGGTGCTGGGAAAGCATGGCCAGTCAGGCAGTAATCTCTTGCTCCTTGGACGCTGCCTCGGATGCATGGATGATTGGTCATAAGTTTTATTTTGCAATTTTATTTACTAAAGGTGATTAATCACTAAACACATTGAAATGAGATTGTCAAAGCACTTTTAACAAAGGAGCAATGTTTAATGCAAAAAAAGGTCGTAAGATAATTTGAAAAGATCTTAATCAGCAAAAAGGAAAATTCAACTCTTTTCCCAGCAATATTGTTTACAGATACTCAACCCTGGTGAGGTATCATTTGCACCTTAAATCTTTAATTTTTTATCAACTTGTGTTAACTTGTATCAATTTGTCCATAAGTATTTACTTTCAGACTTCCTGTCCATTCACCAAGTTTGATTTTTTCTGGGGGTCCTCAAGATACACAGACACCAGCTAATTCACTGAAGTTTCCGAACTGAACTTTAAGGAAACCCTGTCTATTTGAATGGCTAAACAAAATAGTTTAAGATTTATTTCTAGCTTTGATAGCCTGGCGTCTGCTTTCCACTTCTGTTAGCGTGAAGATTGTCACAAATTAAAAACTACTCTTCGGTGATATGAATATTTTTTCAACTGAAGCCTTGTTGTCTCTCTCTGTCTTTTTATCTGTTATAAAAATTCTACTTTGTAAACATTTTCACCAATTAATTCATCAAGCAACTTGCTAGTCGTCTAACCTAATTTTTTTTTGGAAAGACTATTTTGAAGTCCCTTTAGAAAAAAATTACTTTCAAGAAAGACAAATTCTCTTCATTGAGCTAAAGCTAAAACAAAAAAAATACTTCCTCCTTAGAATTCACATTCCCAAATGATAACAATATTGTTTAAACTTGTATTGCATTGGAGTTGTCCACATTGCAGGAGCAAAGAAGAAAATGAAGGGAATTAAAACTGGTCTTGTGTAAAACAAAATAGGGATGGACTAAAAAGTGAAACATGGAAACATAGCGCTTGCTAATCAAGAAAATAAAGTTTATTAAGTTCACTTCCTACCATCCTCAAAGTCATATAATGCAGCAATAATAAAATTGTTCTTTAATCATTACAATAAATCTCTCAATTAGTTTATAGCAGACACAAGGTGAAAAACTATGTTACACATACTGTACTGTACTGGGGATGAATTTTGTGTAAAAGAACCCCAAAATATCTGACATCTGCTAACTCCATGAACCTATTTGGGAATGAGCCAAATTGTTTGTAGTCTTGCCATCATGTTTGACCCTGAATTGAACTTCTAACTCGATAGCTTTTCCATCATCAAGGTTGCTCCATCTCTGTAACGCTGCCCATCACCACTGTTGTTGGTGTTAACTGCTGCAGAAACACTCCTCCATGCCTTTGTTACCTCTAGTCTTGACAGTGTTTTGTTGGATGGCCTCCCACCTTCTCCCCTCCTTGAACCTACTTTCATATAAAATGACGCTACCCTATCCTAACGCGCACTAAATTCCATTCACTCATCACTCATGACCTGCAGTTGTCTCCAAATCAGGCAGCAGGGTCAATTTTAAAATTCTCATTCTTGTTTTCAAATACCTTCATGACATTACCTCTCAGCTTAGTAACCTTCTTCAATCTTACACCTGACTGTGATCCTTGCTTACCAGTTCTGGTCCCTTGCACATCTCCAGCCCTAAGATTGTGTCTTCAACTGCCTTGGGCCAAAGTTCCAGCATTCCCTCCATAGGTATCACTACCTCTTTGTCTCTCTTTCTTTAAGATACTCCTCAAAACATACTTGATTAAGTTATTTTGACCAGGACACTCCTTGTTATCTGCCCTATCAGTTTACTATCGATCATTAGTAAAGTGATGGAAGGTGGAACAGTGCTATCAAGCAGCATCTGCTCAGCAATAACCTGCTCAGTAACGCCAGTTTGGGTTTCTCCAGGGCTACTCAACTCCTAACTTCATTACAGCCTTGGTGTAAACATGGACAAAAGAGCTGAATTCCAGAGGTGAGGTAAGCGGACAGCCTTTGACATCAAGGCTGCATTCAACTGAGTGTGCCATTATGGAACGCTAGCAAAACTGGAAGCAATGAATACCAGGGGAAAATCTCCAGTGGTTAGAGTCATACCTGACACATAGGAAGATGGTCATGGTACTCAGCTCCAGGACATCTCTGCAGGAGTTCCTCAGGGTAATGTTCTAAGCCCAAACAGCCACATAAGTGGCTGCTTCATCAATGACCTTCCCTTCATCACAAAGTCAGAAGTGGGATGTTCGCTGATGATTGCATAATGTTCAGCATCATTCGCAACTCCACTGATAATGAAGCAGTTTGTGTCCAAATGCAACAAGATCTGGACAATATCCAGCCTTGGGTGACAAGTGGCAAGTTACAATCACGCCACACAAATGCCAGGCAGTGACCATCCCCAACAAGAGACGATCTAACCACTGTCCCTTTACATTCAATGATGTTACCATCACTGAATCCCACACCATCAACATCCTGGAAGTTATCATTGATCAGAAACTCAACTGGACTCACCACCTAAATGCTACGGCTACGGGAGCAGGCCAGAAGCTACGAATACTGTGGTAAATAACTCACCTCCTGACTCCTAAAGCCTGTTCACCATCTAAATAAGTCAGGACTGTGATGGAATACTCCCCACTTGCCTGGATGAGTGCAGCCCCACAACATTCAAGAAGCTTGACACCATCCAGAACAAAGTAGCCTGCTTGATTGACACTGTATCCACAAGCATCCACTCCCTCCACTACCAACATTCGGTAGTAGCAGTGTGTACTGTCTGTAAGATGCACAGCAGAAATGCACCAAAGATCCTCAGACAGCACCTTCCAAACCCACAACGACTTCCATCTAGAAGGACAAGGGCAGCAGATATATGGGAACACTGCCTCTTTAAAGTTCCTCTCCAAGCCATACACCATCCTGACTTGGAAATATGTCGGTATTCCTTCACTGTCACTAGGTCAAAATCCTGGAATTCCCTCCCTAATGACATTGTGGATCAACCCATAGCAGGTGGACTGCTGTGGTTCAAAAAGGCAGCTCATCACCACCCTCTCAAGTGCAACTAGGGATGGGCAATAAAAGCTGGTCAGCCAGTGATGGTTACATTCCACAAAACAAATAGGTAAAGTTTTAAAAATCTTAATTGGCTCAGTGTCAAACTTGTGATCTTTAAGAAGTGTATTTTGTCCTGGGTATTTTTTTGGAGAGATTTTAAGCAATAGGAGCTATGGTGTCTATTCAAAGTCAATAAAGTGAAGACCTTGTGAGGCCTTGGGTTTCTTTTTTAAGTTAGAACCATAGAAGCAGCCTGAATGGATGGCATCATGTTCCCACACAAACAGGGTTTTAGTTGAGCTTTGAGTAGTTGCTGAGATTTTGAAGCTGATTGTGTAAGTTGCTATATCTTTCTCTCTGCTACAGCTAACAGCTGGAGTTCTCTCTGCTGCCAGTATTGCATGTGAGAAAATCTATTTTACTGACTTTGCATTTGCTATGAGTGTGCTTATGGGATGTTACTGTGTTAGAACAATTGCTGTTTAGTAGTTAAATAATCTATTACTCTGTTAAGTTTTCCAATCGAGTTATTTTAACTGGGGGTAAGAATAAAGTGTGTTTTGCTTACAAACTGGAATACAGAACCTTTAAATAAGATAAAATTTACAGTCTAGGCTATCTCCTTGATATATTTGCAGAGGGTTTGGTCTGGTCTATAACAAACTTTACTTCATTGCAGGTGATATATAAATGCCAATTTTTAAAAATTGAAAACTACCATACAATATTTTTTTCAAAATTTGGGTACGGTAAATGTGAAGATTATTACCTTAATTGTAAGAAAAATTGTTTGTGCATTTAATTGTAGACTCGTCTGGAAAGGAACCAAACTGGAATTTCTGGAAGTATCTTGTGGATGCAAATGGTGAAGTGGTGGATGTTTGGGAAACATCTGTTTCAGTTGCAGAAATAAAGCCAAAAATTGCAACGTTAGTGAGGCAACTCATCGTGAAACGAAAAGACGAATTATAATTTAACTCCAAATGCTGTGACATATAATGCTACCTTTTTCAAGTTTACACCACTTTTTAACAATTTTTTTTTGTGTTAGCATTCCTATCCTGTGAAGTCCACTAATTCATTCCCTGTGACACTATATTTTCTTCGGCTTGGTTATGCCTTCCTACTGCAATAAAAATGGTTGAAGAAGTGGAACAAACTGTATATCATTTATTCACCTTTTATTGAGATAGAACTCAAGTTTATTTTATGCTCTAAATACAAATGAATATATACAATAAAATTAGAATTATAATGAATAAGATACACCAAGACTTCATTCACTGTTTACACTTGCAGTCTTCACATTTTTAAAAAAATAACTTTTCTGCTATTATCCTTTATACTTTCCAAGTAAAATTTAGGTTAGTGGTTTGTTTACTTTCATCAAACTACGCAAACTAGATTTTTTTTTAAAGACAGGAAAAGATGTTTTATTGTAGATTTAAAACCTTCCTAAAATGAAATCTCACAGTATAATATTATTACTGTATTTGAAAGGTGGATGGGAAATGGCAAATGTAGTTTTAACACAGAATCTTAATAGCTGCCTGTCTAAAACAGTTGGAAAATGGCAGCTGGTTGGGGATGGAATTCCTGCTGGCAAAAAAGTTAAATGAATAGTTCAGAGTGGCCTTTGACAAAGAAAGGGGCACTGTGGAGGAGCAGAAAACAAATTTTCCTTGCTGGGTCGAGATAAATCTTAAGTATTTTCTTCTCATTGTTTTATCACTTGTGAGGCTACCAAAACTTGCCTTGTAAGGTCAGAAAAAAAAATTCCATTTAGGCCCTGTGATGTCAATGGACCCAGATGAAATCAGTGTACTTCAGGAAAACTCCACTAGATTAGGACAGCTGCTTCTGAGAAGAGTGTCTTAAAATCAGGGTCACAGTAAATCCAGGTGGGAAATTGGTGAATAAGGCACTTGAGACACCTTTAACCGTGTATCAGTTTCAGATAAGGTTAAAGTGCCCCGTTTTTGCTCACTATATGTCTCATTATTAGTACATGGCAAATCTGAAGAGTACGAATGTTACATTCCTAATGCAATGAAATGTATTTTGGGGAATGCCCTGTTCAAATACATTTTAATGGAAAGATGGAGTGACCTCAAGAGTGACCCTGTTCCGAGTTACACAATGGTGAATATGCTTTGCATGCACATGTTGTTTATGTTTCTGTAATGATTGTACAGACTTAATTGAAAGCATATCCAACCTTGACAGGCTTCTACCTAGAGAGATGGTGCTTTATGAATCAACAGTTCCCTATATTTAATTTTCTATCTAGTTCTTCCTTTATGAGGTCCAACAACTAAGATATACCTTCTGTTATTATCACTAATGAGACCACAAAATTTATATTAATGTATGACTAGGGTCCTGTACTGCACTGTAACGTTTTATGTTCTGTGTTCTACAGGGAGATGCCAAATAGGCTGGGGCTGTTTTCCCTGGAGCATCAGAGGCTGAGGGGTGACCTTATAAAGGTTTATAAAATTATGAGGGCCATGGATAGTGTAAATAGACAAGGTGTTTTCCTTGGAGTGAGGGAGTCCAGAACTAGAGGTATAGGTTTAAAATGAGAGGGGAAAGATTTAAAAGGACCTGAGCTTTTCACACAGAGTGGTGTGTGTATGGAATGAGCTGCCAGAGGAAGTGGTGGAGGTTGGTACAATAATAGCATCTAAAAGGCATCTGGATGGGTATATGAATAGGAAGGGTTTAGAGGAATATGGGCCAGGTGATAGCAAATGGGACTAGATTAGGTTAGGATATCTACTCAGCATTGACGATTGGTCCGAAGAGTCTCTTTCTGTGCTGTATATCTCTATGACACTATGACTCCAAGTGATTTGGCAAATTAGGTTACTGTATAGGTCAATAGAGATGCAACAGTAGACATAAGACATAGGAACATTTAAGGGAATATTTCAGAACACACAGACAGATGCATTCCAATGAGTAAGAAAAATTCGAAGTAATTAATCCCAGATCAATTAACTGGAAAGGTATAAATAGAAAACGGATAGGACGTGTGTGGAAGTAGTTGTCAGACCAAGTATTTAGTAAATCTACCCAAAAGAAAAATGCTTTAATTTCTATCAATGTGGTAGAATCTAGCTTTACACCCCATGGTCAGTACTAAATTATGATACCAAATTTGTGTATTGTGAGGAGAATAGTCATAGAGTCACTTGGAACTGAAGGAGATCTGTCCATTAAGTTCATGCTGGCTCACTGTAGAGCATCCAACGAGCAGCGAAATCGACGTTTCGGGCAAAAGCCCTTCATCAGGAATAAAGGCAGTGAGCCTGAAGCGTGGAGAGATAAGCTCGAGGAGGGTGGGGGTGGGAAAAGAGTAGCATAGAGTACAATGGGTGAATGGGGGAGGAGATGAAGGTGTTAGGTCAAGGAGGAGAGGTTGGAGTGGATAGGTGGAAAAGGAGATAGGCAGGTCGGACAAGTCAAGGAGACAGTGCTGAGCTGGAAGTTTGAAACTAGGATGAGGTGGGGGAAGGGGAAATGAGGAAGCTATTGAAGTCCACATTGATGCCCTGGGGTTGAAGTGTTCCGAGGCGGAAGATGAGGCCTGTTCGGGTCCGAACTCTGCTGGTTTAAAGGTGGTCCAGAGTCCGTGTGGGATGAGTTGGTTACGGAGGCAGGCACTGAGGAAGCAAATGTGGCTGTGGTACCAAGTTTGTTTCATGACATGGTTGAAGAGCTTCAGAGCAGAGGAAATGACCTGGGAGTTGCAGTGGGAGAGGGACTCCCTGAGATTCTTGTAGAGAGAGGAGGAAAACTTCTTCAAGGCAGGCATCCAGTTTCAAACTTCCAGCTCAGCACTGTCTCCTTGACAAACTTTCTGCCTATCTCCTTTTCCACTGATCCACTCCACCCTCTCCTCCTTGATCTATCACCTTCATCTCCTCCCCCACTCACCCATTGTACTCTATGCTACTCTCTCCCCACCCCCACCCTCCTCTAGCTTATCTCTCCACGCTTCAGGCTCACTGCCTTTATTCCTGATGAAGGGCTTTTGCCCAAAACGTCGATTTCGCTGCTCGTTGGATGCTGCCTGAACTGCTGTGCTCTTCCATCACCACTAATCCAGTATTTGGTTTCCAGCATCTGCAGTTATTGTTTTTACCTCACTGTAGAGCAATCTAGTCAATCCCATGTGCTCATTCTATTCTCGTACCTCTGCATGTTTAGTTTCTTTTATTTCACATTCAATTGCACATCCAGTTTCCTTTTAAAATCCACCTATCACTATCATCCTCAAACGTAGTGAGTTCAATGTCTTTGCCACTTGCTGTACAAGAGAAAGGTTCTTCCTCACACCCTATCTGCATCTTTTGCCCAAAAAGTTAACTGCTGAAACATTATCATTAGTCAAAGCCACTTTAGTAAAGGCAGCTCTAGTCTTTGTACCATGTGTGAATGAAAGCATCTGTAAATGAAAGGAAAGGTTAACATTTTATTTCTGTTTTTTTCAATTGGTTTTTGTTTTAATTTCAAATATTTATAACTGTAATTATCAAACATTTATGAATCTTGCTTAAGATACAAATATCATCCCTTCTTCCTTCATGAAAAACTTTATTCTTTGTTATTTAAATCACAACAGATGGAACACAGTGTGGGAAAGTGTGCGGTTATGCACTTTGTTTCAGAAAAGTGATGGATTTGGCACAATTACAATGTTTAAAAGACATTTGGGTAAGTACATGAATAGGAAAGGTTTGGAGAGATATGGGCCAACAGCAGTCAGGTGGGACTAGTTTACTTTGGGATAATGGTTGGATTGGACTGATGGACACAAGGGTTTGTTTCTGTGCTGATTGACTCTATGAAGAGGGGAGGGAAGAAATGCAGATGTTGAAGTACTTTTGGAATATTATTGGTACTCTATATTTACCCTTGACTAATGCAGCTAACACTATGGGTAATTTAGGAGGGCCAATTCACCTGGTCTGCACATCTTTGGATTGTAGGAGGAAACTCACGCAGACACAGAGAGTATGTGTAAACTCCACACACACTCACCTGGAATTGAAACCAGGTCCCTGGTGCTGTCAGGCAGCAGTGCTAAGCACTGAGCCACTGTGCTGCCCTTTTCTTTTCACAGATGCTGCCAGACCTGCTGAGCTTTCTAGCAACCCTCTGTTTTTGTTTCTGAAGTTGGTGGGGTTGTGGGCAGGAGCGAGCTGAGGTTTGTATGAACATACATGGCCAACCTATTCTCAGAAGTGGAAAAAGAGATGTTGCGGAAGGGAAGGAAGGGGTCAAGGATGGACCAGGTGAAGGTGTAAGCAGGGTGAAAATTGGAAGCAAATTGATAAACTTTTCCAATTCTAAAAGAGAGCAGGAAGTAGCGCCAATGATGTCATTGATGTAGCAGAAATAAAGTTGTGGGTGGGGGCCAGTTAGACTGGAACAAGGAATTACCCCACAAAGTGACTGTTATAACTGGGGCCAACATCACTTCCCACTGCCACTCCTTTGACTTGAAGAAAGTGAGTGAAAGAGCTTGGCCAGGCGGAGGGTGGTTAGTACAGGCCTCCTTTCCTGGAAAAAGCCGAGACCGTCTTGATGGGGGATGGATGTGTAAACGGAATTAGAGTACCCTGCTGACATTAGTTGACCCTTTAGGACCAATAACATTATTTTGGCGTGAAACACTGCAGCATGAATCCTTATTGGAGGTCTCTTGTTTGTTGAGATTGGAAGTCTTGGCTCTCATTCTGGATTAGTAGTGCTGGAAGAGCACAGCAGTTCAGGCAGCATCCAAGTAGCTTCAAAATCGACGTTTTGGGCAAAAGCCCTTCATCAGGAATAAAGGCAGTGAGCCTGAAGCGTGGAGAGATAAGCTAGAGGAGGGTGAGGGTGGGGAGAAAGTAGCATAGAGTAGGAAATGACCTGGGAGTTGCAGTGGGAGAGGGACTTCCCTGAGATTCTTATAGAAAGAGGAGGAAAACTTCTTCAAGGCAGGCATCCTTGCAAGAGGATTCACAGTAGGGTTAAAATCAACGAGGTAAATACAATGACTGCAGATGCTGGAAACCAGATTCTGGATTAGTGGTGCTGGAAGAGCACAGCAGTTCAGGCAGCATCCAAGTAGCTTCTACAGTCTTGGCTCTCAGTGAGAGAGCTGGTGCAGAGTGGATGAGCCGAACCGCCTCCTCCTAAACTTCTGTCTCTGATATGGTGCGAACCCCCTAACGCCAGAGGGTTGCTCAGAGTAATCAACCCTGTTCTGTGATTCCGCAGCAGGATTTGTATCTGATTGCTGAGCCTGAGCCTGAGCCCCTTCTTGTTTAGCGCATCACTGCGGTGGGACTCGTTTCTCTCTGACTGCGCTTGGAATTAACCCCTGGCTCCCCTGAAGCTTCTTCACTCGCCCCTCCTCTCCCATTCGCATTGAGACGGTTTGGTTTTGAGACAACCTGCCGGTTCCGTGTGACCTCCGGTGTCTGGGTCCGCATGGGTGCGGACTGCAGCGGGTATTAGACCTCCTGCAATGCTGTCGTTCCCCATCTTCACATGTCCCAAAACCCGGCAGGGACCCAGGCGCCAACTATCGCTGTGGTTTTAATATTATCAAATACTGCTGTGATGACCCTAACAGTTTCTTCCCTTCTGAGTACACTACATGTGGTGGTTGAGAGGCCCGCCAAGGGGCTTCAATGTATCTTTACAAAGTGATAGCGTAAAACAAAAACTAAAAAAAAATTCCTTAATACTTTGATAGCGAAATTTAGTAAGAATCTCCCCAAATAAATCATCTCGGCAATCTCGTTAAATGAAGGCGAACTCGTTTTTGCTTTGCTTAATGTTCGCTCTTTAAATAAGGTGTGAATTCAATGTAGAAGTAATTCTTTTGAGCTTTACCAGTGGATTCACAGAACGATATCTGTGAGTTAATTCAAACAGGAAACAAGGCATTGTACTGACTTCACCTCCATTACTCTGAACACGATTAGTTTAAGTCTATTTTGCACAGAAGTTAGAACCGGAAGTGTAAATCCCGCTTGTATATCGAGGCTATCCTGTAAGTAATATCTTGCAGGTTAACCTTGAAGAATAACGTGGACAGGCTGCGTTTGTATTTGTGATTGCTACTATGGGGAAATGATCGCTGCCCCGCCACTCTGGTGGTTAGATTTACTCTAACAATAGCTCTTTCCACATGATTTGGAGACTCCGGTGTTGGACTGGGATGTACAAAACCAAAAATCACACAACACCAAGTTATAGTCCAACAGGTTTATTTGGAAGCACTAGCTTTCAAAGCGCTGCTCCTTCACCTGGTGATTGTGGAGAGTAAGATTGTAAGACACTGAATTTATAGCAAAAGTTTACAGTGTGATGTACCTGAAATTATATATCGAAAAAAACCCCGGATTGTTTGTCAAGTCGCTCATCTTTTAGAATGACCATGTTGGTTTCGGTTCTTTCATATGTAAATCGCAAAACTTTTTTAAAAAGTTACATTCTCAAGTGAACTTTAACAACTGGTGTCATGTCAGCCCAGATAAGGTATTGAAGGTGTTAACTTCCTGTGAGGCAGTCTGTGCCACAATGATCAGACTGATTCTAATCTAAAAAACGGATTTGCAGAATCTTACGTGGATTCATGCAGTTTTTGAGCGAAGTAAAATGTAATTTTGCAAGTACAAATTCACCCCACAAACTTCTATGTGAATGTGTGCATGTGGGTATGTGTGTGGGGAGTGGGTGGGGGCATTATGAGTGTCTGAGAGGATGTGTGTATGTGTATGTGTGTGAGTATAAAGGGGTTTAAGTCTGTGAGAGGGTGTGTGTGGGAGTGTACGAGAGAGGGTGTGTGTGTGCGTTTATTTTTTATTTATAATATTTTTTTTTAAGAAATATAGATTTTTAAATATTACAACAAATACAAAACAATGCAATTCAAAACAGTACAAAAATAGTACAAAACTAAACCCAAATAATAAAAAAAATTCCCCAACCCACCCTCCTATACGAATGTATAAACATATATAGAGAAGTATAAAATTAAAAAAAACCTAAACTAGCTATTTAACTAAATAAATAAATACCTAACAACAAACAAATAAATAGTAATAACTCAGCCCAGCCAAACAAAACACTCATACGTTCACAGTTCCTCCTCCCTGGATATTGGACTCATGAAACACAATCGTTACGGCTATATAAAAGCCCTTGTTAGTGTGGCAGATAAATCCATGTCCAGGTATTTCAGGTTGCCATGTCTTGTAAAAATTCTCAGTTTTGTGGTGTACCATATTTGTGAGAAAATCCAGGGGAATATGCTTCATAACAATCTTCCGCCAACCCAACAGGCCTGGGGGGATTTTCTGATATCCAACCTAGCAAGATATTCTTCCTTACACAGAACGTAAGAATATTGAAAAGTTTTTTCCTATGCGCGTTTGCAGAAAATACAATGGGTAGGCCCAAAAGGAGAGAAATAGGGTCCTTCTCCACCCTTACACCTAAGATCCTCTCCATTGCACCCGCCACAGCGCTCCAATATGTTTGAAGCCTGTCACAACACCAAAGACAATGGGTAAGAGTGCCCGTGCAGACCTTGCACTTGGGACATGCTGAAGATACCCCTAGTTTAAATTTTGACAAGTGGTCTGGGGCTAAGTGGACCCTGTGGAGAATCTTCAACTGTAAAGCATGGGTCCTATTGCAAATTGATATCTTCCTTGCATTCACCCAAATATCCTCCCATGCCTCTGAAGAAACTTCAACACCCATCTCTCTTTCCCACACCTTGCAGTCGATCAGAGGTGGCACCCCCCAACTGGTGATATAAAGTATTGACAGAGAGTGTACTCTTAGCCCTTAGTGACCCTCTTTCTATGTCAGAATTTGTAGGGATCAGTCAAAAGTGTGGTCTTTTTTTGAATAAAATCCCTAACTTGAAAAAAATGAAGGAGGTCTCTATTAGGTAACTCGTACTTCCATACTAACTGATTGAAGGACATCATTACGTCTCCCTCAAATAAATTGCCCATGCAAGATACACCCCTAGCTGCCCAATGTTTAAATTCTAAATCTATCATACCTGGTTGAAAACCCAGCATACCCACTAATGGTGTAAACAAAGATGTTTTGCCAATATTACCTTCCCTCTGTCGAATTGCCCTCCATGCTTTAACAGTATTGATGACTATTGGGTTATGGCAATATTCCCTAACTGTCTTCACCTTGTCCAAAAACAGCAAACTGGTAAGGGGGCACCTTGACTGGGAGGCTTCGACATCTAGCCATATTGAAAAAGGGTCCCCACAAACCCAATCACTCACATAGGTCAAAAGCGAGCTTAATTGGTCATTTTTAATGTCCGGAAGGTCTACTCCCCCCAATCTGTGAGGCAACTGCAGTTTGGCTAATTTAATGAGGGGCTGTTTACGGTGCCAGATAAAGGAGCAGAACCAACTGTTCAGTCTCCTGAGCGTTTGTTTATTGAAAATCAGGGGGAGCATCCATATAGGGTATAGCAAACAGGGGAGAATATTCATCTTAATAAGTGCTATCCGACCCAACCATGAGACTGGAAGTGCCTCCCATCTTTGGAGATCTTGTTTAATTTTTTCAAATAATTGAGTAAAATTGGCTTTGAACAGCCAATCCAGAACTGGAGTAATGATATGCACAAATATCATGGAATGCCCTGCCAGTAGCAGTAGTGGACTCTCCCTCTTTATGGGTATTTAAGCGGGCATTGGATAGGTATATGGAGGATAGTGGGTTAGTGTAGGTTAGGTGGGCTTTGATCGGCGCAACATCGAGGGCTGAAGGGCCTATACTGCGCTGTATTCTTCTATGTTCTATGTTCTAAATACACAAAACCCCGCTGTGACCACCTAAATGGGAATCTATAGTCACTCTCAAGAATCAACTCTTTCGTAAGACCACCCATAGGCATAGCATGCGTTTAATTTTAAATTTTCATTATAATTCTCATCTTATCCATAAATAATAGATTGATGAGGGGGCATTTTGCTTGGGAAGCCTCAATATCCAGCCAAATTGATTGTGGACCACAAGAGACCAGCCACATAGGATAGCAGGGTACTCAGTTGGTACGTCCTAAAATCCGGAAAATCTAGACCTACCCTTACTTGTGGGAGCTGCAAATTATCTAATTTGATAAGAGGCCATCTATGATTCCAAATAAAAGAACCAAGCCAACCATAAAGCTTACACAGCGCCTGTCTCAGCAACATCAAAGGAAGCATTCTCATAGGGTATAATAGGCGAGGGAGAATATTCATCTTAACCAAAGCTATTCTTCCTAACCAGGATACTGGGAGAACTTCCCAGCGTTGGAGATCCTGCCTTATTTTCTCTAATAAATGCGTATAATTAGCTTTATATAGCTAACCAAATGCCGGGGTAATAAAAATACCTAAATAGAGAAAACCTTCCAGTGACCACCGAAAGGGGAAGCATGTTCCATCTGCAAAATTGGATATGCTGGTAAGACCTCCTAGCGGCATGGCCTCTGAATTTGTAAAATTAATTTTGTATCCTGAAGACACACCAAATAAATTAACCACTTGAATTAAGCGGGGCACAGATGTCGATGGATCATTTAAGAAAAGAAGGATGTCATCCGCATAAGGAGCCATTATATGTTTACCCGATCCTACCTCCAAGGCTGTTATATTGGGGACAGTTCGGATAGCTTCCGCCAGCGGTTCGATCACTAGTGTAAATAGTAGTGGCAAAAGAGGGCATCCTTGACGACAACCTCTGCCAACACTAAAACTATCCGATCTTATGCCGTTGGTAATCACCGCTGTTTTCAGGTCGTTATATAACACTGCGACCCATTTGATAAAAATCTCTCCAATGCCAAACCACTCCATAGTTAGAAAAAGATATGGCCATTCCATTGGGTTGAATGCTTTCTCTGCATCTATGGAGATGACTAATCCTGGTATCACTCCCTGCTGGCAGACTTGAACCATGTTTAACACTCTTCTAATGTTAATAGTAGATCTGCGACCCTTAATAAACCCCGTCTGATCCTCTTTTATAATAAATGGTAAAACCCTTTCCAGTCTTAATGTCAGCATTTTTGAGAGGATTTTAAAGTCTACGTTCAATAAGGATATAGGCATGTATGAAGTACAGTCATCTGGGGTTTTCCCTTTCTTAAGAATGAGAGAGATATTTGCTTCTCTCAGAGAGGGCGGGAGACTACCCTGACTATATGAATAGTTATACATATCTATAAGTGGTCCGGCCAATTTGTCTATAAACTCTTTACAGAACTCAACCTGGAATCTGTCTGGCCCGGGTGCTTTACCACTCTAGAGCTGCTTCATCACCTCCTGCACTTCCTGAATAGTCAGGGGGGCATTCAAAAGAGACACCTGCTCCGAGGCCTGGAAGGACCAGATTTTTAAAAAAAGACTGCAGCTTCCTTGCTCTATCCTCACACCCCTCCGACTGGTACAGCTCAAAATAGAACTTCCTAAAAGCTACATTGATCTTTTTAGATCAGAAGTCAAAGTACCAACACCTTCTCTAATAGATGTAATGGATTGGGGAGCTTTTTTCTTTCTGGCAAGGTATGCTAGATACCTGCACGGCTTATCGCCATGCTTAAATAATCTCTGCTTCACAAATAGTATCTCCCCCTTTGATATCTGAGTAAATACGGTATTCAAAGTAGCCCTGAGGGCTGTAATCTGCTGTAATTTAGTAATGGACGGCCTATCAACATACGCTGACTCAGCTGCCTTCAGGCGAGCCTCAAGCAGATGCTGTTGTTCTCCCTTTTGTCTTTTCCGGATCGCAAGATAATCAAACCGCGCATTTATGCCTTAGCAATCTCCCACATCACCGATGGGTTACTGGCCGTATCTGAGTTAATCTTCCAGAAAGCTTTAAATTCCTGCGAGAAGTATTCTATGAACTTACTATCCTTCAATAGGAAAAGGTATATATGCCAATGCTGGGAGCCCATCTTGTCACCACTAATCTTGACCTCCATATACACTACTGCGTGGTCAGAAATAGTTATATCCCCCATTTTACAAGATAATATCAAATTCAGAAAGCTTGAAGGGACAAAAAGCATATTAATTGTAGTATGTGCGGGTTAGAATAAAAAGTAAAATCTCTCCCCTCAGGGTGAAGACACCTCCACACATCCTTCAGTCGCAACTCTCTATTCAGATACAGCTAACTGCCTAGATCTCAGAGGTCCTAGGTATCCTGTCCACCTCGGGATCGATAATGCAATTAAAATCTCCCCCTATAATTATATGATGCACCCTGAGGGCCATCAACATGGAGAGCGCATCTGTTACGAATTTAAAAGGATGTGCTGGGGGGTAATAAACTGTATATTCAAAATCCCATACTCCTCTCCATATTTTAGAGCTTTAAGTAATATATACAGTCCTGACTCATCTCTTATCTGTCTTAATATTTGGAACGGAAGATTCTTCCGGATAAGAATGGCCACTCTGCTACTTTTCGAACTGAAAGATGAAAAGAACACCTCACCAAATCCTCCCTGCTGCAGCTTCAAATGTTCCTTATCAAGGAGTTGTGTCTCCTGTTAAAGGGCTACATCGACCCTCTCTTTTTTAAGACTTGATAGTATCTTTTTCCTTTTTCCTCCCTCCAGGTGCACCACCTAAACGAATGGCTAGCCATAATCGTATGGGAAAGTCCGAGACCCCCCCCCAGGAGGAAGAACTCCACTCAAAAAGCATTGAGTAGAGACCATAAACAATTTGCATAAATTTAAAAATACAACCTTTGAAACAACTAAATCAAAGCTACTAAGAACTGCTCCTAACAAATAATAACATAAGACATAATTAAAAGGAGACTTTGCCCTTATCCACAGGGGGCACTCCTACCATTCAATAATCCCACCATTACTTCTTCCAGCTAGAGGCATGACCTCGGCCCAGACATCGCAAAGTAAGGTTAACAAACATCAATGTCTTATAATACAGAAATTAAAAATGGGCTACCAACCTGCCCCCCCTTCTTATTATTACCCTAGGCATTCTTAACAAAGCAGCAACATGAAATAAAATATATAAAATTATAATCCCAGCAAATATTAAAGGAAAACTCAAAAATATCCCCAAACAACCAACAAGCAAGTGAGAAACAAGATTTAAAAGAAAGAACTCTCCCAAGGAAGGATGAAAAAGAGAAAGGGGAAAGGTAGAGGAAAAAAGGGCTAAAATAAAATAGTTGTCCATATAGTTCATGTCCTTCAGTCTATCTGAGAGCATTAAAAAATTCTTTTGCTTTTTCCTACGATCCGAAGTTATACACAAACTCTCTGTGACTGAAGAGCAGTGTTGCCAGGTATCTCATGGCATACTGAATATGTAAATCCCTCAGATGCTTCTTTACCTCATCAAATGCCTTCCTCTTGTGTATCACAACTGGAGGGAAGTCTTGGAACAGCATTATTTTGGAGCCCTTGTATACCATGGCATGGGGATCCTTCCCCAAAGCTCTGGAGGCCTCCAGCAACATTTGCTTTTCCCTGCAGTGCTAGAGTTTCACTAGGACCGGGCGGGGGTACTGGTCTGATCCGGGCCTGCACACAGCAACCCGGTGGTACCGCTCAATCTCTGCACCCGGCTAACTCAGACTCCAGCTTCAGCAGTTATGGGAGCCATTGCTCCAAAAGGTCAACAAGCTGGCCTTCCTCTTCCTGTTCGGGAAGGCCCAGCAACTGAATATTCTTCCAACGACCTCGATTTTCAGAGCCCGGACCTGACCCACGGAAGTTTCAGCAGCGGTCTTGGAGGCCGCAGCTCATTGCTCCGCCCCTCCAACACGCTGCCCGAGTTTCTGCAGCATGATCAAGATCGATTCCCAACTCAACCGCGTCGATCTTCTCTCGGAGCTTGACAATCTCTGAGATCAGGCTTGCATCTGCAGGTAAGTGCCCCGGGGCTGCTGCGGACGCATCTGTTGCTGCCGGGGAGGGGAGGGGGGGGGTCCCTGCCTGAAGTAAACTCTGTGATCCGTTACCTTTATTCATTTTGGAATGTACCAAACTGCTAAAGTTTGGTGCAAAATGACCGTAGCAGCTGGGAAAAAAGCTATTTTTAGTAGTTTAAAAAGTGAGGGGAGGGTAGGTACCCCACTTTGTCTGGGTGCTGGGCAGAGCTCAGCAGACTCAGACCTATTGGGTTGCCGCCCTCTTGAAACCATCAGTTAGCTCTCTTTTAAAGCAGATTATAACATTTTTCTTTGAGGACCATTAGAGAGTGGAATTCTCTTCCCCAGGAGGTAGCAAAGGCTGAGTCTTCAAACGTATTCAAGGTTGAGTTAGGTTTTCGATACTCAAGGAAGTCAAGGGTTATAGGGAATGCATGGGAAGTGAAGTGTAGACCAAAACCAGATCAGCAATGATCTTAGTCAAAGAGTGTGGAAAAGCACAGCCAGTCAGGCAGTATCCTGATGAAGGGCTTATGCCTGAAATCTCCTGCACCTCAGGTCTACCTGACCGGCTGTGCTTTTCCAGCGCCACACTCTTCGACTCTGATCTCTGGCACCTGCAGTCCTCACTTTCTCCCAGCCATGATCTTATTCAATGATGGAGCAGGTTTGAAGGACCAAATGGCATACCTTTGCTCCTAAGTCCTTTGTTTCCATATCATACACAATGTGGATCTGCCCCAATACCCAACACATTATAGCATGGCTATCACAAGAGTCATAGAGCCATACAGTATTGAAACAGATGCTTCAGTCCTACCAGTCCTTGCCGACCATAATCCCAACATAAAAGGTCCCACACACCTGCGCTTGGCCCATATCACTCCAAACATTTCTTATTCATGTACTTATTCAAAAGTCTTTAAAAGTTTACTACTATACCTACATCCACCACTTGCTTTGGAAACTCATTTCATGCACAAATTACACTCTGTGTAAAAAAATTGCCCTTCATGTCTTAGAGTCACAGAGTCATAGAGATGTACAGCATGGAAATAGATCCTTCAGTCCAACTCATCCAAGCTGATCACATATCCTGAATTAATCTAGTCCCATTCACCAGCATGTGTCCCATTTCCCTTTAAACCTTTCCTATTCATAAACCCGTCCAGATGCCTTTTAAACGCTGTAATTGTACCAGCCTCCTCCACTTTCTCTGGCAGGTCATTTCATACTCGCTCCACCCTCTGTGTGAAAAAGTTGCACCTTATGTCGATTCTAAATCTTTCCCCTCTCACCCTAAATCTATGCCCTCTAGTTCTGGACTCCCCCACGCCAGGGAAAAGACCTTGTCTATTTACCCTATCCATGCCCCTCATGATTTTATAAGGTCACCCCTCAGCCTCTGACGCTCCAGGGAAAATGTCCCATCCTATTCAGCCTCTCTCTATGGCTCAAACCCTCCAATCCTGGCAACATCCTTGTAAATCTTCTTAAAATCATTTTCCTCATAACATTTCAGAAGTACTTAGATGTGCACTTGTGATGCCAATACATACAAAGCTATTGGCCAAGAGCTGGAAAATGGATTAGAATAGTTAAGTTTTGTTTTTGACTGGCACAGACTCAATAGGCCAAAGGACCTTGTTTCTGTGCTGTTGATCTCCATGATTCTATGACTTGAAAGTGCAGTTGGAAAATATATTTCCTGGCAGTGGTAATATTGCTAATAGCGCAGTTCTAGAGTCAGTGGCAAATATCAGCTTGGATCTTTTAAGGGCATCAATACCAGTGCCAACAGTGCTATTAAACTGAGACTGGCATAATAAGAGAGACCATAAGGTCTTTGCAGGATAAGACTGAGCCTAGTTGAGATGAGATAAAAACAACCATGTTGTAGAGGGGTCATGGGAAGTGATTGTTCTCCTAATTCTAATGTAAACACCTTTTTTTGCCCCATTATAAGATAAAATTGTTCCTTTTTTGTCTATTTAATATATGCAGCAGATGCAATTGTTGTCCTCCACGTAATAGATACTTGTCTGTAAATATTTCCCCTTTTTTGCATATAGAGGGTAGTGCATTTTTCTGTTTTGAAATGTTTAGATGGAACTGATAGCACCCCCTCCCCCCATGTTTTAGTACAGCGTAGTAGTGATTTTCGTTTTGCATTATAATTAAAACTGCAAGTAGATTTTTTCTCCATGTCAAAAGTAGCTTATTAAATCTGCACCAACAATTAATATTTTTGATATCTATCAACATGTATTAATGTTTAAAACGTATCAGACATCAGTTACACAAATAATAGGAAAAAAATCTTATGAGTACAAAGTAGGAATCATAGACATATTCCAAATAATGCCTCAGTACATCTAAGTATTTTTATCACAAGAGGCACTGTATATTTGACCATGTGGGGAAACACCTCATTACGAAGAATCAAAATAGTGTGGCATGGTGGCTCAGTGGTTAACACTGCGGCCTCACAGTACCAGGGACCCAGGTTTGATTCCAGTCTCGGGTGACTGTCTGTGTGGAGTTTGCATGTTCTCCCCGTGTCTGTGTGGGTTTCCTCTGGATGCTTTGGTTTCCTCCCACAATCCAAAGATGTGCAGGTCAGGTGAATTGGCCATGCTAAATTGCCCAAAGTGTTAGGTGCATCAGTCAGAGGGAAATGGGTCCGGGTAAGGTCAATTTGGGCTGAAGGGTTTGTTTCCACACTGTAGGGAATCTAATCTAATCAAAAGCCATTGAACAAAACTTCTTAACTTTTATATTTTCCAGGTCTGATCTGACACAGTCTGCTCAATTAATTGTTCATACTTGATAATGAATTGCTAGAAATATTTCTGACGCTACTTTCTTTCCTCGTGGTTGTTTTCTGTGTACCTGTGGCTCTTCTCCTTTCTCATTCTTTCTGTCTGGTGTATAGCCATTTTTTTTATGTTCCTTACTGTGATTCTACCTTTTATCTCTGGTTATCATTGTTTGTATGTATATCTGAGGTTCCTTTCTCTTTCTCAATAGCCCCCTTTCTCTGTATGTCCAAGACTTTTTCCATCATTTTACTTATCCTGTTTCTCTTTCTCTTTCTCTTTCTTTGTCTGTGTTTCTGTATCTGTGTCTCTCTCTGTCCATTTGGGAAGGTGCTACTATTACGGTGAAATTCTGATGGTTCAGGTATGGGAACATTTGGTAGTGTTGAAGGAGTTGTATTGTGCTCTCTTCCATAAATTGGTCTGTGGTTCTTTTACCTCAATTATTTCATATTTTGTCAGCACCTTCATAAGACCCAGATATTCCTTTTTGTTCTTTCATGACTTTGGACAGTACTGAGGTGAGAAAAGGCTGGAAATTGATTGCAGAGCTATTGACTCTTGACTGATCTTTGCAGATTCTTGGGTTTTGTAGCAGAAATGCCAGTGGACATTCTATGTGCCTCTCCAGAATAGATGGCAACGTCATGTTATTATGCATCTCATTACTCAACATCAGTGTAGTGATGTGCACCAGCATTTGTCTATGTGACACAGTGATTTACACTGCTGGTAACCTGAGCTGCTTCACTATTGTGTTGGTCTCTCTGCCTCATGGTGCCTACCCTGGGAACTTCACCAGATTCAATTCTAGGTCAGTAGATTTAAATGCTAGGTCAGTAGATTAGGGTGGAAAGTCATTTCTGGAACAACAGCGCTGAGGAAAATTTGTTTCTTCCCCTCGTGCTTTGAGACATAGAAATTCCATCTTCTCTTACAATCTCGGTTGAATCACACATAGGGAACAGAGCTAGGATCTGGGCAGGAGAGGAAACTTTATGTGAAAAAGAGAAAAGAGAAAAAGCACAGTAGTACAGGAATAGAAGAATAAACAAAGTAAAAGCTCTTAAGAATAGGGTAAGTCTGTGGAAAGGGGTAATGGTTGAGGATAAATACATTCAGTATATGATTCAGTATACTTATTTAGTAGGTTGTTGCTTTGCATTTTGTTTAATTAGTGCTTTGTTTTTTCTCTCGGTTCTATTCACAGAGACAGTGAAAATTCTGGAAAGAAGTTTGTATAAAATGGACTGTGACAGCGAAGCAAACATTTATGTTCTTTTATTATTTTCTGGGTTTGTGAGCCAACTGGTATTCTTGTAGGATAGAATTCCAAATATGTGATATGCAGGTGCTAAACACTGGCTTTTTATATTAATTGATATAGATAGATAAATAAGATTGGTGGGGTTGTATTACTTTTGATTATCTTTCATTTTTTTTAGAATAGATTACTTAGATTCGATTACTTACTGTGTGGAAACAGGCCTTACGGCCCAACAAGTCCACACTGACCCGCCGAAGTGCATCCACCCAGAGTCATTCCCCTATGTTTACCCCTTACCTAACACTACAGGCAATTTAGCATGGCCAGTTCACCTGACATGCACATTTTTGGACTGTGGGAGGAAAGCAGAGCACTCGGAGGAAACCCACGCAGACACGGGGAGAATGTGCAAACTCCACACAGTCAGTCGCCTAATAATTGTTGCTGTGGCATTGTGTTTGATATCCATGCAGATAGTTTATTGACTTTAACATAATTAATAAAATCTTACTGAATCATGATCAACTATTACTTATTACACTAAAATCAAAGTATATTATGTAGAGAATAATGAACTATTAGTCAATAAAGTACTTCAGTTTTGTGATAACATATAAGATTTCTATATCATCTGATGTCTGGTTTGTGTTTAATTCTTATTAAACATTTCTGTTGTTTTAAAGTAAATATAAACCATACAATTCCCAACAGGTATATGGTGTTGTAAGAATAGTTTGTTGCTAGTATAATGGAAATTTAGCATTTATTGTGAAATGTGTAATGGCATGGTTGAAACAAAGAAGTACGGACCTGACTTTGAAAAACTATTGCAAGCAGACAGAAAAAATGTAAAGTTAAACCAAACTTACAGCAGACTCTCAAGGTTAATAAACCATCATGTCAGCATGATAGTTTATTGCCCTTGCCCATGATAGTAAACTATCACGTCAGTTTTATCTGCACATCCACCAATATTATTTATTGTATTCGTTGCTCCCAATGCGGTGTCCTCTACATTGGCGAGACTGGATGCCTCCTAGCAAAGCGCTTTAGGGAACATCTCCGGGACACTCGTACCAATCAACCCCACCGCCCTGTGGCCCAACATTTCAACTCCCCCTCCCACTCTATTGAGGACATGCAGGTCCTGGGCCTCCTCCACCGCCGCTCCCTCACCACCCGACGCCTGGAGGAAGAATGCCTCATTTTCTGCCTCGAAACACTTCAACCCCAGGGCATCAATATTGATTTCACCAGTTTCCTCATTTCCTCTTCACCCTCTTATCACAGCTCCAGCCTTCCAGATCAGCACCGCCCTCATGACCTCTCCTACCTGCCTATCTTCCTTTCCACCTATCCACTCCACCCTCCTCTCTCACCTATCACCTTCATCCCCACCCCCATTTACCCATTGGACTCCTTGCTACCTTCCACTGCCTTCCTCTCTGACCTATCATCTCCATCCCCACCCCCATTCACCTAATGTACTCTATGCTATTTTCTCCCCACCCCCACCCCCCTCTCATTTATCTCTCCACTCTGCAGGCACCCTGTCTCTACTCCTGATGAAGGGCTTTTGCCCGAAACGGCAATTTTCCTGCTCCTTGGATGCTGCCCGACCTGCTGTGCTTTTCCAGCACCACTCTAATCTAGACTCTGGTTCCAGCATCCGCAGTCCTTGTTTTTATCTATCATGTCAGCAGTCAAGGAATGAGAAAAGCAACTCCTATGTGGAAAAGAGCTTGAATGTTCCAAGCTTTTGGCCTTGAGGTGTGATAAGGATAAGTGAAGTTTAGTATAGAGTATGTGAAAGTTGTTAAGTGCCCCTTACATGCGGCATGTTGCCAATGTATTGGGTCGGCTCTGCAGAGTCCAAAATAAACTTTTTCTTTGCTCTTGCTAGCATTTGAGTCGAGTCGATTTAATTTCCACAACAGCCTGGGACCCTGCGACTGGGTAAGATTCTGAAGATTCCCAGGAGGTGTAGGTGCCAGCGCCTTGAAGGACTTTTACTTCATCTTGGGCGCTAAATTGGCCCCTTTGCGTGAGAGGACTGGGAGTCGGTGGATCGCCCCAGCGCGGGGGTCTGAACTGAATAAGGTCGGGGTAAGAGTCGTGGCTTACGTAATCCTACATAGAGACTCGTTTTAAGAGAATAAATAAGTCAGGGAGAGAGTCCAGTGACCTCTCACGCAGTATTCAAGTAAAACTCGAGGGAAGGGATTGCCATCCCTAGAGTGCTTAAGAGACAGCAAGTTTAAGGGTGGTTTTAGACTTGGAGCCACCACTGGCTGAGTTGGACTCGCCAAAGACGTACAGGGTTTTTTGGTTTATGAAAACCAAGGCATTGAAGTGGACGCGCCCAATGCAAGAGGGGACCTCTGGAGGTAAAAGCAAGTCAAAGGAGAAAGATAACGGTACTGCAAGAGAGAGAGCGAGAGAGCTGAACACTTTTCCAGTAACGCTGAAAATGGGCTCCAGCAAGAGCAATCAAAAAGAGGGTCCACAGAGGACTTGGAATGGCCAACCAAAACTACAATACATGCTAAATAATTACAACCCAGAGTCTGTGGATCAAGGAATGTGGTTTTCCGGAGGGAGGAAGTGATAGGAAAAGGCAGTTGGAAGGACTGAGGTCACGGTTGGAGGAGAGAGAGGAGACATGGAATGGAAAAATAGAACCTGTGAATTGGAGTGCTTATAACATGTAGAAGGCTGAGGTTGATATCAGGGAGAGGAGACCTCAAGTAAAAGATAGGTCAAATACGCGTACAAACACCAGCGCAAATGCAGATGCATGCGCAAACCAACCTAATGAAGCTGTACAGTGTATTAAGATTATTGCAGATCCTGACCTTGATGACTGCCCTCCGAAACCTACAGCTCCCCTACGAGATCCATCTGGTGAAGGTTCCAAGTCAGCGGCTGCCGCCTCAGGGTCTGCTGGATCACCGGTAACACTTCGTACTCGCAACCAATCAAAGCAAGAAGCCCAAGAGAAAGAAGGCCACTCCAAGACGAAAAGGCATCCAGCGCCTGTCCGCGATCATTCCACGACGGATGATGAGTCAGACAGTGAGAGTAGTGGCACACAACCACCTAACCAGGTGGTTCTGCAAACACCAATGGTTGAGGTTGCAGGTCCAGAGGGGTACCTGATGTTGGTCCACTGGCCATGGACCATGAAGGATCTAGAAAGTGCCTATGGTCAGTTGCCTGACCCACACAAGGTTGGAGGTAATAAGTTCGCCGAAGAAGTGACAAAGTTCTGTATCGCGTTCCATCCCATGTCACATGAGATGAGACATCTCCTGCAATAAAAACTGGGTGCAGACAGCACCAAAATCAAGTATAACTGGCCAGCTGCAAATGTCCATGCCAGAGCAGCCAACCTGCAAGCGGCAGAGAACAGAGACTTTGATGCTTTTGTTGCAGCACTGGCATCTGCCTGTAGGGAGGCATCCCCAGTACGAATGGACATGACCAAAATTGCAATGTGTAGACAACAAAAAGGTGAGACAGTGTCCCAGTATCTTACGCATCTCACTGAAGTCCATAACGTCCATAGTGGACTGACAACACCCGAGGGCATAATGGGGACAGAGATCACACCGTATGAGGCACTCCTGAGGAACAGCTTCATCAATGGAATGAAGGACGAAATAACAAAAAAGGTAAAAGACACATGTATTACCTGGGACATAGGGAAGCTGAATTTGATAGAACATGCTGAAAAATTGCTGGCCCAAGAGAAGGAGAAGCAGAAACTAAAGATGGAACAGTAAGCACATAAAGCTCAGCTTACTATGATGCAAATGATCGCCCAGCCATTGGAGGGAGGGGCTGTGGGAAAAGAGAGAGGCAGAGGTGGAGGTGGGCAGCCCACAAGGTACAGGTAAGCCTCTTTACTGGTTCTGTCCCCCTTAGTCCAAGAACTCCCCACCTACGTTCGGGACACCACCCACGCCCTCCACCTCCTCCATGATTTTCACTTCCCCCAACGCCTTATCTTCACCACGGATATCCAGTCCCTGTACACCTCCATCCCCCATCACGAAGGCCTCAAAGCCCTCCGCTTCTTCCTTTCCCGCCGACCCAACCAGTACCCTTCCACTGACACCCTCCTCCGACTGACTGAACTGGTGCTCACCCTGAACAACTTCTCTTTCCAATCGTCCCACTTCCTCCAAACCAAAGGAGTAGCCATGGGCACCCGCATGGGCCCCAGCTATGCCTACCTCTTCATCGGATATGTGGAACAGTCCATCTTCTGCAGCTACACTGGCACCACGCCCCACCTTTTCCTCCACTACATCGATGACTGTATCGGCGCTACCTTGTGCTCCCACGAGGAGGTTGAACAATTCATCCACTTTACTAACACCTTCCACCCTGACCTCAAATTTACCTGGACCATCTCAGACTCCTCCCTCCCCTTCCTAGACCTTTCCATTTCTATCTCGGGCGACCGACTCAACACGGACATTTACTATAAACCGACCGACTCCCACAGCTACCTAGACCTCACCTCCTTCCACCCTGCCCCCTGTAAAAAATCCCATATTCCCAATTCCTTCACCTCCGCCGCACCTGCTCCCAGGAGGACCAATTCCAATACCGAGCAACCCAGATGGCCTCCTTCTTCAAAGACCGCAATTTCCCCTCAGACATGGTTGATGATGCTTTCCACCGCATCTCCTCCACTTCCTGCTCCTCCGCCCTTGAGCCCCACCCCTCCAATTGCCACCAGGACAGAACCCCACTGGTCCTCACCTACCACCCCACCAACTTCCAGATACATCGTATCATCCTTCGTCATTTCCGCCACCTCCAAACAGATGCCACCACCAAGGATATATTTCCCTCCCCTCCCCTACCAGCGTTCTGGAAAGACCACTCCCTCCGTGACTCCCTCGTCAGGTCCACACACCCCACCAACCCAACCTCCACTCCTGGCACCTTTCACTGCAACTGCAAGAAATGCAAAACTTGCGCCCACACCTCCCCCCTCACTTCCCTTCAAGGCCCCAAGGGATCCTTCCATATCCATCACAAATTCACCTGCACCTCCACACACACATCATTTACTGCATCCACTGCACCCGATGTGGCTTCCTCTACATTGGGGAGACAGGCGGAACGTTTCAGAGAACACCTCTGGGACACCCGCACCAACCAACCCAACCGCCCCGTGGCTGAACACTTTAACTCCTCCTCCCACTCCGCCAAGGACATGCAGGTCCTTGGTCTCCTCCATCGCCAGACCATGGCAACACGACACCTGGAGGAAGAGCGCCTCATCTTCTGCCTAGGAACCCTCCGACCACAAGGGATGAATGCAGATTTCTCCAGCTTTCTCATTTCCTCTCCCCCCCACCTTATCTCAGTCCCAACCCTCGGACTCAGCACCACCTTCTTGACCTGCAATCTTCTTCCCGACCTCTCCGCCCCCACCCCCTCTCCGTTGTATCACCCTCACCTTAACCTCCTTCCACCTATCGCATTCCCAACACCCTTCCCCCAAGTCCCTCCTCCCTATCTTTTATCTTAGCCTGCTTGGCACACCTTCCTCATTCCTGAAGAAGGGCTTATGCTCGAAACGTCGATTCTCCTGCTCCTTGGATGCTGTCTGACCTGCTGCGCTTTTCCAAAAAGTCTCTGGCTATCAACTCTATCTGTGCCTCTCATTATCTTGTATACCTCAATTAGGTCCCCTGTCTTCCTTATTTTTTCCAACGAAAACAGTCCGAGCTCAATCAACCTCTCTTCACAAAATAATTCCAGGCAGCATCCTGGTAAACCTCCTCTGAACCCTCTCCAAAGCATCCACATCTTTCCTATAATAGGGCGACCAGAACTGAACAGAGTATTCCAAGTGTGGTCTAACCAATGTTTTATAGAGCTGCGACAAGATCTCATGGCTCTTAAACTCAATCCCCCTGTTAGTGAAAGCCAAAACACCGTATGCTTTCTTAACAACCCTGTCCACCTGGGTGGCAATTTTAAGGGATCGATGTACCTACACACCATGATCCCGCTGTTCCTCCACACTGCCAAGAATCCTGTTTTTAACCCTGTATTCAACTTTCAAGTTTGACCTTCCAAAATGCATCACTTCGCATTATCCAGGTTGAACTCCATCTGCCACCTCTCAGCCCATCTCTGTATCCTGTCAATGTCACGCTGCAGCCTACAACAGTCCTCTATGCTGTCAATGACACCTCTAAACTTTGTGTCATATGCAAACTTGCTAACCCATCCTTCAATCTCCTCATCCAAGTCATTAATAAAAATTACAAAGAGTAGAGGCCCAAGAACAGAGCCCTGTGGAACACCACTCACCACTGACTTCCAGGCAGAATACTTTCCTTCCACGACCACTCGCTGTCTTCTGTCGACCAGCCAATTCTGTATCCAGACAGCTAAATTTCCCTGTATCCCATTCCTCCTGTCCTTCTGAACGAGCCTACCATGGGGAACCTTATCAAATGCCTTGCTGAAGTCCATATACACCACATCCACCGCTCGACCCTCATCAACTTGTCTAGTAACATCCTCAAAGAACTCAATAAGATTTGTGAGGCATGACCTGCCCCTCACAAAGCCGTGCTGACTGCCTTTAATCAAGCCATGCTCTTCCAGATGGTCATAAACCCTCAGAATCCTTTCCAACACTGTGCAGATGACAGATGTGAGACTGACTGGTCTGTAATTGCCGGGGATTTCTCTTTTTCCTTTCTTGAAGAGAGGAATTACATTTGCCTCCCTCCAGTCCTCAGGTACGACTCCGGTGGAGAGCGAGGATGCAAAGATCTTCGCAAGTGGCAAAGCAATCACATTTCTCACTTCCCAAAGCAGCCGAGGACAAATCTGGTCTGGCCCTGGCGACTTGTCAATCTTAATGTTTGTCAAAATTTTCAGCACATCAGCTTCCTCAATCTCTATCTGTTCCAGCATGCTTACCTGCTCCTCAGTGGTTTCATTCACTACAAAGTCCTTTTCTTTCGTAAAAACAGAAGCAAAAAACTCATTTAGGGCTTCCCCTACCTCCTCAGCCTCTATACACAAGTTCCTATGCTATCCCTGATCGGCCCTACTCTTTCCTTGATCAAAGTTTGTGAGAAGATTTGTAGCTCAGGTGCTCGTTGTTGTGGTTCTGTTCGCCGAGCTGGGAATTTGTGTTGCAGACGTTTCGTCCCCTGTCTAGGTGACATCCTCAGTGCTTGGGAGCCTCCTGTGAAGTGCTTCTGAGATGTTTCCTCCGGCATTTATAGTGGTTTGTCTCTGCCGCTTCCGGTTGTCAGTTGCGGCTGTCCGCTGCAGTGGCCGGTATATTGGGTCCAGGTCGGTGTGTTTGTTGATAGAATCTGTGGATGAGTGCCATGCTTCTAGGAATTCCCTGGCTGTTCTCTGTTTGGCTTGTCCTATAATAGTTCTTTGATCATTCTCTTATTCCTCACATACGTGTAAAATGCCTTTGGATTCTCCCTAATCCTTCCTGCCAAGCCTTTTTCGTGCCCCCTCCTGGCTCTCCTCAGACCATTTTTGAACTTCTTCCTCGCCTGGCTGTAATCCTCTAGAGCTGAGCAAGACCCTTGCTTCCTCCACCTTACGTAAGCTGCCTTCTTTCTTTTGGCAAGAAGCTCCTCCGCTCTCACCATCCAAGGTTCCTTTATCTTACCCCTTCTTGCCTGTCTCAGAGGAACACATTTATGCATTCACTCGCAACAACTGTTCCTTAAACAGTCTCCACATGTCTATAGTGCCCTTTCCATGGAGCAATTGCTCTCAGTCCATGCTTCCCAACTCACGTCTGATAGCATCATAGTTTTCTTTTCCCCAATTAAATATCCTCCCATTGTAGCTATGTAGCTATGTAGAATGTGAGGCAGTTGTGGTCACTATCACCAAAATGCTCTCCCATCGCAAGATCTGACACCTGCCCCGGCTCATTGCCGAGCACCAAATCTAAAATGGCCTCTCCCCTCATCGTCCTGTCAACGTACTGAGTTAGGAAACTCTCCTGAACACACTTTACAAAAACAGCTCCTTCCAAACCATCTGCTCGAAGGAGGTTCCAATCAGTATTGGAAAAGTTAAAGTCACCCATTACAACAACCCTACTACATTCACACTTTTCCAAAGTCTGCTGACCTATGCTTTCTTCAATCTCCCTGCTGCTATGGGGGAGGGGGGGGGATCTGTAGTAAACCCCTAATGAGGTGACTGCTCCCTTACTGTTCCTAATTTCCACCCATACTGACTCAGTAGGCAGACCCTCCTCGACGATGGTAACTTCTGTGGCTGTGACACCCTCTCTGATTAGCAGTGTTACACCCCCTCCTCTTTTTCCCCCCTCCCTATTCTTTTTTAATGTTCTAAACCCTGGAACATCCAGCAACCATTCCTGCCCCGAGGAACCCAAGTCTCTATTATGGCCACAACATCATAGCACCAGGTACTGATCCATGCTCTAAGCTCATCACTTTTATTCCTGATACTCCTTGCATTAAAGCAAACACACTTTAACTGATCCCTTGGTTCTTTCACAGGAAATTCCTTCCCACTGGCTGCGCTACCTCTTGCTATTGCCTCATCTCCATCAACTCTCACCACTGGTATACAGCTCAGGTTCCCACCCCCCTGCCATACTAGTTTAAACTTACACGCGGCTTTGTCAAGGTTACTGTGGGTCCCCCACTGTATATAGTGAGGGTCTACGCAAGAGTCTGGAGAGTCTTGTTTTAACCCTGGGGTCAGCGCTTCTGCAGTATGTAGATAATTGCTTAATAGCAGCACCAATAGAGGAACAATGTGAGAAAGATACTCTTGCGTTGCTCTGCCATCTAACTAGGGAAGGGTACAAAGCTAGTCTCGCAAATCTACAATTTGTGCTACAAGAGGTGAAGCTCTTAAGTCACTTAATATCTGAACAAGGGAAGGCCATTGGTCAGGACAGAGTTCAAGCAATCCAGCAAATTCCAAAGCCTCACATGAAGAAACAATTGCTATCCTTTTTGGGCATGTCCTCCTACTGGAGAATGTTTATCCCACATTATGCAACCCTTGAGGCACCCCTAAATGACATAGCCCATGGCAAAGGGTTGCAGAGCCAGAGTCCGTTGCAGTGGACCCCAGAGGCTGAGGATGCCTTTGTTAAATTGAAAAAGGCACTCCAAACTACACCTACACTAGGGATTCCAAATCCAAACAAGCCTTTTGTACAGACGGTAGATGAAAAGTGTGGGTGCATGACATCTGTGCTGTTGCAGGATCATGGGGGAAAATTAAGGCTGGTAGCTTATTTTTCGGCTAAACTAGACCCCTTAGTGGCAGGATTGCCTAAATGCCTGTGAGCCTTGGCCGCAGCTGAAAAGGCTATTGTAGCGTCCAGGGATACAGTCGGCTATGGTGAATTAACCCTACTGGTCCCACAGGTGGTATCCTTACTGCTTTCAAACAGAAGACAGCACACATGTCGGCAGCACGTTGGCTCAGATATAATAGTGTTATTGGAGATGCCTAACATTACAATAAAGCGATGTAACGTCCTTAACCCTGCTAGCCTTCTCCCCACAGAAGGAGACAGAGACCCACATGACTGTGTCGCTGTAACTAATGAAATTTGTAGCCCTAGACCAGACTTGCAGGATTCACCACTTAAGAATCTAGATATGGAGTTTTTGTGGATGGTCAGCATTCAGGAGCAAGGAGACAGGCCAGAATTGCATTGGGTATGCTGTAGTAACTACCCACGAGGTAGTCAAAGAAGGATCACTCCCTTCTCATCTGTCAGCGCAAGCAGTGGAGCTGATTGCCTTGACTGAGGCATGTAAATTGGCTGAGGGAAAGACAGTGAATATTTACACCGATAGCAGGTACGCATTCAGGGTTGTGTCTGATTTTGGAACCCTGTGGAAACACAGGGGCTTCTTGACCTCCACGGGAAAGCCCATCACACAGCGTGGCCTGATTTCTGACCTCCTGGAAGCGGTCCTATTAGCTAAATCAATCGCTGTGTGTAAATGCGAAGCCCACACGAAAAGTAATGATTCACTTTCTCAAGGCAATGCAAAGGCAGATGCAGCGGCAAGGACAGCAGCCCAGCAGCCGCCAAGTGACCAGTTTGACACGTGTATGACAAAAGTTTGTATGCCAACAGCAGATGTACGAGAGTTACAGTCGCAGGCCACAGTGGAGGAGAAGCGTGAGTAGACAATTGCAGGGTGCAGCATGAGGGAAGGGGTGTGGTGTGGCCCCAATGGTAAACCCTGTCTATCGTGATCATTATTCCCATTCTATGCCAAACTGACACACGGTAAGGACCATGTGTCAAAAGGGGGAATTTACGACAGTATTTCGGCACAATTGGACACTAAGGGATTTACTTATTACACCCAGAAATATTGTGAATGATGTGTTATCTGTGCCACTAATAATGTGGGGAGGGGAATACAGATGAGTCAGGCAGCACATCCCAACCCTAAAGACCCTTTGAACATTTACAGATGGATTTTATTGAACTAACATCCAGCGAAGGGAAAAGGTATTGTCTGGTAATAGTTGATATGTTTTCCAAATGTTTGGAAGCGTTCCCCATGCCCAAACTGGATGCCAGTGCAGTGGCGAAGGCTTTGCTAACTGAAATAATTCCGAGATTGGGCATCCCTGAGAGGTTTAGTAACGACAATGGGACACCATTTGTCAATAATGCCCTACAGCAGATTAGTGATTACTTGGGAATAAACATGAGACAACAATCTGCTTACCACCCAGCGAGTGGTGGGGCAGTGGAAAGAGAGAATGCTACCCTAAAAAATAAATTGACAAAATGCTGTGAGGAAGTAGGGGTGACATGGACAAAGGCACTTCCAATTGTGCTAATGTATATGAGAGCTCGAAGGAGAGGAAGGGCTAATCTTAGCCTGTTTGAGGTTTTGTTTGGTAGGCCGCCCAATACAGGAATTGGCCCTTCATGAGATAAATGGCGTAAATGTGATGCCAGTTGGTTGGGAGGTGCGAAGGGCCATTGCTAGATGTGAAGGGAACAGAGCATGTGCTCTGGCCCTAATACAACACTGGAGATTAGAGGTTAGCTACCCTTGTTGAATATGTTTGCACACAGCCCAATGGTGGACTGCTGAACCAATTACAGAGAGCCTGGTGAGAAATGCTAGCTGCCTGCTTCTGTGGGCAGCGACTACCCTGACCCTGATAGGGGGAGCAATTAGGGCAAATCTCGCGCCACCACCCGAAGTCAAGGCTAACTGTAGTCCCAATGCTAACACGCTGCCGACTGCAGCCTTCCATATAGTGGAAGGCAAGGGAGAAAGGTGTACTTGCACAAATCAGGGGAGACTCCTTTTGGGGATCTCCCAGTGTACTACAACGCTGTACTTGAACAATGACTCTTGGCTCAGCAACCTTCGCGAATGGTACGATCATCAACATTACGTGTTCCTTTATCAATAATCAGACCATGATGGCAGGTTTAATATGGGCCTGTGGAGAGAGAGGGTATCACCACCTCCCCCTGGGATGGAAGGGGTGCTGCTACTCCATAGTACTGTCTACTGGCATGACGGTGTTCGTCCCAAAGGCCATAATGGGTGAACCCGAAGGGACATCCCATGGCATTGGAATGGGTACACACTCGCAGCCCCCTGGACTACACCAGGACCGAACATAGGGTGATCTATTCTCTTGGGAGCAGGGACATCGGTGGCAATAAACAAGATTAATGGCCTCGCATATAGTGTACTACTGTTAACAAATGAGATGGAGGAAGGTCTAGCACTCATTAATACTGAGTTAACAGCAGTAAGGGAAGCAGTGATACAAAATTGAAAAGTACTGGACATACTGATGGCTGAGAGAGGGGGTGTCTGCAAAATGTTAGGTACCTCGTGCTGTTTTAAAATTCCTGATGAGTCTCAGAATATCACGACTGTAATAATTCATATGAAGGTGGCAATAAGACCACCCCCCCCAGCAGCTGACTCCTGGTTCTGATGGCTCACCTCCCTTTGGGGAGGATGGAGGTATTGGATACTACACGTTCTACTAGTTGTAGGACTAGTCTTACTCAGTGCTTTGTATAGGACCCTGCTTGTGTACCTGCCATTTGCTTATGAGTGCAGTGGGATACCAAATGGTAAAACGATCAGAGGCCCCACAGCAGGAAGTTCTGATCGCGTATACCCCACCATACATACTGTGATGTTGAAGTGTGTGACGTGTGAAAATGGACTCTGTACAGGGCACACCAGAGCAAATGACGATACCACCAGAAAGCTGCGTTACATGTAGATGGTGTCTGAGGAAAGGCCTGGTGCTCCCTAAGCAGTTTGATGTATAGTTATCTGGCTCTGTATATTTCTTACGTCATGATTGTCATAAAATGACACAAAGGGGGGAAATGTAATGGGAAATTAACATTTATTGTGAAATCTGTAATGGCATGGTTGAAACAAAGAAGTACGGACCTGACTTTGCAAAAGTATTGCAAGCAGACAGAAAAAATGTAAAGTTAAACCAAACTTACAGCAGACTCTCAAGGGCAATAAACTATCATGTCAGCAGTCAAGGAATGAGAAAAACAACTCCATATGTGGAAAGGAGCTTGAATGTTCCAAACTCTTGGCCTCGAGGTGTGATAAGGATAAGTGAAGTTTAATATGAAGAGAGTATGTGAAAGTCGTTAAGCGCCCCTTACATGCGGCATCTTGCCAGTGTATTGGGTCAGCTCTGCAGAAGGCAAAATAAACTTTTTCTTTGCTCATGCTAGCATTTGAGTCGAGCCGATTTAATTGCCACGACACTAGATAGAAGATAGATAGGATGAGTTTACAACCCACAATGGCTGAGAGCATTTCACAGAACCAGTGGACAAGTGGACAGTTAGCATAGAATCTGTTTATCTAATTAGCTTGTGATGGCAGCATCTTGCTCTCTAGTGTATGGAAACTCTTCCTTTCATTTTCCTCCATCTTCACCAGTCCATCTTCCAGAGAAAGGAAGCAGTTGCTTGATGTGGATTCATCCCTGTCTGTGATCACTCGTTAATATAACTTAGGTCTAGAATACAGGAGTGGTACCCAAGTTGTCAGAATGTCAGGCTTTCCCTGTATAGCACTTAGGTTGAAACCAGTTTTTAAAATTTTTCCCATGCTGAGTGTCATTGTTCTCAGCTTTTATTAGACATAGTATAGATGAAAGGATACACAAGGTGCCATCCTATTGAGGTAGAAATATCAACCCAAAAACCTGAGCAAAGAGACAGGAACTGTTTATGTGCTATTTCAGAGAAATGAAGAAAACAGTTTGCTGATAAACTGTAATTAATGATGTGCTACAGGGATCAGTTCTAGGACCACAATTTTTACAATACATATTCGTTACTTGGATGAGGGAAGTGAATGTACTATTGACAAGTTTGTGGATAACACAAAAGTAGGTAGGAAGACAAGTAGTGAGGATGACACAAACAGTCTGCAGAGGACCGTGGGCAAAAACTTGGCAGATGGAATGTAATGTGGGGAAATGTGAGGCTAGGCATTTTGACTATTATTTAGATGGAGAAAAAGTTCAGATAGCTACAGAACTGAGGGACTTAATAGTCCTTGTCCATGAATCACATAACTAATATCGAGATTCAATGGGTAATAGAGAAGAAAAGTAGAAAGTTGGTCTTGTGGAATGTGAGATCATCTCACTGAATGGCAGAGTAGACTCAATGGGTGATTTACTTTTCATCATTTATATAAATGATTTGGATATGAGCACAAGAGATATAGTTAGTAAGTTTGCAGATGACACCAAAATTGGAGGTGTAGTGGACAGTGAAGAAGGTTACCTCAGATTACAACAGGATCTTGATCAGATCGGCCAATGAGCTGAGAAGTGCCATTTAATTCAGATAAATGTGAGGTGCTGCATTTTGGGAAAGCAAATCTTAGCAGAACTTATACACTTAATAGTTAGGTCTTAGGGAGTGTTGTTGAACAAAGAGACTTTGGAGTGCAGATTCATAGCACTTTGAAAGTGGCATCACAGGTAGATAGGATAGTGAAGAAGGTGTTTGGTATGCTTTCCTTTATTGGTCAGAGTATTGAGTACAGGAGTTGGGAGGTCATGTTGCGGCTGTACAGGACATTGGTTAGGCCACTGTTGGAATATTGCGTTCAATTCTGGTCTCTTTCCTATTGGAAAGATGTTGTGAAACTTGAAAGGGTTCAGAAAAGATTTATAAGGATGTTGCCAGGATTGGAGGTTTTGAGCTATAGGGAGAGGCTGAACGGGCTGGGGCTGTTTTACCTGGAGCATCGGAAGCTGAGGGGTGACCGTATAGAGGTTTACAAAGTTATGAGGGGCATGCATAGGAAAAATAGACAAAGTCTTTTCCCTGGGGTCGGGGGAATCCAGGACTAAAGGGCATAGGTTTAGGGTGAGAGGGGAAAGATATAACAGAGACCGAAGCGGCAACTTTTTCATGCAGAAGGTGGTACATGTATGGAATGAGCTGCCAGAGGAAGTGGTGGAAGCTGGTACAATTGCAACATTTAAGAGGAATTTGAATGGGTATATGAAAGGGTTTGGAGGGATATGGGCCAGGTGCTGGCAGGTGGGACTAGATTGGGTTGGGATATCTGGTCGGCATGGACGGGCTGGACCGAAGGATCTGTTTCTGTGCTGTACATCTCTATGACACTATGGCATCTGTCACACAACTGGTCTATTTCTGCTCCCATATCTGATGGTCTTATGGTTCTGGAAGATGACATCTCATGTTCTGATAGATGGAAGAATGTGCCAAATGCAGAAGAATCAAATCAAATTAATTATTTGTTCCTTTTTAGTGTTTTAACCTTGACAGGTCTGCAACTGAAGATCAAACTCAAATAAATCTTTTCTTGCAATCTGATTCAGTATTGGTGCTTTCATGGTACTGTCTATAGCAGCAGTGGTTCTTTTAACTTTTGTCATCACAGTTTGTGTTCTCTGCTACCTTTTCATCTGCATGAAACCACACTCCAGAATGGATACTGGATTAGATTTACAAGCACTAGGTAAGTTAACTTTATTTAAAGATGATCATTATATATGTTTGGCTTTGTTTCTGCTACTAATATTCATCATAGCTTATTAAAGAACAACCTTATCAGTGTTTTAAAAACCTTCTAAAATAGCATCAGATAAATTGCAAATCTGGTAGAATTGTACACTGCTTTATTAAAACAAAATGTTGATCAAAGTCAAGAATCACCAACAAGACCAACATATATTGCCCATTCTTAATTGCCCTTGTGACTTGCCTTCTTTAATCACTGCAGTCCGTCTGCTGTAGATGCACCAACGATGCTGTTACGGAGGAAATTCCAGGATTTTGAATCCTTGATGCAAAGCAACAGTGATATATTTCCAAATCAGGATGGTGTGTGACTTAGAAGGGAACTTGAAGGGGTCATGCCCGAATGCATCTGCTCCCTTGTTTTTCTAGCTGGCAGAGGTTATGATTTTAGAAAAGTCTGTCAAAGGAGCCTTGTTGAGCTACTGTTGTGCTTCTTGCATATATTATACATTGTCACTACTGTGTACTGATAGTAAAGGGAGTGCATGTTTAAGAGAGTGGGTGTGTCAATTAAGTGAGTTGCTTTGTCTTGGATGGTATCAAACTTATTCAGTGTTGTGGAAATTACATTAATTCAGGCACGTGGAAAGTATTCCATTGCACTCCTGAGTTGAGTCTTATTGATGTTGGACAGACTTTGTGGAGTCCGGAAGTGAGTTACTCTCCATAGAATTCTCAGCTTTGATCGCCTTGTGTAGTTATTGTATCTCCTTGTTGGTCTAGTTTGCTTTCTGGCCATTGTTGACCCAAAGCTGTTGATGGTGAATATTCAGAAATGTTGATGGCATTGAACATCAAGGGTTAGATGGTTAGCTTTTCACCTCATGGAGATGGTCATTGCCTGACACATATCAGCCAAAGCCTAGGTTTTGTCATGTCTTGCTGTATATGCAGGACCAAAACTGGATATCCACAAGTGTTCATCTTCAGAGAACAGGGACCTGTGGAATACGCTGCTGGCTTGTGTGGTGATTACTGATTTACTAGATTTCTTCAAACCTAGTAGAGATTTATACATGAGTCTAGCTGGGACAGAGAACACCTCACACAAAAAGTAAAATTAAACATTATTCAGGATCATACCTTCTCGTCAAGCTTCAGTCATCTGAAGAGATGAAATTTCTTTTGTTGGCCTGGGTTTTTAATCTGTATTTTTTCCTTTCTCAAGAAATTATGTCACTTTCTAGTAGGATCGGGAGAGATTTGTTTGTGATATAATCCATCACAATAGGCTAATAGATCTTTTCTAGATCATCATTGTTTTGTACATGGCAAACATCTGTCACACAACTGGTTTCAAACATTAAGTCAAAGGAAGGCTTGATTGTCCTTTCCAAATGCTCAAGGGCTAGGTTTCAACTGTATCTGCACCTTTGATTTGTTTCTCTAGGCTCGCTGGAGATTTCTGCATCAGATATCTTCCAAACTCTCCAGGAATCCACCAAGGTCTCCCAGGGCTGCTTCCAAGTTGAGAACTTTCTTCCAAAAATTATCAGACCCTAAGACCCTTCTATTGATCTACATTACCTCCACTTCTCAGTGGAATTTATTCAAAAAATACAGAATAGCACAGTCATCTGTATGATGGGCAGTGGATCCAAATGAAAGCTGAAATATGCAGGAGCTCTATTCAAGACTGGAATCTTTGATGAGTCTACCTCTGCTTTGTGGCCACTTCTCCAGCCTCTTCCATGTCGCAAATTCTCCCTCAGCTTCCTCTGGTCTCAACTTCCTCTTCGGGGCCGGAAGTGCCCTTAGGGATCAGTTGACTGCCTTGGGCAACTTATTGGTCTCAAGTTGTCTTTCCTCACTTCTCTTGTGTCTTTACAAATATTCTCTGGTCTCAAATTTACTTCCAGCTCTCGTCACGGTCCTACCTTTAGGTCAGAGCTGGCTCTCAGGATGCTTCTACATTTGGGAATTTTACACAGGCTCTGTCCAGGTCCTGTACTCACCTCAAGCATTATGCCATTGAGCAATGTAACATGTAGAAAGACCTGAATGTTTGAAATCATGTAATACCAGTATTAGTAGTCTCTGTTCTGCTCAGTGAACTCGAATATTTGTATCAGCAATATTGAAAAATTCTGGCATTGCACCAAGGGTAGAATCTTATGGTCTGTGGAGGTGGGTTTGCAGGCAGGACAAGGAGGGAATTAGAAACCAATCTGATGCTATCCAGCCTCTGAAGATCTTGCCTGAGGTGGAGTTGTACTGGCAAGTCTACATGTAGCCAATAAGTCTCAATCTGGAAGCTCATTAAGGGATAAGGGAGGGTTTGGCTGGAACCTTCCTGGTGTTAGAGGAGCTTCCTGCTGAATGCATTGGCTGGCAATTCAGTAGCTGCAGGTATGAATGATGGTGTGTTGCCTTTCTCATGCCAGGATCAAGGGTGTCCTTGAGCAGCTACAGCGTGTAAGGTGGTCATAGTCCACATCAATATGAATGTCATGCAGAGAAAGAGGAATATGGTCCTATTGAAATCTATGACTCTCAAATAAAATCATGCAATGGTCCAAGTAAATTAATTGCAATCATTTATTTTACCCAAATGCGTTCAGCAACATTCAACTGAAATCAGTAGCAATGAACTAAAAACTGTGAAAAAAAACCTCAGAGATTAGATTTTTCTGTTGCTGTAGTGATTATTTACCAAGAGAAGGAAGAACTCAGAGAAGTCCAAGCTACAAATGTAGGATTATTAAACATAGACAAATAACCATGATCATTGCAGTATTATTTACTTGGTTCTCATAACATCTACAATCTGATATAATACTTCTGATGTCTACCACCCCATTTCTACCCCCCCACCCCCCTTACCCCTTGCCCTACATTGTCTTGCTCCACAACACTCTCTTCTCCTGTCTTCTCTCCTTCTTCCCTCCTATGTCTTCAACCTCTGCTCTTCACAGTTGCATACTGGATTAGTGGTGCTGGAAGAGCACAGCAGTTCAGGCAGCATCCAACGAGCAACGATTTCACTGCTCGTTGGATGCTGCCTGAACTGCTGTGCTCTTCCAGCACCACTAATCCAGTATTTTACCTTATCTTCACAGTTGCAGCCTGGTCAGAACTGGAAATTATGCCCATTGTGCACCCTACCCAAATGGCACCTGCTACCTGGTACCCTATTCTGTAGCCATTGGGCACCCTATCTCCTGGCACCTATCCCTACACAGGTGGCACCCTACATACCTGCCACTCTACCCATCTACCTATCTGGTACCCTACCCTCCCAGCACGCTAATCTCACACTTACCTTATGCACTTATAGTTTGACAGCAGCTGTTAAAGTGGTTATTGGGATCTTTAAGTGTCAGAAAATGGCAACCAACTGCTGTGAAGAAGTGTCTATGAAAGAACTGTCAGAATTGAAGTATATATCTGCATTTCTGAGGGAGATCAGAGTGGAATCTCCTGTCAAAAATGTGAAGCTCCCTTCTTTCATCAAAAAGAAACGCCAAAGAGGCAATTTGCATAGGATTGCCACTCCTCAAAAAATCCAGAGCCATGTTTTTCCACAGTGTTAGCTACTTTGGAGGAGTGGGCACACAGACTGCACAGGTGGAGTGGGTGTAGAGGTCACATTGGCAAAAGTGAGGACTGCAAATGCTGGAAACCAGAGTTTAGATCAGAGTGGTGCTGGAAAAGCACAGCAGGTCAGGCAGCATCCGAGGAGCAGGAAAATTGATGCTCCATTCCTGATGAAGGGCTTTTGCCCGAAATGTCGATTTTCCTGCTCCTCGGATTCTGCCTGACCTGCTGTGCTTTTCCAGCATCACTCCAATCCAAAGTAGAGGTCACATTGGACAGGTGGGCATAGAGGTCACACTGAAGGAGTGGGTGTAAAGGTCACATTGGAGGAGTAGGTGCAGAGGTCAAAATGGAGGAGTAGGTTAGAGGTCACCCTGGAGAAGTAGGTGCAGAGGTTGCCCTGGAGGAATGGGTGCAGAGGCAATCAAAAGAAAGGGTAACATGCCAGTTGACATGGAAAGGATGAGAGAAGCTGCTGCAAAAACAATTGAAGTACACAGTAAGATTTGTTTTCAATTTTTGTTTATAATATAACCTGGAGGAATCTGGATTTTTGCCTGGCATTGCCTGAATATACAAATTTAATAAGTTGTAATCTCTATTTGAATACGTGACTGTTTGAGCATCATCATCGGTGATCAGGATTAATTCCAAATTGCAGCATTTATTGTCCGATGAGGCCTACTACAGTTTCCATCATTTTAGAGCACAAGTGGACACTCGTTTTTTTTCTGATAGTTGTTACCCCATGGCGTAAGCCCTCCTGCTTAATTTAAACCAGCAACAAAGAAAAGATTTATCCCATGCAGTAATTTGTGAAAATTCAAGAGGCCAAGAACTATTTAAAGTAAAAATGAACAACTTTATTTCTTAAAGTAAAACAGAGAATAATTAGCTAACAACTATTTACATCTCCTTCCTCTGACCTATCTTTTACTTTCCCTTCTATAATACTAGACCGATAAAACCCCCAATTAAGATTTACTGAAAAAATCAGATTTCAAAACCAGCCAGCAATCAAATCTTTTCTTTATATCTTCCTCTGTCTTATTTTCTTCTTCTTAGGGATTTCTGTTTCATAGGTCACTGGTCAATAAATGTACCTTTAAAAGAGCTATTCTGTGGACAGTCTGTTCGGCTTGGCAGTTCTCTTCCAACTGTTCAATTTTTCCCGGTCTTATACCCCAATGCATTGGATTGTTTCATTGGTTTTTAATATTGTTGATATACTAAATTCAAATTTGATTGGAGGTTGGTATTTTGGGATATAAGTTAAACTGATTGGCCGAATTTGAATTTGTTTTGTCGTCTCCGGGCAACGAGCTACACTGCTGCTGGACCAAAATATTATGTTATATCTTGTTCTGAACACTTGGTGCTGTATCAGGTAGTCCTGCTAGCTTTTAATTCTCTTAAAGGTACGGTACCCCTTACACCTTCATAAGAGTAGTACATATTCCCTTGAAAGAGAAAAATATGGCAGATAACACCAAAGCTTCTTGCATAGAGGTCTACATAGGTGTCCAAAAACTTTATTTGCACCTGTCAACTGTGTGCAGATTCTTGACCAGAGACTCTCAGATTCACACGATACCCTGTTGCCCATTCTCCATTGGTATAGGACTTGGCAAATGAATCCTGATAGAAGTGTGAACATGACTTCGATATTGTCATTGTCCACACTATATTGAGGGTGTCATGGTCACAGTTTGGTGATATATGGAGCTACAATGGCTGGAGGAGTTAAACTAGTAAAGTCAGGGGCAAAGGGGGTTGGATCCCAGAGAAATAGTGAGGAAAAAGATCAATCTGAGACTGGTACAGTTGGGAAAAGGAGCAAGTCAGGGCAGGCAGGAACAAAGCAGAGAACAAGTAAGACTGATAAGTTACATGGCCTTTATTCCAATGCAAAAGGCATAACAAGGAAGACAGATGAACTCAGGACATGGTTAGAAGCACGGTACTGGGATATCATAGCAATTACAGTGACGTGGCTCAGCGATGGACAAGACTGGCAGCTTAATGTTCCAGGATATAAATGCTATAGGAAGGATATAAAGGGAGGCAAGAGAGGAAGGGGAGAGTTGTTTTTGATTGCTGTACCTAGGGTGGATATTCCTGGAAATACATCCAAGGAAGTTATTTGGGTGGAACTGAGAAATAAGAAAGGGATGATCACCTTATTGGGATTGTATTATAAACCACCACAATAGTCCATGGAACATCGAGAAACAAATTTGTAAGGAGCTTTCAGTTACGTTTGAGAATAATAGAGTGGTTATGATAGGGGATTATAACTTTCCAAACATAGATTGGTGCCATAGTTTTAAGGGTTCCGATGGCGAGAAATTTGTTAAGTGTGCACAAGAACATTTTCTGATTCAGTATATGGATGTACCTACTAAAGAAGGTGCAAAACTTGACCTACTCTTGGTAAAAAAAAGGCAGGGCAGATGACTGAGGTGTCAGTGAGGGAGTACTTTGGGGCCAGCGACCACAATTCTATTAGTGTTAAAATAGTGATAGACAAGATTCAAAAGTTGAAGTTCGAAATTGGAGGATGGCCAATTTTGACAGTGTTAAGCAAGAACTTTCAAAAGTTGATTTGGGGGCAGATGTTCGCTGGTAAAAGGACAGCCTGAAAGATTGGAAGCTTTCAAAAATGAGATAATAAGAATCCAGAGACAATATATTCCTGTTCGGGTGAAAGGCAAGGTTGGTAGGTTTAGGGAATACTGGATGACTAGAGAAATTGAGGTTTTAGTTAAGAAAAAGAAAGCAGCATATGTCAGGTATAAACAATGACTGCAGATGCTGGAAACCAGATTCTGGATTAGTGGTGCAGGAAGAGCACAGCAGTTCAGGCAGCATCCAAGGAGCTTCGAAATCAATGTTTCGGGCAAAAGCCCTTCAAGGGCTTTTGCCCGAAACATTGATTTCGAAGCTCCTTGGATGCTGCCTGAACTGCTGTGCTCTTCCAGCATCACTAATCCAGAATATGTCAGGTATAGACAAGAGAGATCAAGTGAATCCTTAGAATGGTACAAAGGCAATAGCAGTATACTTAAAAGGGAAATCAGGAGGACAAAAAGGGGACATGAGGTAGCTTTGGCAAATAGGGTTAAGGAGAATCTAAATGGATTTTATAAATACATTAAGGGCTAAAGAGTAACTAGGGAGAGAATAGGACCCTTCACAGATCAGCAAGGCAGCCTATGTGTGGAGCCACAGGAGATGGGGGAGATACTAAATGAGTACTTTGCATCAGTGTTTACTGTGGACAAGGACATGGGAGGTAAACAAGGTGGGGAAATAGATGGTGACATCTTGAAAAATGTCCATTTAACAGAGGAGGAGGTGCTTGACGTCTTAAAATGCATAAAAGTGGATAAATCCCCATGACCTGATCAGGTGTACCCTGGAACTCTGTGGGAAACTAGGGAAGTGATTGCAGAGCCCCTTGCTGAGATATTTCTATCATTGAAAGTCACAGGTGAGGTGCTGGAAAACTAGAGGCCAGCTAATGTGGTGCCATTATTTAAGAAAGGTGGTAAGGAAAAGCCAGGGAACTATAAACTGGTGAGCATGACATCAGTGGTGGGCAAGTTGTTGGAGGGAATCCCGAGGGACAGGATTTACATGTATTTGGAAAGGCAAGGACTGAGTAGGGATAGTCAATGTGGTTTTGTGCGTGGGAAATCATGTCTTACTAACTTGATTGGGTTTTTTGAAGAAGTGTCAAAGAGGGATGTTGGGGGCAGAGTGGTGGACGTGATCTATATGGTCCTCAGTATGGCGTTCAATAAGGTTCCTCATGGTAGACTGGTTAGCTAGGTTAGATCTCATGGAATACAGGGAGAATGAGCTATTTGGATACAGGACTGCTTGAAGATAGAAGACAAAGGGTGGTTGTGGTAGAGGGTTGCTTTTCAGACTGGAGACCTGTGACCAGTGATGTGCCACAAGGAACTGATATAAATACATGATTTGGATGTGAACATAGGAGGCATAGTTAGTAAGTTTGCATATGACACCAAAATTGGAGGTGTAGTGGACAACGAAGAAGGTTACCTTTACCTCAGAGTGCAACAAGATGTTGATCAGTGGGCCAATGGGCTGAGGAGTAGATGGAGTTTAATTTAGACAAATGTGAGGTGCTGTATTTTGGAAAGGCAAATGAGGGCAAGACTTATACACATACTGCTAAGGTCCTGGTGTGTGTTTGCTGAACAAAGAGACCTTGGAGTACAGATTCACATTTCCTTGAAAGTAGAGTCGCAGGTAGATAAGTTAATGAAAAAGGCTTTTAGTATACTTCCTTTATTGGTCTGAGCATTGAGTATAGAAGTTGGGAAGTCATGTTGCGGCTATACAGGATATTGGCTAGGTCACTTTTGGAATTTTGTGTGCAATTCTGGTCTCCCTCGTGTTGGAAGGATGTTGCGAAACTTGAAAAGGTTCAGAAAAGATATACAAGGATATAGCCAGGTTTGGAGGATTTGAACTATCGGGAGAGGCAGAATAGCTGGGGCTGTTTTCCCTGGAATGCTAAAGGCTGAGGGGTGACCTTATAGAGGCTTATGAAATCATGAGGGGCATGGAGAGTAAATAGACAAGATCTTTTCTCTGGAGTAGGAGAGTCCAGAACCGGAGGGCCGAGGTTTAGGGTGAGAGGGGAAAAATTTAAAAGGAACCTAAGGGGCAACTTTTTCATGCAGAGGGTTTTGTGTGTATGGAGTGAGTTGCCAGAGGAAGTGGTGGAGGCTGGTGCAATTACAACATTTAAAAGGCATCTGGATGGGTATATGAATAGGAAGGGTTTAGAGGAATATGGGCCAGGTGCTAGCAAATGGGACTAGTTTAGGTTAGGATATCTGGTCGGCGTGGTCGAGTTGGACCGAAGGGTCTGTTTCCATTCTGTACATCTCTATGACTCTATGATTCTAAGATGGAGGTCAAACCGATTTGATTTTCTGTCGAAGATTGTTAAATTTTGGAAATCTGTTCTCTTGGTGGCAGTGAAGGATAAGTCATTTAATGTATTCAGAATTTAATATATTCATTGTGGAGTGGCATGGTATCTCAGTGGTTAGACCTGCTGCCTCATAGTGCAGAAACCTGGATTTGATTTTAACCTCAGGTATGTGTGGAGTTTGCACATTCTCCATGTGTGTGCCTGGGTTCCTCCGGGTGCTTAACTTTCTTCCCACAATCCAAATGTGCAGGTTAGGTGGATTGGCCATGCTAAATTGCCCATAGTGTCTAGGGATATGAAGTTTGGTGGATTAGCCATGCAAAATGCAGAGGTTTAAAAAAAGCATTCTAGGAGTTACGTACAGACCTTCAAATAATAGTCAGGAGCTCAGGTGCAAGATACACCAGGAGATAGAAACGATGTATAGGAAAGGCAAAGTTACAGTGATCATGGAGGATTTCAATATGCAGATTGTCTGGGAAAATCAGGTTGGTAATGGATTGTCAGAAAAGGAATTTGTGAAATGTCTATGAGATGGCTTTTTGGAGCGGCTTGTGGTGGAGCCCATTAGAGAAACAGGCAATTCTGGATTGAATGTTGTGCAATGAGGCAGACTTGATAAAGGAGCTTAATGTGAAGGAATCCTCAGAGGCAATGATCATAATATGATTGAATGTACTCTGCAATTTAAAAGGGAGAAGATAGAATCCGAGATAACATTATTACAGCTAAATATTGGCAACTAAGAGGCATGAGGGAGGAGTTGGTTAGAATTGACTGGGAGAGGAGCCTAGCGGGAAAGACAGTGGAACAGCAATGGCAGGAGTTTCTAGGAGTAATTCAGGAAACACTCCAGGAAACTTCAGGAAGCAGAGGTTCATCCCAAGGAAAAAAAGCATGGTATAGGGAGGATGAGGAAACCATGGCTGACAAGAGAAGTTGGGGACAGCATAAACGCAAAAGAGAAAGCATATACTGTAATGTGTCAAAGGGCAAGGGGAAACCAGAGGATTTGAAAGCTTACAAAGACCAACAGAGGGCAACAAAAAAAGAAACAAGGAGAGAGAAGATTAAATATGCAGGTAAGCTAGTCAGTAATATAAATGAAGACTGTAAGGATTTCTTTCAATATACAAAGGGCTAAAGAGAGACAAAAGTGAATGTTGGGCTGCTGGAAAATGACAATGGAGAGATAGTAGTGGGGAGCAAGGAAATAGCTGAGGAACTGAATAATTACTTCACGTCAGTCTTCTTGGTGAAAGACATGAATAATATTCCAAAAATTCAAGAGAGTAAAGGGGGCAGAGGTGACTATGGTGGCCATCACCAAGGATAAGGTGCTAGAAAAATTGAATGGCCTGAAGGTGATAAATCATCTGGACCAGATGGACTACACCCCCCAGAGTTCTAAGAGAGATAGCTGTAGAGATAGTGGAGGCATTAGTAGTGATCTTTGAGGAATCATTAGAATCAGGGAGGGTCCCAGAGGACAGGAAAATTGCTAATATCACACCCCAGTTTAAAAAGGGAGTAAGGCAAAATATGGAAAATTACGGACTGATTAGTCTAACCTCGGTCATGGGTAAGATCCTGGAATCTATTGTGAAGAATGAGACTTCTGAATACTTGGAAATGCATGGTGAAATAGGGTAAAGTCAGCATGGTCTCATCAAGAGGAGGTCGTGCCTGACAAATCTGGCAGAATTCTTTGAGGAAGTAATGAGCAAGTTAGACCAAAGAGCCAACGGATGTTATCTACCTAGACTTCAAGAAAACCTTTAAAAAGGTGCCACACAGGAGGCATAACAGATCTTGGACACCATGTTAATAAACAAAAATTAACAATTAATTATTAAGAATGTAACTTTAGCAGAACACAGATAAACTATATGACAATCTAATAAATGTAAAATCTAAGCTCAATTTTAAAAATTCTGTCATGAATGGACATCGCAGACATTACCAGTATTTATTTCCCATCACTAGTTGCCCTTGCAAAGGTGGTAGTGAGCTCCCATCTTGAACCACTGCAGACCATGTGCAGTAGGCATGACAACAATGCCATGAGGAATAAATTTCCAGGATTTTGACGCAGCAACACTGAAGGAAGGATGATATGTTGCCAAGTCAAGATGGTGAGTGGGTTGGAGGGGAACTTGCAGGAGATGGTATTCTTTTTTGAATATAAGCCCCCTCTTCAGTTATTGCTAGATAGACAGGCACTGTAAAGGGATACATTAAAAAAGAAATAAAAGGATTCTACTTTGCAAGTTTGACAATGAATACCAGGCCTTCATAAGATCTTTCGATGATGGCTGTATTGCTGGTATATAGGACTGTAAATCTTGTTTCAATTCCAAAGTCACCCATCAGACCTCTGGAGACTTTTACTGATTTCTTACAACTGGGATTCTTTTCTCAGAACTTCCAACAAGGCAATAATTGGAGAATAACTAGAGAGACCAAAACCAAAAAAAAAGCTTCCCAATCTGGCAACTTCTAAAGCAAAACTGCCTTCTGTACAAAAATCCAGTCAGAGCCAATTCACTCTTTATTTTTTCTCTTTCTTTTTCAACATTTTCTGTGATTGACTGGCCAGGACTCATCCTCCCTTGATTGACTAATTCAACATCTAATCAGATCCAAGTCCCTGAGCATCTTGGTACCAAAACATCTACCAGGTTCTGACAGTAATAATTAACCTGCATTACCTTTCCAGGCCAATTCCCCACAGTTCCCCATCAGTCTTTTTTTTTCTCCTGTTTTTAAAAACAAGTTGCTGTTCCTAACTCAAATTTCAATTCTCCATAGATTCAAACCAAAAAGAAGAAGAAGATAAAAGTAGTAGTGGTCTCAACAGTGTCCGCATGAATGGAAGGGGAACATGTGTGTGGAAACCAGAACCGGCGTCAACCTCCTGTAGATGTGGCATACCCTTCTACTCTGGTGTTTCCAGCGATAAATGCCCTCATGACGCAGCAAAGGTGAAGGATAGCCATTGTTGTTCCTCTACCTTGGAATGCCGAGCAGATGGGGGGAGGGCAGTGGCACTATATTCTGTTTAGAGGTGAAGGTCAGAATGGCATAGCATGAAGTCCAGTACTTTTGCGATACAATGCCTTCTTCCACTGGGGCTAAAGAGGGCCAACTAAATTATGTTTTGTGGTTTATTGTAGTACCATGCTGACCGAGGGTACCACTTATTCCTTGGGCTCACTGTTCTAGACAATTGAAAGAAGCACCAAGGCCATGTAATGCATGATGAGAATCCATGAGAGCTGCAGTATTGTGTTGAGTAAGAACATGAGAGCAGGGACAATAGTCTCAACACCCTGCAATGCAGTAACATGGCAACCTGGGCAGGACTCCTTTGTGAACCTTGTTCAATGGAACTGAGCTGTATGAAGTAACCTTTCACTGTCTGTAAATGTTTTGAGGCTGTAGAGGCCAGCATCCCTGATGTAATCCTAACTGCAATTGCAGCTTAATGCTTTTGATCTTTCTTTGTGGTTTGTGCTGTTTAATAAAAATTAAGGTTAGAAGTAGATGGAAGCCTTCACAAGATCTATTTCTCATTCATTCAATCCTAATGAAGCCTCAGGCTAGTATGCACCCTAAAGGAATGACCACTCTCACACAGACCATGTTAGAACATTGTGGGGAGTTCAGGATGACTAGTCTTTCTAACATAATTTTTGTAGTTTCAGCTAAAATGGCTGTTGCCCATGCAGCTGATGATGAAAAGTGAATATATATTCATAAATGTAATAATGTATTCACAATGAAGCTTCACCTATGCTGGCTATGTGCCCTCAGGAGGCTTTCTTTTATCCTTTTGTTGTGGGTAAATCACACAAGCCTCCTTTAATTCGGCTACTTATTAAGAAATCTCACAGAGAATCAAATACTGAAATAATAATTTAAACATTATTACATGTAGCAACCAAAATAAGACCCCTCAAGTAATCACGTTAAGCCTCATAACTCAACTTGACTATTACCTGAATAATGGTGGAACTTACGATTCCAACCAACAGTATCTGTCTCTGGAATTGTCCAGGGTTTGATCCTTATGCAGTGTTGCTGTTTGAAGTTCTGGTGAAGGAGAGTTCTGGTGTTGACTTCTCATATAGTTTTCTCATTCCTCAGAAATAGCTTTTATGTTCCTTGTTACATTTGGCATTAACTGTCTGGGTGAAGACACAGCTTTCTTGTGATTAACAGCTCAAATTCTTCTGCAGGGCAATCAGTTGTCCTTATGGCATAAAGCAGCCAGTAGGTGTCCAAACAGTTTTGTTCTTGTAGCTTTGACTCTTTCCCCTCCTGGGCATGGGAGGATTTGCTTTCAAATCCTATATAAGTTTGTTCTTATCCCTTAATCATTTATTCCAGAAAGATTTTTTGGTGCTTCTTTTCATGTGTAATTTATCTTTGTTGTTTTTGTCAATCCATGAACAGCTATTAAAGTTCTGAACCTTATAATATCACACTTCCCCTCCCACAGCATCTAGGTGCAGTCTTGGGGTCTGCAGCTGCTGTGGCAGTAGACTACCCTATAGTGAAACTGGTTGGCCTTGGAACTTTGGTTGGGTGATTCTGGGGATTTTTGTGGCTGGAGGGCTCGGATATGCTGGGAGTGTCGTAGCTAGAAGCAGGTTTGCTGTCCTTGGCTACAATTACCATAGGGTTGAGATTTGTAGGCATGTTGAAGATAAAGGGCACCTCTGGAGTGTCCTGAGTGGAGACTTTTGGGGACTTGTATATGGTTCCTCCTCTGACTCCATCCTGTTTGCTTGTCAGGAAGAGACACATGAAATGAGGTCCCCATCAAATTGTTATTGGCATTTATCATGGAATGCTGGTTTGTGCATCTCTCCAGCTGATATGGAGGAGGTTGGACCTGGGTCTCCATGGCAGCTGCCAACCTGTCTATGGAGGCAACCAGATGCTCACATGTCCTAGGCAGGCAGCATGATTCAGATGACATTGGTGGACTCCTTGCCTGCCACGCCTGTTTCTGCTGATGCATTGGAAGCACGTTATCAATGGTAGGCACTGTGGGGTCTTCGGGGCTAAGCAGAAATCCAGTCTCAGGCCACCAGTGACCTACAGCATTTCTTCCCCAACCAGCAGCAGAGAGATGGCAGTGAAATGCTCACCAGAATCTGTCCCTGATGATAACACACCCCCTGAGCTGGAGGAGAGTGCATGAGTGAAATGCTCACCTTGCTGGTGCTTCCTTCAGAAGGATCCATGGCTTCTTCCCCAGAGGGGAAGAGGAGATATATCCTGAGGAGCTGGTCTCTTCACAATGGAAAGTGTATGTGGATATCACCTGTTCCTGCAGGAGACAAGAGAGAGGATGGTTTGTGTCATAACATTGGAAGCTTGGACACATTAAGAAACCATTCACAGTGCTTGTAATGGGAGCACAGCACAACACGTCACAATGATTAGGACACAGGTGGTCACAGCCTCAACTCATGAGTGATCATGGTCACTGTCACTAGGCAAGGATTCATTCCACGGAGGGGACAGGAGACAAATGTCTGACACCCCACCACCCATCTTGGCTCTCTCCACCTTCTTGCGGGATATTCTTCTGAAATGAGACAAAGGGAAGGATTGTGTGAGATGATAGTGGATGGCATAATGGTTAGTGATGAGATCTCACAGGAGCTCTACAAAATTCCCCAAATTGGACACAGTCAATTTTTAATGTAATTCAGGCTTTTGTGATCATTAAAGAAACCTGATTGATTGATTTTTAAAATTTTAAATCTAATATGCATAAAGCATGCGATTAGCCATATCAGAAACTGGGTAAAATCATTAAATTATGTGGTCACATTTGGAACAATAGAACTTGAGTTCAACAGTGCATTCCTTCCATCTTGATCATAACAGCCATCAATTTGAACACTGCAAACAAACAAGAAGCTGATACTGAACAGATCATTGAACAGAACAGTCACAATCAAAAGGACAAAACAAATTTAAGTATAGGCTAAGACATGAGGATGACCCCTTTCTCTTTCTCAGAATAATGGCACAATCTATTACATGCACCGAAGAGACCAGATAGGATCTGTTTAACATCTCATCCAACACAAATAAATGATTAAATGCATTTATTTAGTTGCTGTCTTTCATGTAAAAAGATGGTAGCAGATTTTTCTCTTATTGTCTAAGGGTGCAGAATCACACTGATGGAATTTATAGCAGCAAATTGAGCACAGAGGATTGTGTGCCTGTAACATAGACCATCCAATTAAATAAATAAGAGGAGAAGTCTCTCATCCATTCTTACTCTATGGGCTCTTTCCATGGTCAACATCTTCAGCCATGCACTGTATAAAGAAAAAGTGCTGCATATAAATTAAATGATTTCAGAGCTCAGTCTTCTTTCTGTGTTACTTTGCTTTGAAGTCTGCTGCAGTCTTGTAGGCTCAGAAAATACTATGACGTGATGTTTAGGTGATGTGAAAGTTTAGGACTTGACCTTCAAAGATTCTTTTTACTATGTTATAAATTTAAGAATTTGCAATTGATTTTTCTCTTCCAATTGTTTTTATAAGAAAAAGCAAATCGCTTACTATAAAGTTTAGTCACTATATGGTATGATAAGACTGAACAAACTACTGCATAGATACATAATTCTTTTATATCAGTTTTATGCATCTTCCAAGGCTAATTAATTGACACTACAATTATAGTTTTCTACTCACTCAAGTCCCACATGATGAAGTTGATTGTGAATGCCACTATTGTTCACATCCAAAAACTGAAAAAAAGCACTGAAATTAGTGTAATCTCAATGGTTATTTCCAGCAATACAGTGGCCTTGAAGCAAAAGGATCCAGCGTGACACATCTTCCCATTTATCCTGTATCTTGTTTTGTGTAGGTGAAAAACGTCAAGAATAATTCTTCAAAGATTGTTCTCATAAGGCCAGGGAGCAACTGATTGAGTAACCTGTATTCTAAGTTGCTCATAAATAGTCATCATAAATAAATGTTGCTATTTTAACAATGTCGAGCTAAGGTGAAGTACCACCTTTTCTTACATATCATTGCTAGCTGCCAGGAAGTTATCATGACTCTAATCATGTTAATCCTTCCATGACTACTTAATTGCCTATAACATTGTTATTATAGGATGTCAGTAGGCCACAGAAAAATATAAACACTGACTATGCAACTGTTCTCCCAATAGGGATGGTGTACAAAGAAAGGTTATCAGGGACACAGAATAAGCCATTACCTTATTTTATGTATTAGAATGGGTGTAAAATCACAGGTCATTCTCTTTTACATTTCCTGTTATATACTACCATAGTCTCCTGGTAGGCTGGATTACAGATCAAGTTCCTGAAGTTTGAAAATGACTCAATTTTACAGACAATGAGGTTGACAGCATGAAGGATTCATAAAATAATAAAAAAACATTTTGAAGTCCAACATTCAACTTGATTTATAAAAGCTGACAGTTACTTGATTGATCGAACTTGAAACAATATTGTAAAATAACTATATCAAAAAGTGATTATAAACAATTTACACAAAATGTTTGAGTAATACTCTAGAATCACAAACAAAAAAAAAGTACTTTGATGTTGTCATGTCTGTGCCAGTTTTTTGAAAGAGTTATTTAATTAATGCTGCTCTCTTGCACTTTTCCCATAGCCCCGTTTCTCAATTTCAGGTCGGTACCCAACAAATTTTCAAAAGTTGCTATTGAATCTGCTTTTAGGCAATTCAGCATAAATTATTATAATACACTGCACCTAAAAATAAAATATTATCATCTCTCCTCCACCACTCCACCATTTGCTAAAACGGTGTGCTCTTAAATACTGATCCCCCTTACAGTGGAACCAGTTGCTGGCTAACTTGATCACAAATCCTCAAAACTTTGAATACTTTTATTAAACATCTCCTTAGCCTGCTTTGCTCTAAGAAGACTATTTTAAATGAATGCAGCATGAAAATTGCATCTGGCTGAAGACTACTAGCCAGAAGTTATTGGTCTAAAAACTGGATTGTGATGTACCTCATTTACATTTTCCTAGTCATTTAGGACTCAGTGGTTCAAGGCTATGCTGTTCTTTCATTTCAAGGCAATGCTTCTGTTATGCTGAGCATCAGGATCTCATATTCTGAATGTGTTGCTCTTTTAGATTATGTTCCAACAGTTGATTATAAATGCAGTGGCCATATTGTGTCCACTTAACACTGTGTATAACTAAGGTAAACCTGCATAAAACCCTATTCTAAAGAACTGGGAACCTAAGAGTTTGGATCCTTTTTGATCTGACTTACTGGCAGATATTCCAGGAGTTGACTTTGTCTTGGCTACTTGTCAGGAATTTAATACTGCCAATATACTAGCAGCCTATCATGGAAATGTTGGCCATTTAAACGTGCAGTATTTTCTGTTCATCATCTGCTGTACCTTTTTTTGACGATGATTGACGTTGACACTAATGACATTCAAAACGGGGCACAACTCTTCAGTCCAAATCATCCATGCCTACCAGATATCCTAACCTAATCTAGTCCCATTTGCCAGCACTTGGCCTATATCCCTCTAAACCCTTCCTATTCATATACCCATCCAGATGCTTTAAAGTGTTGTAATTGTATCAACCTTCACCACTTCCTCTGGCAGCTCATTCCACACACGCACCACCCTCTGTGTGAAAAAGTTGCCCCTTAGGTCTGTTATGAAGATGTGAGTGTACTTTAAGAGAGTTAAAAGCAGCAGAATTACCGGACACAGCACCAAGTGTTCTCAATAAGGCAACAATGTCACACTTGGTCGAACAACTCACTTAGCTCATTGCCTGGAGACAAAAACAAATTCGAATTCGGCCAATCAGTTTAAACTATACCCTGAAAAATATTAAACTCCAATCCAGTTTGAATTTAGTATATTGACAATCTTAAAACCCAATGCCACAATCCAATGCTTTGGGGTACAGGACCGGGGAGAATTGAACAGTTGAGAGGAGAACTGACAAGCCCAACATGTAAACAGCCTGCCTGAAAATAGCTCTCTTAAAAGTATCTTTTTGATCAGTAACCTGTGGCGCAGAAATTCCTAAGAAGAAGAAAAGAAGACACAGGAAGATCCAAATAGAAGAACGAAAGCTGCCTGGTTTTGAGATAAGAAGTATGATTTTTTAAAATCTTAATTGGGAGTTTTATCAGACTAGTATTATAGAAGGAAAGTAAAAGATAGGTTAGAGGAAGAAATTGTAAGTAGTGGTGAGTTAATTATCCTCTGTGATACTTTAAGAAATAAAATTGTTAATTTTTACTTCAAATAGTTCTTGGCAACTTGAGGTTTTACTGATTACTGCACAGGATAAATCTTTTTGTGGTTTAAAATTTGCAGGAGGGTTTCCCCTGTTTCATAACAGATTTGGGGGCTCATGTCCATGATTTGAACTGGTTTAGATAGAGTTGAATAGATTTGGGGGTACGAAAAATCCCAACAGATTTAGAAATAAAAGCAAATTACTATGGATGCTGGAATCTTTGACATCTCCGATCAGCTTTGACAAAGGGTCAGTTAGACTCAAAATGTCAGCTCTTTTCTCTCCTTACAGATGCTGCCAGACTTGCTGAGATTGTCCAGCATTTTCTCTTTTTTGCCAACAGATCTAAACACTTGCAGATTAGTATCCTAGATCTTTAAATAAAATGTAGATGAGGCAATTTGTTTAATTTCAGTGACTTGTGGTTGGTTAAATTAAAAGTGAGAGAAATGGCTCTTAAAATTGCTAAAGAGGTTCTGGGATTTGACGATGATTCTTAAATTTACCAAGAAAGTTTAGAAGGAAAGAAAAAGGCCATACTTTTGGAATTAGCAAGTAAGTTAGATTTGGGTTTAACCAAGGACAAAAGTAAAGCTGAAAGTGTAAAGGTATTACTCAAACATTTAGGTGTGTCAGAGACACAGACAAGTGCTGTAGAGGTAGAAAAACTTAAATTACAATTGCTGAAAATTGAGTTAGAAGGCAAACAAAGGGAGAAAGGGAAAGACAGAGAGAAGAAAGAGAGAGAGAGAAGGTTCTTAGCTGAGCAAAGAGAGATAGAGAGAGAAGAAAGGGAGAGAGAAAAAGAGAGAGAATTTGAATTTGAGAAATTACAACTTAGTCAGTAAAGCCAAATTAACAGGATGGAGATTAAAAGAGAAGGTAGTGATATATATATAAATATGACAAAACTCTGCCACATTTTGATGAGAGAGATGTTGAAGCCTTCTTTATTTCATTTGAAAAATTGGCTAACTAGGTGGAGTGGTCCAAGGATATATGGGTAATGCTAGTTCAGACTAAATTGGTAGGCAGAGCAAGTGACATATTTGCCCCGTTGTCAGATGAGGGGTCAAGAGATTATGAAGAGGTTAAACAGGCTATTTTAAGTGCTTATGAATTTGTACCAGAAGCACATAGTGGTTCAGAAACACAAGAAAGGAACCAGGTCAGACTTATGTTGAGTTCGAAAGAATTAAACATGGTCATTTAGATCAATGGGTGCATGCTTTGAAAATAGATAGGACATTTGAGGATCTAAGAGAGACTATTCTGCTGGAGGACTTTAAAAACTCACTTCCAGAGATGGTAAGAATTCACATGGAGGAACAGAAAATTCAAGAAGTGAGAAGGACAGCAGAATAATCAGATGAGTACATGTTGGTGCATAAGACTAGCTACCGGCCAGAATTTTGTCCTGTGATGGATAGAAGTTGGGAGAAGGGGTGATCCAATACTGCTATACCAAGAGTAGAGAGCACTGGTAAGATTTTACCACTGGATAAAAAAGAAGCCCAAGAGGGTGGAAAGGAGGTGAAAGGCCTCAAGTGTTTCCACTGTGGTAAAATGGGACACGTAAAGAGACAGTGCTGGTCATTAAAGAAAGGCACTGTGGGAAAAGATATGGTAAAAGAAGCTAAGCTAATGGCATTAATGAAGGTAGTAAAGGTGACCCCAAGAGCCGATGAGCTGCAGGTAATTGCACAGCCAAGGGGGCTAGGTATGGAGTTAGTACCTGATCTCTACAAAGAATTCATCTCTGTGGGTAAAGTTTACTCAGAAAGAACAGGGGGAGAAGGACAAGAAGTTATAATTTTGAGAGATACAGGATCTAACCAGTAGCTGATAGTAAGGGATGATGAATATAAACTCTTTCTGCTCTGTTACCTGAGTGTGTGGCAATTTGTGGGATAGATGGACAGAAATTTAGCGTTCCCCTATGTAAGGTCGGATTGGAGTGCCAACTCAAGACTGGGGAAATTACAATGGGAGTGATTGACAGTGTAAGTTCCAGGAATTCAGTTTGTTCTTGGGAATGACTTGGCAGGATCCAAGGTGGGAGTGACATCCCTTGTTGTGGAGAAGTCCAAGGAAGACCAAGAAACTGAGGAGTTAAAACAGAAACATCCTGGTATTTTCCCAGACTGTGTGGCAACCAGATCCCACTACCATAAGTCACAGCACGAAGCGAAAAGTAAAGAGAAAGATGAAGGAGTTGAGGTTCAGTTAGTGGACACCCTGTTTGACATAATGGTGCAGGAAAAGCCTGAACAGACAGAGGGTCAGACAGAAGTGTTTAGTCTTGAAAGGCTAAGAGACTTGCAACAGCAAGACAAGACGATAAAAGATATACCTGTGGATGCGTACTCTGAAAAGGAGGCAGAGAATATTCTGGAGGGTTATCCAAAAGACAGAATCCTAAGGCAGAAATGGAGACCACGGCAGGTTAGTGCAGAGGAGAAATGGGCTGAAGTGCACCGGATTGTGTTGCCGGTAGCATACAGACAGGAAATGTTATGGGTAGCAGATGAACTACCTGTAGAAGGTAACCTAGAGATACGAAAGACTCAGGCTAAAAGTACAAAAACATTTTTATTGGCCTGGAATACACAAGATGTGGTTAACTTTTGCCATACATGCCATATATGCCAAATGGTAGGTAAGCCATAAGCGGTAATAAACTTTGTTGCCAATTCCCTCATTTGAAGAACCTTTCACTCCGGTTATAATTGATTGTGTGGGTCCCCTCCTGAGAACTAAAAGTGGGAACCAGTACTTGTTAACCATGATGGATGTGTCTACCAGATTTCCAGATGCAACTCCATTACGGAGTATCAAGGCAAAGAGGCTAGTAGAAGAGTTAGTAGCTTTCTTCACACAATATGGGCTACCCAGAGAGATTCAGTTGGACTCAGGGTCAAATTTTACTGCTAGGCTGTTTAAGGAGGTTATGGATAGCCCTTTAAATCCAGTGCGTATCATCCTGAGTCCCAGTGAGCTTTAGAAAGGTGGCATCAGACCTGAAGGACAATGTTGAGAGCATACTGTCAGGATTACCTGAATGATTGGGATAAAGCTATCCCATTCGTATTGTTTACCATTAGAGATGCCCCAAATGAATCTACTCAGTTTACTCCCTTTGCGTTAATATTTGGTCACAAAGTGAGAGGCTCTTTGAAATTAATTAAAGAAAAATTGACAGGACCAAAGTTGGAGATCTCGCACTTAGACTATATATCAGAGGAGAGGGAGAGATTAAACTGAGTAGGTGAGTTAGCTAAACAGCACCTAAAGAGGGCACAATGTAGAATGAAGCAGATGTCAGATAAAAGCTCTGAGACTCAGATGTTTTCCCAAGGAGATAACATGTTAGTACTGTTATAAGTGATGGGAGATCCCTTCAAAGCCAGGTTTAGTGGTCCCTCTCAAATTGAGAAAAAGTTGAGTCAGGTGAACTATCTAGTAAAGATACCAGTTAGAAAAAAAAGGTATCAGGTATGTCATATGAACATATTCAAATGGAATTACACTAGAGAGAAAGAATTGGAGAAACAGGTATTAATTACTACCCCGCAGAGTGAGGAATCAAATTCAAATGATATGGATTTTGAGGTGCCTCAAAATAGATTAAAAAAAGAAATCCTTGATAAGTGGGATAGATTAGTAAGTTATCTGTCTCAGGAGCATGGAACACAGTTGAAAGATTTGTTATTGCAGTACAAGGACAGATGTAAGAATCAGATGGGGAGAACTAATGCTATTGTACATAAAGTAAAAGTAGGAATTACTGCTCTGATAAAACAACACCACAATCGGCTTAATCCTTTCAAGGCCAGACAGGTCCAGATGGAGGTGGAGGCCATGCTTGACGAGAACATCATTGGACAAGCTAAAGCGAGTCGAGTTCGCCGATCGTCTTAGTTCCCAAACCAGATGGGACTCAATGATTCGTGGATTATTGGAAGGTCAACACCATTACAACATTGGACTTATATCCAATTCCTAGATTGGAGGACTGTATTGAGAAAGTTGGACAAGCTAATTACATCACAAAGTTGGACTTAATGCATGGTTACTGGCAGGTACCTTTAAGAGAGACGGTGGAGGAAACTTTTTCATTTGTAACTCCAAATGGGCTATATCAGTTTAAAGTGATGCCCTTTGGAATAAAAAACGCAATTGCCACATTCTAAAGACTCATGAATAGAGTTGTGGCTGGGTTAACAAACTGTGCAGTCTGTTTGGACGATATAGTGATCTTTAGTCAGTCCTGGAAAGATCACATGGTACAGTTGGCAGAGCTCTTTGAACGCCTATGAGAAGCAAAACTGGTGATAAACTTAAATAAAACTGAATTCGCGAAAGCAGAGGTGACGTTCTTGGGACATAAAATCGGTCATAGAAGGTTGACCCCATGGAACGCAAAGATTAAGGCCATTGAGGAATTTCCACGACCAACCTCAAAGAAAGAAGTGCTTCGATTCTTAGGACTCAGCGGATCCTATCGGAAGTTTGTTCCAAACTTCAGCAGTATAGTGGCACCATTAACCAATTTGCTGAACAATAACACAAAGTTTCAGTGGACAGAACCATGCCAGGAGGCATTTGACCATTTGAAATCAATATTAACCACCAAACCAGTTTTAGGTACATCAAACTTTTCAAAACTTTTTAAAGTAGCCATTAATGCTAGTGACATTAGAGTTGGAGCTGTACTCCTACTGGAAGATAAGGATGGGATTGAACTGTCAGTTGGTTACTTATCGAAGAAGATCAACATCCTGCAAAGAAAATACTCCACAATTGAAAAGGAACTATTGAGTTTGGTACTGGCCTTACAACATTTTAATGTGTATGCCACGAACAGTATGTCAGAGACAGTTGTGTACACTGATCACAATCCGCTTACATTCTTAGGACCTTTTAAAGATAAGAACATGAGACTAAAGCATTGGAGTCTAATGTTACAAACTTCAAATTTAAAAATCATACATGTTGCGGGTTGGAAGAATGTAATCACAGATGCGTTATTATGGATTTAACTGATAGTGTTCAGATGACATTTGTCTTTATTTAATGTTATACATATACAGATATATGGGAAAACATTAAGGTGAACTTATATTAAAGTTATCTGTATTTTAGGGTAATGTGTTTTAAAAGCAGAGGAAAAATGAAGCTGTCTTTTCATTATGACAGTTCATTTTTTCTTAAGGGGGAGCTGTTATAAAGATGTGGCTGTTCTTTAAGAGTTAAAAGCAGCAGAACTACCGGACATAGCACCAAGTATTCTCAATAAGGCAACAATATCACACTTGATCAAACAACTCAATTAACTCGTTGCCTGAAGACAAAAACACATTCGAATTCAGATAATCAGTTAATTATACCCCCAAAAATATCAAACTCCAATCCAGTTTGAATTTAGTATATTGACGACCTTAAAAGCCAATGACGCAATCCGATGCTTTGGGGGTATAGGACCGGGGAAAATTGAACATTTGAGAGGAGAACTGACAAACCCAACATGTAAACAGCCTGCCTGAAAATAGCTCTCTTAAAAGTACCTTTTCAATCAGTAACCTGTGATGCAGAAATTCCTAAGAAGAAAAGAAGACACAGAAAGATCCGAAGAGAAGAACGAAAGCTACCTGGTTTTGAGATACGAATTGTGATTTTTAAAATCTTAATTGGGAGTTTTATTGGACTAGTGTTATAGAAGGGAAGGTAAAAGATAGTTGAAAGATAGGAAGAAATTGTAATAAGTGGTTAGTTAATTATTCTCCGTTATTTTGGGAAAAGATCTGCCCCCTGCCTACCCATACTAGGCCCACACAGGACATAGGAAAGCAAACTTGACCAAACTATACCAGAAACACCCAGAATACCTCAGCAGGGTCCAAACAGGCTGACAGGTGAAACCAGACAGCATTCACAGACAAGGGAATACACTTCCCAAAACTCACTAACAATACCAAGTCAACACAGCTGTCCCAAAACCCTGAGGGCAGTCTCATAACACAACAATGCTAAGGCCACACAAAGAACAGGTCAGACAGAGAGGCACCACCAAGGACATTGCTCCCAGGACAGGACAATGGAAGCACCTTACTGGTTCAAATGAGACCTTCTCACCTATGTGCAAAGAGAATTGGAATCTCCTGACCCATTGATACTGTCAGGATGTTGCATTGTATAGGGAGTTGTTTTTCAATAATCATCATTGTAACTAGAATACTCCATTTCCAAATACATTGTCCCTTTCCCCATTTTAATTAACCTTATTGTACAAGATTCCTATAAAGCCTAGCTTCATCCTCAGCTAGAGGAAGAGAATTCACAGCTACCTGGACAGACTGTCTGTGCTTTTTCAGCTTAGTTAATTTCTGTTCCGCGATATCGCCGTACTAATAAACTGTTTGTCAATTTCACTTCGAACTGTGCTTTGTGATCTCTAATTTATTGGGCTAATTTTTCCGACAGCTATACTTTAAGAAATAAAGTTGTTTAATGTTTACTTTAAATAGTTCTTGACCACTCGAATTTTTACAGATTACTGCATGGGATAAATCTTTTCTGTGCTGCTAGTTTTAAATTTTGCAGGAAGGTTTACCCCGTGTCGTAACAGATCCCTTTTAAATCTTTCCTCCTTCCCCTTTTATATCTTGGAGGGCAAAAAGGGGTCATGAGATGGCTTTGGCAAATAAGAGTTAAGGAGAATTCAAAGGGATTTTATAAATGCATTAAGGACAAAAGGGTAACTCGGGAGAGAATAGGGCCTCTCTCCGAAACGTCGATTTCGAAGCTACTTGGATGCTGCCTGAACTGCTGTGCTCTTCCAGCACCACTAATCTAGAATCTGATTTCCAGCATCTGCAGTCATTGTTTTTACCTCCTCTCAAAGAACAGCAAGGTAGTCAATATGTGGAGCCACAGGAGATGGGGGAAGATATTAAATGAGTACTTTGCATCAGTGTTTACTGTGGAGATGACATGGAAGATATAGAATGTGGGGAAATAGATGGTGACATCTTGAAAAACGTCCATATTACAGAGGAGAGAATGTCTTGGAATGCATAAAAGTGGATCAATCCCCCGGACCTGATCAGGGGTACCGGAGAACTCTGTGGGAAGCGAGGGAGGTGATTGGTGGGCCTCTTGCTGAGATATTTTTATCATCAATAGTCACAGGTGAGGTGCCAGAAGACAGGAGGTTGTCTAACATGGTGCCACTATTTAAGAAAAGTGGTAAGGAAAAGCCAGGGAACTATAGACTGATGGTGGGCAAGTTGTTGGAGGGAATCCTGAGGGATAGGATTTACATGTATTTGCAAAGGCAAGGATTGATTAGAGATACTCAACATGGCTTTGTGCATGGGAAATCATGCCTCATGAACTTGATTGAGTTTTTTGTTACTTCTTCAAAGGATTGATGAGGGCAGAGCAGTGGACGTGATCTATATGGACTTCAGTAAGGTGTTCAACAAGGTTCCCCATGGGAGACAGGTTAGCAAGGTTAGGTCTCATGGAATATAGGGAGAACTAGCCATTTGAATACAGAACTGGTTGGAAGGTAGAAGTCAGAGGGTGGCGGTGGAGGTTTGTTTTTCAGACTGGAGGCCTGTGACCAGTGGTGTGCCACAAGGATCAGTGCTGGGTCCACTTCTTTTCGTCCTATTTATATAAATAATTTGGATGTGAACATAGTAGATTATAGTTAGCAAGTTTGCAGATGACACCAAAATTGGAGGTGTAATGGACAGTGAAGAAGGTTACATCAGAGTACAACAGGATCTTGATCAGATGGGCCAATGGGCTGACAAGTGGCAGATGGAGTTTAATTTAGATAAATGTGAGGTGCTGCATTTTGGAAGAGCAAAATCTTAGCAGGACTTATACACTTAATGGTAAGGTCTTCATGTGTGTTGCTGAACCAAGAGACCTTGGAGTGCAAGTATATTGTTCCTTAAAAGTGGATGATGAAGATGGAGTTTGGTATGCTTTCCTTTATTGATCAGAGCACTGAATTGGGAGGTCATGTTGCAGCTATACAGCACATTAGTTGGGCCACTTTTGGAATATTCGTTATTTAGATGAGGGAACTAAGTGTACTGTAACCAAATTTGCAAGTGACATAAAAGTAATGGGCAGACAAGTGATAAGGGTGACACAAAGAGTCTGCAGAGGGTTATAGATATATTAAGTGATTGCACACTTGGCACACTTTCCTCATTCCTGAAGAAGGGCTCATGTCCGAAAGGTCGATTCTCCTGCTCCTTGGATGCTGCCTGACCTGCTGCACTTTTCCAGCAACACATTTTCAGCTCTGATCTCCAGCATCTGCAGTCCTCACTTTCTCCTAATAGCAGAAATGTAAAAGGTGAACAATAATTAAATAGTACAGTTACTATTAGGTTTTCATGTTTTTATTCATTGTTCCAAATTAATCGTAGGACCATTATTGGCTATAATTTGACAGGCAGCTTTGTTCAATTCTCCCAGATAATGTAGTCCTGCCATCTACTAATACTACTAAATGTAATTTGCTTGCAATCCTTTTCAACAGATGTTGCAACTGGGATAATATTCATTTTATCCTAAGCATTATCAAGGAAGTGAAGAGGCCACTTTCAATTCTTTTAACATAATATATAATTTCCAACACTAACAGGAACTCAGTAATGCAGGTCTAAAGATAATTTTGGCAGTGAATATTTAGTCAGCTACACTGAGGCATCCTTTCTGTCTTGTACATCAGGGTGACAAAGTGACAAAGCTCAAATGGTGCAATATTTCTATTAGATTGTACCTTTGACAAAAATAAGTGGATGAGAAAAAAGGGGTATTAGTAGAAAAGAGCAGAAAGATTAGTAGAAAAGATCAGAAAAAAACTTTGAGGCCAAGTCTCAATAGCAAAGCTGAGAACAGAAATATATACAACCTCATACAACCTCTGCACTCATTGACTTAATCTTTCCCTCTTTCTATGCGGTGGCTCCCTGTCACAGGATTCTGGGAAGAAGAAAGTTGCTGATCTTTGATTGAGGGTATGTGTAATGCTCATGGAGACCATGATTTTTGGAAAAGCACAAAGTGCTGGAAAAACTCAATAGGTCTGGCAGCATCTGTGGAGAAAGAAACAGAGTTAACATTTTGAGTCTGATATGACTTCTTCAGAGTTGGATGGGTTGGAAAATAGCAGTTTTGACAGGCAGAAGAGAGGCAAGACCAACAGAAGGCGTGGCAACCCAGTGCAAAGAACAAATGGGGTTGGTAATTTGGGTGCAAGAGAAATAGTGATGTAAAGTAGGTGTAAATTAAGGTTTGGAAGGGTGAAAATGAGTCCTCTCAGAGAGCAAAGTAGATAAGACACGATTATGGAGGTGGGGATGGGGTTGGGAGAACTTAAGAAAAATGGAGGGCAAATGTCATGAGACTCAAGTAGAAAGATAAGCAGCAGGTTAGCATGTTTGCAGGGTTTCAGTTTGAGGCAGGCTAGGAATGAATCAAAAATGAATGATAACTTAGGGCATATTACTAGAGATGCTGAAAATCATGAGGATAAGAAAATTAGCATTAAACCGCTTTATCTAAATGCTCGTTGTATTCGTAACAAAGCAGATGAATTAACGGCACAAATCATTGTGAATGGTTATGATGCAGTAGGCATCACAGAGACATGGTTGCAGGGTGTTCAGGATTGGCAGTTAAACTTTCAAGGATTTACAACTTATCGAAAAGACAGGGAGACGGTCAGAGGGGGTGGGGTTGCCTTGTTGGTTAAGAATAAGACTAAATCTATGGCACTGAATGACATAGGGCCAGATGATGTGGAATCTGTGTTGGTGGAGTTTAGGAAACACAAAGGCAAAAAAAAACCATAATGGGAATTATGTGCAGACCACCCAGGGTCAGGACCAGGGACGCAAGATGTACCAGGAAATGGATAGGGCACGTCCAAAAGGCAAGGTCACACAGTTATCACGGGGTCTTCATTATACAGGTGGACTTGGTGAATAATGTTGCTGGTGGATCCAAAGAAAGGGAATTCATGGAATGCTTACACGGATGGCTTTTTGAAACAGATTGCAATGGAGCCCACAAAGGAGCAGGCTATCTGGACTTAGTTCTATGTACAGTAATGAGCCAGACTTTATAAAACATCTTTAAGTAAGGGAACACCTTGGAGGCAGCAATCATAATTTGGTAGAGTTCAATTTACAGTTTCACAGAGAGAAGGCAAAATCAGATGGAATGGTGTTACAGTTAAATAAAGGTAATTACAGGGGCATGAGAGAGGAACTGACGAAAATCGACTGGAAGCAGAGTCTAGTGGGGAAGACAGTAGAGCAACAATGTAATTGAGGACAGAGTACAGAGGTTCGACCCAAAGAAAAGAAAGATTATCCAGGGAGGGGTTAGACAGCCATGGCTAAGAAGGAAATCAGGAAATGTATCAAAGAGAAGGAGAGAGTCTATAAAGTGGCCAAGAGCACTGGGAAATCAGAAGATTGGGAAGACTACAAAAACAAACAGAGGATAACAAAGAAAGAAATAAGGAAGAAGAGGATCAAATATGAAGGTAAGCTAGCCAGTAATATTAGAAATGACAGTAAAGGCCTCTTTCAACACATAAGAAACAGACGAGAGGCAAAAGTAGACATTGGGCCGCTCCAAATTGATGCTGGAAGGCTAATGCTGGGAGATAAGAAAATAGCTAAAGAACTGCATAAGTACTTTGTGTCAGTCTTCACAGGGGAAGACATGAGTAATATCCCAACAATTAAGGAGAGTCAAGGGACAGAGTTGAGAATGGTAGCCATTACAAAAGAGAAAGTGCTAGAAAAGCTAAAAGGTCTAAAAATTGATAAATCTCCTGGCCCCGATAGGCTACATCCTAGAGTTCTGAAAGAGGTGGTTGAGGAAATAACGAAGGCGCTGACTGTGATCTTTCAAAAATCACTGGAGTCAGGGAAAGTTCCAGATGATTGGAAGATCGCTGTTGTACACCCCTTGTTCAAGAAAGGATCAAGACAAAAGATGGAAAATTATAGGCCAATTAGCATAACCTCGGTTGTAGGTAAAATTCTAGAATCCATCATTAAGGATGAGATTTCTAAATTCTTCTAAGTACAGGATTGGATTAGAACAAGTCAGCATTGATTTAGTAAGGGGAGGTTGTGCCTGACGAACCTGTTAGAATTCTTTGAAGAGGTAACAAATAGGTTAAACCAGGGAAACCAGTGGATGTGGTCTATCTAGACTTCCAAAAGACCTTTGAAAAGGTGCCTCACAGGAGGCTGCTGAGTAAGACCCATGGTGTTTGAGGTGAGCTACTGGCATGGATTTAAGATTGGCTATCTAACAGAAGGCAGAGAGTGGGATAAAAGGTTCTTTATCGGAATGGCAGCTGGTGACAAGTGGTGTCCCGCAGGGTTCTGTGTTGGGGCTGCAGTTGTTCATTTTATATATTAATCATCTGGATGAAGGGACTGGGGGCATTCTGGCGAAGTTTGCCAATGATACAAAGTTAGGCGGACAGGCAGGTAGTACTGAGAAAGTGGGGAGGCTGCAGAAAGATTTAGACAGTTTAGGAGAGTGGTCCAAGAAATGGCTGATGAAATTCAATGTAAGCAAGTGCGAGGTCTTTCACTTTGTAAAAAAGAATACAGGTATGAACTATTTTTTAAATGGTGTGAAAATTCACAAAACCAAAGTACAAAAGGGATCTGGGAGTGCTAGTCTAGGATTCTGTAAAGGTTGATTTGCAGGTCGAGTCCATGATTAAGAAAGCAAATGTAATGTTGTCGTTATTGAGGGTCCCACGCCTCAGGAAGGACATACTGGCACTGGAGTGTGTCCAGCGGAGATTCACACGGATGATCCCTGGAATGGTAGGCCTAACATATGATGATCGGCTGAGGATCCTGGGATTGTATTCAATAGAGTTTAGAAGATTGATGGGAGATCTAATAGAAACTTACAAGATAATGCATGGCTTAGAAAGGGTGGTGCTGGGAAGTTGTTTCTATTAGGTGGGGAGACTTGGACCAATGGGCACAGTCTTAAAATTAGATGGGGTCAATTTAGAAAGGAAATGAGGAGACATTTCTTCAGCCAGAAATAGGTGGGCCTGTGGACTTCATTGCCACAGAGCACAGTGGAGGCCGGCAAGTTAAATGAATTCAAGGCAGAGATTGATAATTCTTTGCAAGATCAAGAATATAAGGGCTACGGGGAGAGTACAGGTAAGTGGAATTGAAACGTCTATCAGCCATGATTAAATGGTGGAATGGACTTGATGGGCTGAATGGCCTTGCTTCCACTCCCATGTCTTATGGTCTTATGATCAGCTGTGAAGTTGTGGCGTTCAATATTGAGCTGTAGAGGTTGTACAGTGTCTAAGTGGAGTATGAGGTTTTGTTCCTTGAGTTTGTGTTGTGCTTCATTGGAACACTGCAGCAAACTGAGGACAGAAATGTGAGCATCAGAACAAGAACGTTTATTGAAATGGCAAGTAACTGGAAGGTCGGGGTTATTCCTTTGGACAGAGTACAAGTGTTCTGCAGAGCGGTCTCCAATCTACATTTAGGCTCACCAATGTAAAAGTGACCACATTGTGAGCAGCAAATATAGTAGACTACACTGAACAAAATACAAGTAAAATGCAGCTTCAGCTGGAAGGTGTATTAGGGGCCTTGGACAGTGAGGAGTGAGTAGGTGATTGGGCAAGTATTACACCTCCTGCAATTGCATGGGAAGGTGCCTTGGAGAGTGAGGAAGTCTTAGGAGTGATGGAGGAGGGGACAGGGTATCACAGAGGAATGGCCCCAGTAGAATGCTGACAGAGGGGAGGAAAAGATATGTTTGGTGATGACATCCTGCTGGAGGTGGCAGAAATGTAGGACCTTGACTTTGGTTGCAGAATGATGTGTGTCCGTATTGGCCTGGGCTAGCCATCTGTGTGAAACCAACAAAGGTACTGAGTCAGAGACTGGCAAGAGAGCAGATGTGCAGTCCTCCTGAGAGAGGACAACACAAGTCTCTTTCATGAAGCAAATGCTACAGTAATGATGCTGGGTCTTTATGTCATCTCTGCTCTATGTGAAAACAGGGTGTGTGCGCATATTAATCTGCTAAAGGACCTTGTCTCTACACTCATGTTACTAGACATGCTCACTTAAATGGATTGAAAATCAGATGCTTAATCCCACATCCTCAGTGGAAGCTGTTCATGTTGCCAGTGACTCTGTCATCAGAGGCTCCAGTGCCAAGTTTGGAGTTTAGTACTTGTTCCATGATTGACTTAATAAAGCCCTGGAGTTCCTTACACAATTATCCCATTATGTATACAGTACAATATATTGTACTGTGTGAGCTCATTAGCTGGCTGCCAGTACACCTATAAGGTCCGGGTGTACAGGAATCTGAAGAAGAGTCACTGAACCTGAAACATTTACTCTGCTTTCTCTTCATTAGATGCTGCTAGACCTGCTGCGTTTCTCCGGAAATTTCTGTTCTTTTACGGGAATCTGTCTATGAACGTAGACTGTGTTTTCATCTGGGCTAGCTGCAGCACATCCAAGCTGCAAGTTTCTGAATGCAGAGAAGACTTCAAGGGTTCCAGTTTTCATTTTTATGTTGTTTATGCATTCTCTACAGTAATAAATGTCTGTCTTCTCAAAGATAGATCTTCCAAGTCTGAGTGTTCAAACATATAGGTTGTTTTATTGGCTAAGATACACCTGCATTTTGATCACATACCAAAGAAGGCTCTGTATCGTGAGCTGGCTCCAGCTCAATCTCTTGGGTGCTCAGAGCTCTCTTTCAGGATACTTGCAAATGTGACCAGGAGACCCAAAGCAGTGATGATCACATCTGGAAGCCACCAGATGATGACAAAGGAAAATAGCTAACCTTGGCTAGAAATGACTTAGCAACAGGCACCAACAGGAGAAACAACAACCCATGATGACCCTTGGGAGCTTAATGTACAGTACTTGTGGCAGAGCCTTTCTTGTAATTATTGATCTTTTTAGTCATCAGAAAATGTAAGTCATAGAAAAACATTCAGGAACTGGTGATGCAGTGGGAATATCACTGGACTAGCACTTTGGGGAAATGAGTTTGAATCCCAACATATGACAAAATTTGAATTAAATATAAATCTGGGTGGATTTGAAGCTAACTGTAATCATTGTCATAAAAGTCCATTGCATTGACCAATGTCCTATAGGGAAGGAAATCTGCTATCCTTATCTAGTCTGACCGACCTGTGATTCCAGATCGACAGCAATGTGTTTGACTCTCAACTCCCCTTTGGGTAACAAATGCTGGCTTACAAAGATACACACATCCGATGATTGAATAAAATGAACAACCTGACATGAACTGTTTGCTGCATATTCATCACTTTTCATAGACAGAAGAATATCAACAATGACAAATAATGAATGGAGGATATTGTTTTCGGTGGCGAGATAATGTTGTTGTTGTTGCTATCCATGGCTTTACAACTTTTTGCAGCTATCCACTCTGGTTCAGTGGTATCAATTGCTTTTTTAAGCAATTACTTTTTTTTGTAACCAGATGTGTGCAGATTGAAAAGTTGAAATAAAAATGTATGAAGATAACTGGCAGGATTTAATCCAGCACACTATGATGGGAATCATGGTGGCCAGGCCGACTCAGTCCGGGGGAGGCCCTGCATTTGTCTCCTAGCAGCAGCAAAAACCACCCCCAAGGAAGTTTGAGGATGGAAAGGGCTGTTGCAGGATTCTTGGCAGCAGTGACAGGATGTTGACCCAGCTCTTTAATCAGGCCAAATTAATAGCCATTATCCTGAGCTCACTATAATTCAGTGGTGACTCAGGCATTACATGGTAGTGGTATGGTTTTTTTCACACTTCCTGTGCAAAAAAACTCTGTGCCTGATTGAGGGACCTTGCTTGGGAGGTGCAGGCTCCTAACAATCATCCTTCTGCCTACGCCTTTGACATACCTGTCACCTCCCCCCATCTTCTGTAACACACATCCCGCCTTTGCTCATTTTTAGCTGGAACCCTTCAGTGATGCTGGGTCTCTGATAGGGAATTGCCAGCAGCTGCCAACATTGCCAGTGGCTGTGACAGCAATATGGAGCTGTCGTCTCTGATTGCCTTGCAGCTCTGTGGGTAAGCAAATTGTAAGCTGTCTCTGAGCGCTGACTCCTGGCTGAAGGGTGCAGTAACATCAGACTACCCACTGTGGGACTGACTGACTATTCCCACTGGTTCTCCTACTAGTCGGTGATATCCCCATTTGGCCAATTCAACCCAAAATACATGTGAAAAGAGAAATAAAAGATGGCATGACGGGACAAGAGATGAGAGGGACCGAAATCAACAGAGTGGAAAAAAAAAAGACAAAATAATGGCCATGAGTGCAGAGAATAGTCAAAATGCATACATGAATGGGGAATTCATGACAGTCAGAGAGATGTATAGCACGGAAACAGACCCTTTGGTCCAACTCAACCATGCTGACCAGAAACCCCAACCTAATCTACTACCATTTGCCAGCACTTAGCCCATATCCCTCAAAATCCTATGCCTTTTAAATCTTGCAATTGTACCTGCCTCCACCACTTTCTCTGGCAGCTCATTCCATATATGCACCACCCTCTGCGTGAAAAAGTTGCCCCTTAGGTCCCTTTTATATCTTTCCCCTCTCACCCTAAACGCACACCCTCTAGTTATGGACTCCCCGACTCCAGGGAAAAGACTTTGTCTATTTATCCTGTCCATGCCCATCATGATTTTGTAAACCTCTATAAAGGTCACCTCCCAGCCTTCGACATTCCAGGTAAAACATGCAAAAGCCTATTTAGCCTCTCCCTTCTGCTCAAATCCTCCAACCCTGGCAACATCCTTGTAAATCTTTTCTGAACCTTTTCACGTTTCACAATTTCTTTCCAATAAGGAGACCAGAATTGCATGCAATATTCTAACAGTGACCTAACCAATGTCCTATACAGCTGCAACATGACCTCCCAACTCCTGTACTCAATGCTCTGACTAATAAAGCAAAGCATACCAAATGCCTTCTTCACTATCCTATCTACCTGCGATTCCACTTTCAAGGAGCTATGAACCTGCACTCCAAGGTCTCTTTGTTCAGCAACACTACCTAGGACCTTACCACTAAAGTGTATAAGTCCTGCTAAGATTTGCTTTCCCAAAATACAGCACCTCACATTTTTCTATATTAAACTCCATCTGCCACTATTCAGCCATTGGCCCATCTGATCAAGATCCTGTTGTAATCAGAGGTAATTTTCTTCACTGTCCACTACACCTTCAATTTTGATGTCATCTGCAAACTTACTAACTATACCTCCTATGTTCACATCCAAATCATTTATGTAAGTGATGAAAAGTAGTGGACCCAGCACAGATCCTTGGGACACTCCACTGGTCACAGGCCTCCCAGTCTGAAAAACAACCCTCCACCACCACCCTTTGTCTTCTACCTTTGAGCCAGTTCTGTATCCAAATGGCTAGTTCTCCCTGTATTCCATGAGATCTAACTTTGCTAACCAGTCTCCCATGGGGAACATTGCCGAACGTCCATATAGCTCATGTCCACTGCTCTGCCCACATCAAACCTCTTTGTTACTCCTTCAAAAACTCAATCAAGTTTGTGAGACATGATTTTCCACACACAAAGCCATGTTGACTATCCCTAATCAGTCTTTGCCTTTCCAAATACATGTACATCCTGTCCATTAGGATGCCCTCCAACAACTTGCCCACCAGCAATGCCAGGCTCATTAGTCTATAGTTCCTTGGTTTGTCCTTACCACCTTTCTTAAAAGAGTGGCACCACGTTAGCCAACCTCCAGTCTTCCGACACCTCACCTGTGATTATCAATGACACAAACATCTCAGTAAGAGGCACAACAATCACTTCCCTAGCTTCCCACAGAGTTCTAGGGTATACCTGATCAGGTCCTGGGGATTTATCCACCGTTATGCGTTTCAAGACATCCAGCACTTCCTCCTTTCTAACATGGACATTTTTCACAATGTCACTATCTATTTTCCTACATTCTACATCTTCCATGTTCTTTTCTACAGTGAATACTGATGCAAAATACTTGTTTAGTATCTGCCCCATCTCCTGTGACTCCACACAAAGGCAGCCTTGCTGATCTTTGAGGAGCCCTATTCTTTCCCTAGTTACCCTTTTGTCCTTAATGTATTTGTAAAAACCCTTCTTCACTATCCTATCGTCCTGCCACTCTACTTCAAGGTGCTATGAACCTGCACTCCAAGGTCTCTTTGTTCAGCAACACTACCTAGGACCTTACCATTAAGTGTATAAGTTCTGCTAAGATTTGCTTTCCCTAAATGCAGCACCTCGCATTTATCTGAATTAAATTCCATCCGCCACTCTTCAGCCCATTGGCCCATCTGATCAAGATTCCGTTGTAATGTGAGGCATTCTTCTTTGCTGTCCACTACACCTCCAATTTTGGTGTTGTCTGCAAACTTACTAACTATACCTCTTATGTTCACATCCAAATAGTTTATTTAAATGACAAAAAGTAGTGGACTAGCACCAATCCTTGTGGCACTCCACTGGTCACAGGCCTCCCAGTCTGAAAAACAACCCTCCACCACCATCACCCTCTGACAGGAAAGAGCAAAAGGATAAATTTGTAGTTGGCTAGAAGGTGAGAAACTTTGTATATCTAAAATGTTTAGTATTTCCAGTAGTTTGCACTTTTATTTCAGATTTACAACATGTTATTTTGTTTTTGAATTTCTCTCCCCTGCCATGATTTAGCTCACTTCTCAAAGTATAATATATTCAAAAAGTGTCATTATGACTAATTCGTCACTTAACCAATCAAATTTCTGCTGCCCAGATATTGTGATGTCATGTAGTTAGCAAGTTTACTGACTAATGTCAAACAGCAAATGGTAGCAGCACATGTTAGCTGGAGCTTCAAAGTTTGAACTGATGACAAAGCTTACTCAGGTACTGCTTTGATATAAAGTCATAATATGATTTAGAGTGTGCAGAATTTGATTGTTTAAGTGATAAATGATGCTGGCAAGTAATATGAGGTAATGATATTTGAATTTGATTGGCTGATCTCAAAAGCAGTGGTCACATCCAGCAATCTAACCCCAATTTAACTAATTGATTAAGTTGCTTCTAAACAATTTGATATATCTCGTGGACATAAAAATGTTGTCCATGAAATTAAGGTTTAAACATTTCAAAAATTAATGACAAATCTTGGCATAAAGGGCAGAATTATATAAGCCCCTGAGAATTGGTAAGGAAAGTTATTGGGCTAGTCAGAAAAATAGTGGGCTATTTTGGAATAGTTTCCAGTCAGTGTTCCACCGTTGTTCTCAGAGGCTGGTCGCTAATTGCATATCTGGAGATAATGGGAGACTGGTTAGCAAGGTTAGATCTCACGGAAAACAGGGAAAACTAGCCATTTGGATACAGAACTGGCTCAAAGGCAGAAGACAGAGGGTGGTGGTGGAGAATTGTTTTCAGACTGGAGGCCTGTGACCAGTGGAGTGCCACAAGGATCAGTGCTGGGTCCTTTACTTTTTGTCATTTACATAAATGATTTGGATGTGAGCATAAGAGGTATAGTTAGTAAGTTTGCAGATGACACCAAAATTGGAGGTGTAGTGGACAGCAAAGAAGGTTACTTCAGAATACAACAGGTTCTTGACCAGATGGGCCAATGGGCTGAGAAGTGGCAAATGGAGTTTAATTCAGATAAATGAGAGGTGCTGCATTTTGGGAAAGCAAATCTTAGCAGGACTTCTACACTTAATGATTAGGTCCTAGGGAGTGTTGCTAAACAAAGGGACCTTGGAGTGCAGGTTCATAGCTCCTTGAAAGTGGAGTCACAGGTAGATAGGATAGTGAAGAAGGCGTTCAGTATGCTTTCTTTTATTGGTCAGAGTAATGAGTACAAGTGTTGGGAGGTCATGTTGCGGCTGTACAGGACATTGGTTAGGCCACTGTTGGAATATTGCATGCAATTCTGGTCTCCTTCCTATTGGAAAGATGTTGTGAAACTTGAAAGGGTTCAGAAAAGATTTACAAGGATGTTGTCAGGGTTGGAGGATTTGAGCTATCGGGAGAGGCTGAACAGGCTGGGGCTGTTTTCCCTGGAGGGTCGGAGGTTGAGGGGTGTCCTTATAGAGGTTTACAAAATCATGAGGGACATGGATAGGATAAATAGACAAAGTCTTTTCCCTGGGGTTGGGGAGTCCAGAACTAGAGGGCATAGGTTTAGGGTGAGGGGGGGAAAAAAGATATAAAAGAGACCCAAGGGGCAACTTTTTCAAACAGAGGGTGGTACGTGTATGGAATGAGCTGCCAGAGGAAGTGGTGGAGGCTGGTACATTTGCAAGATTTAAAAGGCATTTGGATGGGTATATGAATAGGAAGGTTTTGGAGGGATATGGGCTAGGTGCTGGCAGGTGGGACTAGATTGGGTTGGGATATCTGGTCGGCATGGATGGGTTTGGACTGAAGAGTCCATTTCCAGGCTGTACATCTCTATATGCCCTTATCAGGGCCTTTGAATTTGCTAGTGGCAAATTGAGGAGGCAGCCTCCTAGTGTCAGTCCAGAGTGTGGTGGGATTGGGGGGCGGTGGAGAAGGTTATTAAATCAAATGGGGATGAAAGGTTGTTAAATCAGAGAGGGGTCAGTGGACAGGTAAGGCAACTCCCGTACCCCCTGATTGTAACCCAACGGGAGTTTCCCTTCCATAACTCAAACCCTGCCTAATTTTAAATTATCGTTATGCCTTACTTATTGTAGGCTGAAGATCCTGCCTGCCTTAGCAATGACCATTGCTCCTGATGGCACTGCTGAGCTGACAGCCCTCTGATTGTATCCCAAAGAGGATGGCAGCCAGTTAATTGACTGGTCTGCTACTGTAAGTGTATGTCAGCATCTATGAAAGAAGCTGCCACTCACTAGATTGGCCATAGTATATTTCTCCACCTAATTTTCTCAATTCCTGTCCTAAAGTTACTGATTTAATTGTAGATATAGTATTGCAGTGTATGAGTGAAGATAGTGAGAACTGGCAAATATTTTACTCTATAGATCTCCCCGGCCAAATTTACTACTGTGCTCAACTGACATTCACAAAAAGACTTTCTAGCGGGGATCACTGCTGAACAATTAGCTGAAGGAACTGAGGCTAACTCCCCTCTGTTGTGTAGGGATTCAGTAAATTCAATGTTCCCATGAATGAATTTTTAAACAAATTCATCATAAATTAGGGGTTGACTGTGGAACATGTTTGAGCTTTTATGTCGAAACTTTACTTGAGCATTAGGGTTTTCAGGGAAAAAAAAAAGAAAATTGGGGGGGGAGAAATATACTATGGCCAATCTAGTGAGTGGCAGCTTCTTTCATAGATGCTGACATACACTTACAGTAGCAGACCAGTCAATTAAATGGCTGCCATCCTCTTTGGGATACAATCAGAGGGCTGTCAGCTCAGCAGTGCCATCAGGAGCAATGAATAAACAAAAATCTTTATTTTAGAATTTTCTGCAATTGTGAAAACACATTTTCAAGAACACATTTTATAAAGAATGATCCCAACTGATCCAAATACCATGACTGCAGTGTTCATTTAAGAAGTATACCATTTGGTGCATTAGCTATAAAATAGGATTATTTTAAAGGTTTTTTCCATCAGCTATATGACTTTCTATCATCAGAATAGGGCAATACATAATGTTTGTACACCAAATTTTTTGTCTTCAATACATGTGATTTTGGCCACTCATGTTGCTGAATCTTCAGCATGCTTATAATTACTTCAAAATGTAAAGCACTGTGTGGTTACATGTTGCAATCTGTTTGGTCTTTCAGGTTTATGTTACGCAACTTGTTTCATCTACATTCTCAAGTCTTCCAGATTGTATGGGAAGTACTGGTTTTGTGGAATTTTTAAAAAAATGGTCATCTTTTCTGCCATTTGGTACTAGGAATTATCTTGGATTTAGGTATGAGATGATGCAACTTTAAAACTTTTAGCATAAAATTATTTGCTCTGTTATTTTGTGATTACATAGGTTAGCAAGCTGTTACTTTGTAATATAACCAGAAAAGCTTATTTTCTCTGTGTGGATATATTGTTAGCTTTCATCATTTAAATGTCTGTCCTTGACTTTGCACTGACATGCCAGGTGGATTGGATGAGAAATAGGGAGGTCATTGTGGGGAGCAGGCAAAATTGATTAAGTTTTATTGCTTTGGTTCAGTCTGAAACAAAGGATTACAGTAGAAGACTAAATTGGAAACATAAACAAGGCAAACAGAAACCAATCAGAAACTCAAAGTGAATAAAGGAAATTAGATCCAAAGAGACTAACAAACAAGTTAAATAAAATTTAAAGAAACAATAAGAATGTCAAAACAGAACTTTAAAAAGCTAGGAGGTACAATAATTTAAAATAGTGCGAGTTGCAGAATGAATGTAGAAAATAGTAAGTCACCATAACTTCAGATGATACAATTCAAAATTAGGTATCTGATGTTTGTCAGCTATTGATCATTGGCTACTTCAGACATCTGATGATGCAACAGTGCCATTGATTTTAAGACGATATATACATACAGGTATTTGGTAAAATACCAAGAGACTATTACATGGCCACAAACTTTCAACCGAGATAGCATTATATTAATTATGGTAATGCAGACTCCACAAGGAAACAAATTCTTACTTTAAAATCCCATACTTAAACTTCTGTAACATAAAAATTAGTTATTTATTGCTTGAAAATACATATTTTGTCAAAGCTTTTCATCTTGCACTCGTCAGGCAACTCACTGTGGTACAGTATAAACATTTTATTCCTTTTACATTGGTATTTCTTGCAAATTGTCCTGATGAGAGTAAAATGAAAAGCTTCAACAAAATGTGCTTTTATTCAGAAATACTCAAGTTTTGTAATACCAAACATTCATTATTCTGGGTATTTAACAATATGGTCAGTACTATATTTGGCCCGTCATGTTAAAGATATGCTGGACACTTCCAGGAAAACAACGAGCCAGTGGCAGTTAATTCCAGCTTTCAAGGTAAACTGAAAAACAACAAAATTCATAGTTCTGTTTCTTAGTGCTATTGTTAGTGCTACATGTGAGCTGCTCTTTGCATCTCTTGTTCCATGTTGCTTTTTCTACCAAACTACTATTCTTTTCAATTCCATTTTTGTGCTAATGATGTGCATTTCCTATTAATCACTAATTTTTTTTTTGTTACAGTTCCAGTATTACTTTTCTGTTTAAAATCTAACAATAGACAAGGTAATAGTGACTCAATGATCCACTGTGGTTTTCGAAAGCGTGTCATAGACTGAGAAGAAACAGGTTCCCCCAAATAATGTTCCAGTGATGTTGATGTCCTAAAATGACAATGGCCAGTATAAGAGGTAATGTAAGCTGTGGCTTGGAAATACATTAACTGTATGGAATAAGGAATGGTATTTGATGAGGAAAATAATGGAGGAGAAAATAAGGTATGTTTTATCAAGTATTTTTTCCGAAGAAGTATGTCACTTTTAAAATCCTTGTTTTAATGCAAAACACAATAGAATAATTTCTAGCAGAATCATGGTGATCTTGCTCTGCTTTCTTCTTTATGTGAGAGCACCAACAGAACAAGAAGTTATCTGAGAACCAGTAAAGTTTACTTTGGAAAAGAGAAACTCAACTGAAGGAAAAGTGGGCAACTATTAAAGAGAGAACTCTTCAAAATGGGCTTTCTGGGTAACCAAAGCAACTACCGGCTGAGAAACCAATCCTACTGCTTTAAGGTAGGGCCAACACCACTCCATCTGTTCTTTCCGTTCAATAGGTTGGATCAAAACTGAGTTATACAAAAGGTCTTGCCTCTCTTTGGCATGGAGAACTGGCCAATTTGTACATGGGACATTCCGAGAAAACAGGTTCGATAAAGGCCTCAGCATTGAAAACTTTCCAGTGGCTGTATTGATTGAAACATTTATAAAAGATATAACAGCTATAAGCAGAATTTCACAATAAACCCTAGAACCCTGAAAACTATTAAGTAATGATATGAGGTTGAATTCTGCATTAGTGCTGTCCTGTCTGATGAGCAGTGTACTGCCCTCTACAGCTGAACATTGACTTTAGTGATTTCAGATCTTTCTTGTATCCCACCATCATCTTTGCATAAGGAGATTCTTATGATTTCAGTGAATGTAGACAGTAGATTAATATTGAGGAGTAGAAAGAAACCTTTTGTCAGAACACATTTCTCTTATGGAGGTGGTGATGTTGACCTCAAACATCAATAGATTAATTATTCTGGATTTAATAAAAATAATAGAGGTTACATTAAAAATGTAAAATTGAAAGTAATTCCCAATGAACACACATGCATTATTCAATATGAAAATGAAAATGTTGTTTCAGCTTTACTGCTCCCCAAATGCTGAACTTCATTGGTATGTCATTGAGATTCTTGGCAATGAATTTTGTTTACATCATCATGCTGCTGACTTACAATTTCAAATAAACTCGGGCATTTACATTCCTAATTTTTAAGAGTTTGGTATATATTTGTCAAGATTTCGGTCACTGAAAAATTAATTATTTGGTTCATGGATTTCAATTATTGTTGGAAAATTAAAACAATATTTTAAAACTTTTCCATCTTGCTCAATCCTATTTTTCTCTTTTGCTTTCTGGTGTATGATTTTACATTGAGTTTAATATCTTAAGTGATGCTTCCAGGTCAGCCAATTATTGGCTATATACAAATACTTCAGTGATTAATCAGGGAGAAATACAATATACATGTCCTGTTCTCACAGAACTAAGGTCCTCTGTGGAGTACGTCCCACTGTTCTAGATTTCTAATCACTGAAGATTCCAATGCCAAATCCATGGGGAAGTGGAGGTATAGTTAATGAACAACAAGCACTATTCAGACAGGTTACACATAGGATGCCACTTGCCCATGTCAGTGCCTGCAATTTGCAAGTTGAATTCAACTATTAACATACCCAGACCCCCTCCAATTGGATCCAACTGCTCTATGCCAACATCAGAAGTGCAGAGTCAATCAATAGCTGGGAATCATAAAGATCTGAGCAGTCAGACAGGGCTGTCCACTCTCTCCTGCTATGTTTGTGTACTGTATAGAACCTTTTGCCGAGTCCATCAGGAAGGATGTGAGCCTGAGGGGTAACTATTCAAGGCAGCAGAGGCCTGCAGGTCAAAGCCCTAATGTACAAGGATGATGTCACCATTATCGGCTCAGATTTGCTATCAGTGCACACCCTCATGAGCATCTACAACCAGTTCAAACTGGCCTTGGAAGCCAAGGAAAAAGTTAGGCAAGAGTGAGGCCATATTCTTTGAGAACTGAGCCAAACAATCCTTATCCCCTTCACCATCAGGACAGATTACCTGAAGATGTTGGGAATATGGTTCAGAGGGAATGGGGTGTGTGCAAAAACTTGGGAGGAGCGTATTGCTAGGGTGAGGCACAAACTGGCCTTTTAGGAGCACTGCTGCCTCTCCATTGTGGGTAAACACCTGGTACTCAGATGTGAGGTGTTCTATCTGTTTTCGTGCATGGTGCTTACATGGCTGTACCAAAAACCTGTGCTGTTACAATTACCCAAACCATCTTCCACTTCATCTGGAGGTCTCAGATTGCCTGTGTTCACAGGGATACTTTCTACAAAGCTCTAGATAAAAGGTTAGGGAAGAACATACCCAATTATGCCTTCACCCTGATAGCCACCTTCATGTGTAACTGCATCAAGCTGTGCATAGACCCTTGGTATCACTACGCACTACCCAAGTGTGACTACGCTCAGAGGTTCTACCTATCCCCTTGTCGCCCCGGAACATTCCAAGTAGTTCTGTACTAGCTGTCCTTCGTGGAGAACTTTGCAAAATAAAAGCACCTTTGATCACAGGTCCATCAGGCAATGGTCAAGACCTAGTGTCCTCAAGACCTTGCAGAAAAGTATGGATGCTATTGTGTGGTTCCCCAAGCACAATGCCTCATCACCAGAACTTTCCAACAACCACCAAGACATTGCTTGGTTGGTGGTGAGAAGGGCACTACCTGTAAGATCCTTCATGGATGCCCTGTTGTTCTGCGCCACCATATGCTGCCCTTGAAACGGCTGCAGGGTGGTGGAGACTGTCACACATCTCCTTCTGGAATGTGCCTTTGCAAAGGAAGTCTGGAGAGAGATTAGATTAGATTAGATTACTAACAGTGTGGAAACAGGCCCTTCGGCCCAACAAGTCCACACCGCCCCGCCGAAGCGCAACCCACCCATACCCCTACATTTTACCCCTCACCAAACACTACGGGCAATTTAGCATGGCCAATTCACCTGACCTGCACATTTTTGGACTGTGGGAGGAAACCGGAGCACCCGGAGGAAACCCACGCAGACACGGGGAGGACGTGCAAACTCCACACCGTTAGTCGCCCGAGGCGGGAATTGAACCTGGGTCTCTGGCACTGTGAGGCAACAGTGCTAACCACTGTGCCACCGTGCCGCCCACTGAGATGAAGTATTTCTTGTCGAGGTTCATCCCAAGCAGATCCATGATGCAGGACTTTGCGCTCTATGGTTTGTTCCCCGAATACA